>NC_079384.1:9112139-9444139 GCF_021018895.1 Seriola aureovittata
TGCTGAAGTCCAAAATAATGAATATCACCATATACGATTTCACTGCACAGAGATAGATTCTGGTGTAATTCATTCAGTGGCCAAGCAGGGGCAGCTGTGTGCACATACAATACTGTATGTCGTTTCTTAAAATACAGAAATGATTAGGCATTAGGTGTACTTATATTTACTCACCTGTTAAAAATCTCTTCTTTTTTTTTTAACAATAATGTTAAAGACAATCTTTACTAATGGTTTGTCTTTTTATTTTCACAATCACTGTCAGGCTCATAGTTCTCCAGTTGAATTACAATACATTGTACACGTGAGAGAAGCAACTCTCAGTTTGTCATTCACCTGTGGAAACTTGTTTTAAAAATGTTCAGTAAATGAACCCTTAATTGTACAAGCAGGTATTTACTGCAAAAAAGCAGGTTTCTTTTTGTTTCATTTTTGGTGGATAGATCGGCTTGTTTTTTAGCATTCAAATACGTCTTTGTATCATGTGTTTACATTGTAAGGGTTACATACAGTATATCCTTTGTGTGATGTGATAGTGTAAATATTCCAATAGTTGAATTGCTGCTATCATGGCTCAGTTTGTTTCATCTGTCTAGCATAATAAATGATTTGTTACCCGTCCTATGGTCTTGGGTTAACTTGAACTCTTAACAGGCTCTGAATAGGGTTTTGATGGATGTGAAACAACAGAAACAACCACAGTAACCCTTGCTCAAGTACTTGTAATACCCGGCGACCAACAGGGGATGCTGTTGATCAACTGGTGAGGTTTTGAGTAGAATTACACATCTGTTGGATGAGACAGTAAATGCTGCTTATTAAAGGGTTTTTAAGCAACAAAATGTGGTAGATCTTATATTTAGGAAACTGACAGGTGATAAACACAACATAGATCACACAGTTTGACCTTTTTTCTTCAAAGAAGTTGAGTTTCCAGTACTGAAAACAGCCAGAGGGACTCAGTTATGCTGCCTTCAAGCGCTATTCCTAAAGTCTTTTTTCTGAGTTCTTTTACAGTTGTGTGTCTAGGCAAAGGGGCTGAGCAAAAACGATAGAAAATGAAACTTTCATGTCGGTACTGTTGTGTATGAAGGATGTTACAGTAGTCGTGGACCACATGCGCTGCAAAAGGGCATTCAGAAAATGATGCATTTAGTATGAATCATAAGATACTGCCAGTATTATCTAAGGAATGTGAGATATGTTTGTACATATAACAACAATCCTTTTGTCGAAACACATGGGGCTATCTTTCACTAAGGCTCTATCATTGCCTTCATCTGTCAACATTCAAATGCAATGAGTATGTATATGTGTCATTGCTGGTACTTTATTGAAGTCATTGATTTGTGGTTCACTTTAACTTAACTTGAACCCCACTGTACATCCCTTCTGTGAAACAAGGCTAGATTACCTACCAGGCAAAAAAGGCAAACTGCCCTATGGCCCCAACCAAAGTGCCCAAAAGATCTCAGATTCACTACATTGCAAATTGCACCACAAATTTACATTATCAACAGAGGCAGTTCCTGCATTGTTATTAATTTTGTGGCTCTGTCTTTTAGACAGACTTCTGGGTAAAGACCTTCAGTATCTTAGTTTATATTGTGCTCACACAGTGCTTATTTCTATATAATGTTGTGCTTAATCAAATTACTACAGACTAATTGATATACAGAAAATCTGGAGCCAGAGAGTCTTATTCATCCATATGAGTGCTGGTTGATTGCTGGGAACCTGGACATGACAGGGTACATACACATACACATGCATGGGGTAGCCTATGATAGGTGGATTCTGGTTCATGCAGTAAACATTGGCCTAACAGTATACTTTTTCCCCTGGGGGCCATCTAACAGGTTAACCCAGCCATGCTATGAGGTCTGTTAATTGCCAAACAATGGCAGTTTTGGTAATGAGGAAGATCAGTGCGCCTGAGAGTCAGTGTACAGTTTGATTTCACCACCAGAATGATAGAAAGAGGAAGTGAAAAACGTTCATGGACCCATCACGTAGTAGTGCTTGCAATGTCACTTATATGAACTCATAGAAAAAGTTTGATTGTTTGCGTTTTTATGAAATAATGTCACACAAGTGAAAATGTAAGTTCAGAGTACCCAGTTCTTCCACGCCCAGAGGAGAAACCTTTGATTAGGCAAGAGTAAAGGAGGCATCGAAAATTTCCGACGTTACTGAAGGCAGCATTTAGCATTGTGTGTGTAGGCAGTTGGAAGACTACTTGGTTTTGCTTTAGTCGCTCAGTTAGTCGTTAGACAGGCGTTATCATGTTTTTCGTTAGCCTCACTGAAGAATCTGATACTTAGCGATGTTTAGACCTAAAGAGAAGGGGAGGGGATGACAAGCAACAGCCACCACTTAGTGTCTCCAGAGACCAAGCAGTTGTAGGTAGAAGCAAATCCCGGAACTTGAAACGGTAGAAGACGAGCTAACATTAGCTAGCTTTTTGTTGACAGTGTGCCTGCTGTCAAACCAGAACCCGACCTCCTCTAAAGTTACTGTAGTTAGCTAGCTGGATACTTTACGACTTGTACCAGCGACGTTCATTTAGCAGCCTGCTAGACTTGTATTTGGACCGAAATTTGGCAGAAGTTTCCGTCACTTTTAACCACTTGTGGATCTAGAAGATGGCATCAAGAGGAGGCTTTACGGGTCCCCCGATGAATCCGAATCTGAATCCCATGAATGTTGGGCATTCAGGGGGCATGAGGATGCAAGGAATGCCGCAACCTCCGGCGGGATACCCCCGGAGCATGAACAACGCTCCCCAGTACCTCCAGGTTGGTTTTCTGTTGAATTTGTGTCTGCTAAATAGGAAAATTTGGTGTTGAGCGAAAGGTTATTTAACTTAAGCTTTTTTTTATTATTATTGCTGTGGCTTCTTTAAATTTATGTTACCCTCTCTGCTTTTAAGAGTAAATGTGGCTGTCTTACATTTGAGTTAAACAAACTTATCCAGTTAAAATTAGTATCTGGCAGATATACCAAAGTAAAAAACAACCTTAAGGCGCATCAGTTTTAAAATATCAAGGTGTGGAAACTACTTCCGCATTTGAAAGGGTGTGTAATTACTTACTGCCACTAATACATTGAATATAACATTTTGAACATAACGTTTATAGTGATTGATCATTGTGTGTCTTTAAATATTTGGAGACTTAATTAAAATTATTATAATAGAACAATGTTTTGTGCATGTGTGAAAGCGAAAATCACGTGGCAGCCCTTAGCCTAATGTCAGTTAGCTTGAAAACAAAAGTAAGTTTATCATCACCACCATCTGTCAGAGCTAAGCCTGCATACATTATCCCAGTTTTGCCACCATCTGCAGCTTCATGTGGTCTTTAGTTGACATGCATTATAACAGTCGTGTTAGGGCCATATGAGTTCAGGTATTTGCTTTTCCGTTAAAAGACAAATCTACATTGTTGATAAATCAGTACAATTTTGTTTATTTAAGATTGTAGCTGGATTTTAAAACAAGATAAGGGTTGTAGATTGATCAAAATCACACATTCATAAACCTCACAATAAAACAGAACAATTAAAAACTTTGGTAGGAGTTACTAATGTTAAAGTTACTGTTGTCTTCATTGTTTAATCTGTACATACTGTACATTTACATCAAATTTCTTTTAACTGCTTGATATGTTGTTATTTATGCTGATTAAAACTATTACTATAATTCCATGGTGCACACAATAACATCTATTGTAAGCGACGTTATGTCTGTGCTAACCAGTATACTTGTGCATACAGTAAGCCATTTACACTTATTTCAAAGACCCAGCAGAACTCAGGAAACACTAATTTTTATCATCTATGTAATTATCATTTTATACTCTTTTTTGACATTAAATCTAATATCAGTATCACATTACATTGGGAATATATACTAATCTGTTGTAAACCTATAGTGCAGAAAGAAAGCATACACATTTCAATAACCATAGTTTTTTTGGTTTTGTTTTGTTTTTTTGTCAAGGGAAAGGAGTGAGTACTAGAAAAGAAGTACAGGGATCTGGAGAAAGAAGCTGGTTTACTACACAGCAGAGTGTTTTCAGTATTTGAAAATTCTTGAACCTGGAATTACAGCTTCAGCCTCCTCCCTTTTTCTCTAGCGCCCAGGGATGCCACCCAATAGGGTGGGGGGCCCCATGGGGTCAATGGGGGGTCAGCTGCCTGGTCCCTCTTATGGTGGTGGGAACATGCCCATGCGGCCAGGCATGGGGCCTCCAGGCATGGACACCTCAAGGAAACGGTTCCTTCATCAGCATCAACAGCAGCAGCAAGAGGCGCTGGGAGGAGGCCTCAGACGAGGGTAAACTGTGGAGAAGTGAGAGTGTTTGTGTGAGAGAAGGAGAAGAGAGGGAGAGGAACAATGCCAAGGTTGATTGACCAAGACAGCCTGGCGCCAAATCAGAGAATCTGGCACTCTGGAGATTTTTACTTTACTTTCATATAAATGGGGCTGCAACTAACTAAGTTTTTTTTTTATTATTGATAAATGTGTGGATTATTTTTCTGTATTTATTAATCGATCCCAAAAGAAAATTGCAATTTCCCAAAGCTCAAGGTGACATTTTAAAATGTCTTGTTTTGTCTGAACAACAGCCCAGAATACATTCAATTTATGATGATACAAAACAAGAAACAAAGAAAAGCAGCAAATCTTGCTATTTGATTAACTTGAACCTAAAACATTTGGCATTTTCCTTTTAATTAATGACTTAATTAAATCAAGAGTCAAGCTGTTTAAGGTTTTTTCACAGCCACTTTTTAACAACAGCAACAATGAATAAATAGAAATAAAAATTTTACTAGCAACACTTCAAATACTGTTTACTTTTTAAATCACATCACATTTCCTGCAACATTTCCTCCTTTTTTCATAATTTAGACATACGGAACCTCATTTTCACTTGCTTTTCACCAGTTTGTTTTAGTCAGTCAGTCAGACTGACTAAAACAAACAACTGGTGAAAAGCGATGGTCGACTCAAACATTTAGATTACTTTATAGTATTGTTATTTTGTTGCTTTTTGTGCAGATGGAAGAGTTCAGAATCTCAATTTCACATTTTTGTTTAGTAATGTACATACAAACATAATGATGATGTTCAGAAGGAAATTTACTCAAATTATAGCTCAGTAAAACAAAAGGTCTATCTTGTCTATGAATTTATGAATGCATATTTTTATACATCGTACCACAGTAGTGATATTATCACACAGTCATGAAAATTGCAGTTGCTAATTTTGGCTGTCGTGCCTCATTAACATTATAACAACATCGCTCTTTATCTATTCATGTGTTTTTTTCCCTCTGCATTCCGTCTGTGAAGTTGCTGTACTGTTAAAAGCACAGCTCTGATCACATAGACACGCAGATAGGAGTATCTCATGACTGGCCTTAGCTTTCAAAGCAGCAGACACAAGTGGGTATTTTTGACTTCAAACTGCTCAGTGACGCCACAGTCATAAATGAGGCGAGCCATGATGTGAGGCCGTATTTACACTTTTAGCCACAATGAACCTCTTGTTTTTTAAAGGTTTATCTCATAACAAAATTCTCAGTACAGTAGTATTAGTGAACTACAAGGCTAGAAGCAACATCCTAAATTCTCATTAAAGAGCTTCAGAATTAAATTTAGTCGTAATGAGGGGGAACTGTGTAATTTAATTAAAGAAACAAAACAGCTTTTATGAAGTCAATAGCAATGATAAGTGGGAGCCTGAGGTGCTCATTTGGGGGAGTTAATGAAGAGATAGCAGTGGCCAAGATTTTGTTATCGCACTATGAAGTTTTCACAAATACATTGTAATCAAATGAAGTGAATGAGGTCTTTCTGTTAGTCTTGTATTGTGTGCTCCAGTACGCGGTCAGTTCCTTGTAAATTGGTTAATGAAGGGCAAATGCTAAATAATGAGAAAACATTGGCAGCATAGTACAGTATGTCCTCATCCAATTAAGTGATATTTTTAGAGATTGGATCATCTATATTTTAGAGAAGGCACATGGTTACTGTGGTCAATACGTTTTTTTTTTGTTTTTTTACTTTGGAAATCATCATGTATATTATATTTTCTGTGTGATTCAGGGCAAAAAGACGCAAGATGGCGGACAAGGTTCTACCACAGAGAGTAAGAAAATTTTCATCCCCTGAATCATGTCTTAGATGGAACCAATTAGCCTTTAGTTTTCTGTATTCCCTTAATACTTACATTCTACTTTTGGCTCTTTAGATCAGAGACCTGGTCCCAGAGTCCCAGGCCTACATGGACCTCTTGGCCTTTGAGAGGAAACTGGATCAGACCATCGCTCGAAAGCGTATGGAGATTCAGGAAGCCATCAAGAAGCCCATTATGGTATCTCTTCATGATGTTGCATTATCATATTTTAAGGAAATTTAATAAAAGAATATTCAGAGATTAGGCTTTGTGAAGTGCTGCCTAATCACAATATTAAAGTCCTTGAGATCTCAGTCCTGGTTCATTTGGTGGTAAGTGTGGTTGATGTATCCGTTAACAATGCAGCCAAACAAACTTCAACATTGTTGAAGATAAAGGAGTCAGTCTAAGATAAAGTGGTGTCTTCACAATAAAAGCCACTTTATGTTGATGCTTTTAATGTGATGTGGCAGCAGTTGGAAGTTTGCATTAGCTGTGATTTAATACAACACTGGATCACATGGATGTATCATTTTCTGTGAATCCCTTATTTGTAAGGAATCCAGTGTAGAAATTGTGGACTCTGCAAATAACAATGAAACAGACAGAGAAGGAACTGCATAATGTAAATACATTGAATGGCTATTGGAGAAAAATGCAGACCATAAATAGCATAAAAAAGTGCAGTTTCATATCATGAAAATCTTAAGGATTATAACTTTAAATTGTCTTGATTGACTAATTTATGACCACCATGTTCTGTCAAAAAGCTTCCTCCACCAATCACCAGGTGCAGTTTAAAAAAAGTCTACTTGCCAAAGGAATCTGATTCAAATTTCCCATGGTTCATTTTAAATTGAGCAAGAGTTTTTACTGGAATTCCCAATGCATCTGCTTGTTCATCTCTTTGACAGCAAAAACGCAAACTCAGGATCTACATCTCCAACACATACACACCCAGCAAGCCTGAGGGCGAGGAGGCAGAGAAGGTGTCCTCCTGGGAGCTGAGAGTGGAGGGAAAACTTCTGGAGGAAGTACGTGAATAACACAGTCATTTACATTTGAATCTTCTTGCTCGGTTTCACAATTGTCTCACTGTGGTCTGACTCCAAGTATTTCAGTCTCTTGTTATTGTGTTTCTGAAAACTTCACAGTCACTCAGCTCTGGTTGGCCTGTGTCCTTGGCTCAGACCACGCAACCAGATGTGTGTTTACAGCTCTCCCCACTCCACCCGACAGCTCCTAACATACACACACATGCACTCATGCACACAAGCTCATGTTGTCTTTTGAAACAAGGAATTGAAACCACTGGCCTTTACATACCAGGAGCTGAAATGTCTCCCCTCCTTCCATCAGTTCCAGCAGAACTCATTGTGTTATCTGGGTCCACATGAAGGAGGATTTTTTTTTTCCCTGTTAATATTTCTCCCCTGGCTCATTGGGTTAGGCATGCGTAGGAGTTTTGCATGGAGTAACAGAAAAAGAAAAAGGGATGTGAGGGAAGGAGTGAAAGGGGTCATGTTGTGCAAACGGTTTGACAGGGCTGGGGAGAGGGTGGGGGTGCAACAGCTTTTTCTACTTGTCTACAGTTTTGTACTTCGCCACCCCCAAATGTGGTCAGAGCTAAACAATGCAGCTGCACAGCCTGACACAGCACAATAAGAATACATAGATAGCAATCTTTTTGCTCTGCATTTTCACACTCTTTTATGCACTTTTTATTCCTAGCCTGGTAAGCAAAAGAGGAAGTTCTCATCTTTCTTCAAGAGCCTCGTGATTGAGCTTGATAAGGAGCTCTATGGACCTGACAACCACTTAGTAGAGGTATGACATAATGGCATAAGCATTTGATGCAACCACATCTTAACACTTTAGGCACACGGACACAAAAATGTTGTGAGATTTCTGTTGATTAACCAGCCCCAGTCCGTTTTTCAGCTCTGGTCATAAAGTGGAGTTAAGGTGGAATCAGTAAAACTTTGTAGTAAAGTAAATAGTGGACTGTGGAAGAGATGTATTTGAGTGAATGTAACTTTGTATCAACACTTATCAGTTTGGATTTAGTTTAACTCTAAGAGGACAAAAATTAAGAAGAAAAAAAAGTCTTAGTTGATATTTTACTTTTATTTTTATCTTACAGTGGCATAGAATGCCCACCACTCAGGAGACAGATGGTTTCCAGGTTAAAAGACCCGGTGATGTGAATGTTAAATGCACCCTACTGCTCATGCTTGACCACCAGGTATGTGTGCATACACCCACACTCTTTTCTCATCCATCTGGTTGCAAACATTTGTACCCCTTGGTGGTATGATTTGTTCAAACCAGTTTCCACTAACTTTATGTTTGACCCAGTGCTTTTTTTTTTTTTCCAGCCCCCTCAGTACAAACTGGACCCACGGCTGGCTCGCCTTCTGGGTGTGCACACACAGACACGGGCCAGCATCATGCAAGCTCTCTGGCTCTACATCAAGAACAACAAGCTGCAGGATGGTCATGAGAAGGAGTACATCAACTGCAACCGCTATTTCAGACAAGTAATGGAATATTTCTGAGTAGAGACCAACCAACAAAATGCTAGTTTTCTTCTTTAGCATAAATTTCACAGTGTTACTTTGATACTTCAAAATGTTTTAAACATCATTGTGCTATAGCAAATGAGCAGATCCTTGCTAAAGTTGAGAAATATAGGGCATATATTATTCATTTCAAGAATAAATATACAATATGTATACCATCTAATTTGTTCCTTTAATTATCTTTACCTTTAGCATATCTGACATAATCTCTGACCAAATGCTTTTACAGATCTTCAGCTGTCCTCGCATGAGGTTCTCTGAGATTCCCATGAAACTGGCGGGCCTGCTGCAGCACCCTGACCCCATCATTATCAATCATGTCATTAGGTAAGAGAGCGTGGATCATTATCCCTCTCACTTGAGATTGTGCGTGTGTTCTTGCCAAATTGCCAGTGTTGTCAAGGTCTCATTTATTAATTGATTTCTTTTTTTTCTTTTTTTTTTTTTACTTGTGAATCTAAAGTCCTCCAAAGTATTTCCAATGATTTAAATGTTACATATGATCTTTCATTTATATAAGATCTCAGCCCTAGTTTGCTATTTAAATTTGCAGTCTTCTTGTCTTATTACAATCCAACTTGAATTCTCTCATGCTGTCTTCTCGTCGGCTCTGAGCAGTGTGGACCCCACAGATCAGAAGAAGACAGCTTGTTATGACATTGATGTGGAGGTGGACGACCCACTTAAAGGCCAAATGAACAGCTTTTTGTCCTCTACAACCAACCAACAGGAAATTGCTGCTCTGGAGATGAAGGTAAGGCCTGTTCTTCCATTCAGTCACTGACACCGGCACCTCACAGCCATTTTTAGGAGAATCGCAATAAAAAGAAAGAAAACATTTGTTAAGAGAGTTATTGATTACTGCACTGGTTGTTTTTACTACAGATCCATGAGACGATTGAGTACATTAACCAGCTGAAGACTGAGAGAGACTTTATGCTGAGCTTCAGCAATAATCCACAGGAGTTCATCCAGGACTGGCTCAAGTCTCAGAGCAGAGATCTTAAGGTAAACATCCTCTCCCAACACACTAACTCCATGTTCCTGTGTCTCTACAGGAGTCCATATAGGATGTAATTTAATTTCTGCTCTTTCTTTTTATACAGTCTTGTTCAATAAGATTGGGTTTACAAATCAAACAACATCAGTTTGATGTATTTTGTTTTTAAGAAAATAGTTTTCAAAGTATTACAATGTGTATGTCTTAAATGTCAGTAAGGTTGTACTGTAAATATCTTATTGTGAACTTTTCTTTATGTCTTTAAGCTCAAATGGCAGCTGTATCATCACATATATCTTCATGAAAACCATAACCCCATGTTTTTTTTTGTTCACATATATTTGCTCCCTTTTTCAAATTTAAAGAGTTCTATTCTAAAATGAGTTTGGAGCATTTTTTTCAGGCAATGCAATGGTAATATGTTGCCAGTACACCTGGCAAATTTACAGCTGACCTGCACCTATGGCTCATTTGGGCTCCTTTAGTACAGGGGGTCTGTGCCAACACAAACTGAATGAACAGACATTAAAACAGAGATTCAGTAACTTTTTGCTGTGTATAAAGTGTATAAAGTGATCTTTTTATATATACATTACACTGATGTATACATACATTTTGTATACGTGATATTATGGATCCAGTTTGATAATTTCTTTTTTTTTTTCATCAGCTGATGACAGATGTGACAGGAAACCCAGAGGAGGAGAGGAGGACTGAATTCTACGAGGCACCCTGGGTACCAGAGGCAGTGGGCAGATACATTTACTCCAAAGTAAGGAATTACAGCACCTAATGCACTGTTAAATTTTTATATGTATTATAATATTAACTATTATATCCTTGATAAAGGCTTTATTGTAAGGGTTCAGTAGATTATTAGTTTACTGACATCTGGCACTATTCCTTCTTTGTTTCAGGTGCAACAGAGAAGACAAGAGTTGGAGCAGGTGTTGGGAATCCGACTCACCTAAAGATGTACTCCAGGGGAGTCACGGCAAACTTAGGTTTACACCTCAGGTGTTAATGTCTTCTCAATTACAGTTTGAATTAGCTTGGAAAGTCACAAGCTAATGTTGCAGCTTAGGTGTTCACAAAGCCATCCTCACTGACATGGTATAAGATACCACCTTCTTAGTGGGATGCATATCTTTGCCATTCCCATAGATAATAATTTTAAAATCATCAGAGTTTATGGGACCAAAGAGGTTATTTACATGTCCTTAATAATGTGTTTGCCTTGCATTATCTGTCATTTTGAGCCTGTTCAAATAATCTTTGCCTTGTTTTGCAGTATGTTTTGTTTATGGTACAATATGCTTAAAACAACACGAGAATTGGTGCTGTTTATGCGTTTTCAGCATCACTTTGCTACTTTGAAAGCGGTTCTGTTTATCGTCACATTTTAAAGCCATAACCTTAAGATAGGGACAATACCTGATGTCTGGTAACATCTCAATAAACATGAATTGGGAGGCATAGTAGAATTAAGCATTTCATTTCGAAAAATATATATCTATTCAAAATTTAATTCAGAAAATTTTGATTTTATCTTCAATAAACATAGGAATTCTTAAGATGTCTTATTACTTAGATAAGAAGCTTTTGATGCCAATAATAATTGTACAGGTTTTGGTGCTTTTTTATATTAGCAGATGTGTCATTTGAAATGAAACATTTCTTTAATATGTAAGAAACCAGGATTTCCAGGAAAGCTCTACTCTGGGAAAAGATAGAGCTCATTTGTGCGAGGACATGAATCCACTCTGTCCAGCTGTAATTCAGCAGTTCTTTTTTAGTACTTCTTGAATGTTTACATGCTGTTTTCATTTGTTGTTGTGGTTTTTCATTGTCTTAATGCCAGGTGGAGAAACTGTGGCAGGCTTTTTGGGTTAAAGGGTTCTCCACACCTCCCAAGAAAGTTAACTGGTGTTAATAAAATAGGAATGCAGTTGTAGTGTGTCAACTAAACAATGCACCAAATTGTTATGTACACTTTAACCTTTCATTGAAATGCTGTTTTGTCAAGGTTTTGTATGAGCGGCTCTCCAGAATTTCTTGAGACATTCCATGTTAACAGATGTTGCTGTGCCAAAATTTGTTTTGTGAAGAAGGCACTTAGAATTTGAGAAATGTTCTGTGTACAAATGTTTTTTGTACAGCCTCTTTGTAAAAAGTTTGCATGTTGTGTATCAATCAAAGGCCTTTATCTTTTATACATTTGAGTCTTTTTTTTTTCTTTTCTTTTTTTTTTTTTACAATAAATATACTTACAAATGATTGTTATATTGTCCTTTTTGGTCGAAACCCTATTACAGAATTAGATAAATTTACATTAACATTGTAACACATACTTTTGTACTTAATATAATATTACATTTTTATTAAAGCTATAGGCTAGGCCTTTTCTCATCTGTACGGTGAAAGAACTGAGGTTATGCCTTGAGTGTGCATGTTAGTGCTGGTCAAAGAGCTCGGGTGTTTCTGAGAGCAACAATTTAAACAGGTAAGACTGGTTTACCTATCTGAAAGAGCCAAGACATGTTTACCACGCCTCAAATAACGGCAAACACATCCAACACTTGCACCTTACGACCTTCGCCTCAGTTTACAAAGTGACAAAACAGAGACGTGACTATGTGTGTTTGTATGAGTAAATTAAGCTGTGAAACTCAGTAAGGTCGCGTTAAGTTAGCTGAAAAATATTACAAGGAATACTTATTTGGGACTTTGAGAGCCAAAGCAACTCCCGTTCCCCTGTTTGGGACTGAAAAAGAAAATGTACTTTTTAAAACAGGACTGTAGGCGGCGATGTGCGCATTTATTTTGTAAAAAGTACTCTGCCGGATACGCCTGTTCTCAAGCGGAAGTAGAATTTTCAAGATGGAGGTGGACGGGATCGATCATGTAGGTGTTTTTTCTCTCCGCTGTTTTGTTGAATTAATTCGTGTATTATCAAGGAAATGCTACAATTATGCGTTGAGTCGAATAGTTTCTTTAAAGCAGCTGTGAGACGGAATGGTTATGCGATCGTGCTGTAAATAGTGAAATGTCAGTTAGTTTATAACATTGAATGAGTAGTATGCAGCCGGTTTGCTGTCTCATTGTAGCTAACCCGGCTACAGACCTAGCCGAGCCTCACTGTCAATTGTATGCGTAGTTAGCTTGAGTTAGCTTCTTTTACTGACTGGTAGTGGTGAATCGGCACAGTATCCCCGTTTTTTTGTGTTTATAATACACAAGAGGTGCGAAATACAAGTTATAATTATGACCAAGCGTTATTTTGTCTTTGTCAGTGCGAGTTAGGCTAGGCTAGCTAACGCTAGCTTATGTTGGTTAATGGATAAACTAATTGGTTAATTATGGAGAGGCAAGTAACGTTAACGTTTGTTTTGTTGTTGCGCAAACTGTTTCTGAATAAAGGTACTTTGTTGCCTTTAAATATCTTAAATGTGTCAACAATCCAGCACTACTTACCAGGCTTGATGAGTTGACAGCCCGTGTCCACAGATGTTCATTACATTTGTGTGGTTGCTGTTACTTGAATAGACCTAATGTTAGTGTTTTAATTAATAAGGTAAACTCAATTAGTCAACCAATTGGAAATAAATCAACATCAGTTCTGTTAAATGGTTTAAATTGTCATTTATCAAGATAAAACATCATATTTTCAGTCTTAAGTTCTTACAGTTGGGCATTTACTGTTTTATATTATTGGAAATGGAATTGGATATGTACTATCTGTTGGACAATCTGAATTTTGAAAGTGTTACTAGAATTCTGGGAACTAATGATGGCAGTGTTTCACAATTTTATAGACCAAATGAAAGCAGTCAGTAGCTGCAGGCCTTCTCTGTCATAATGGTAGATCTCTCACTTGAAGAAATCCGTCATTAAGAGCTGTTGATGCCAGTGTTTTAAAGTTTGATGATTTTTCTTTTGACAGATGGAGATGGGGGAGAGTAAAGGTGGCTCAGGTCTCCGGCAGTACTACTTGTCTAAGATAGAAGAGTTACAGGTGAGAAAATAATATCTGGTACATTTCAACTGGTAATATGACTTGGATTTCACAACTTTTGTTTGCCTGTCAATCCTGAAGCACTGTTTTTTCAACAGTTGACAGTGAATGAAAAGAGCCAGAATCTCAGACGTCTGCAGGCACAGAGGAATGAGCTCAATGCCAAAGGTACACTATGGTTCATTACTGTAACATGATTGTATTTCAAAATATAATTCCACGCTGTCAAATGAAGCTGTACCAAAATTGTGCTTATGTTTGGAAATAAAATAGCTTTTCTCTTTTCTTAGTGCGTCTCCTTCGTGAGGAGCTGCAGTTACTGCAGGAGCAGGGGTCCTATGTAGGTGAAGTGGTTAGGGTCATGGACAAAAAGAAAGTGCTTGTCAAGGTATGCTCTACACTTGTTTTCCAAAGTTCTTTGTAGTGCACTATATTTTGAGTGCCATTTGACAGTTTAGATATAAACATCTCCTCACCAATTTCAGGTGCATCCAGAAGGAAAATTTGTTGTGGATGTGGACAAGAATATTGACATCAATGATGTAAGTATTATAGGTTTGTCACAGTACTTAACCCGTTTTCCTATTGTTGTCAATACAAGAACTTAAAAACTAAAGTATCAGAAGTGCAACACTTAAGAAAACAAACAAGTTGTAACCACCATAGTTCAAGACTGAATATACCAACTAACCCAAATAAGCCATATTTGCTACCCTTTACAGTCAATCACTAAGTTAAAGGAGGATTTGTTGTTGGGAAACATGAAACCTAAAACATTTGATCATCCATTTGTCACTTCTGCACCAGGTGACTCCAAATTGCCGTGTGGCACTGCGCAACGACAGTTACACCCTGCACAAGATCCTGCCCAACAAGGTGGACCCCCTGGTGTCTCTCATGATGGTCGAGAAGGTGCCGGACTCCACTTATGAAATGATTGGTGGCCTGGATAAGCAGATCAAGGAGATCAAAGAAGTTATTGAGCTGCCTGTTAAACACCCAGAGCTGTTCGAGGCTTTAGGCATTGCACAGCCCAAGGTGGGTGATTGACAAGACAGCTTATAGCATACAAGCACACTTTTTTTCTTTCTTTTTTTTTTTACATTGTACTGTAAAATATCTACTCTTTTCTTGCCTTTTTATAAGATCAGAGAATAGGTTTGTCAGCCCTCTGCAGAATTGTGCAATTGCGACTTTTAAATGTATAGAAAGGAATCACTGGCCCATATCATGCATCATCACCATGGCATTTTCACATGAAGGAGCTTATGTTGCTTTGTGTAAGCCCTTTTATATTTATTTTTGGTGATTTTTATTTATTAACATTTTGAGATTAAAGCGTGTGGCTTCTCTACAGGTTTAGAATCTTTTTCTTGCAGATTAGGTTTATTAAACCATTTCAGATAATGTCTGAGGCAAAAAAAATGTAATTGCATGATGAAACACAGATCTTATTTGACAACATTGATATTTGCAGGGCCTGAGTGATGTAACACAGATGAAAAACAGCAGCTCAACAAAAACTCGATCCAGAGAAGTTTTGTCATTGTTGCTTGAATAGTGACTGAAATGATTAATTGGTAATCAGAATAGTTGCTGATTAATTGTTGCAATTCTAGTCATTTGGTGTATCCATCTGTCAGTGTATAGATGGTTCTGATTTCTGTGTGGCTTTATGTGGTTGCAGGGTGTGCTGTTGTACGGTCCCCCTGGTACAGGGAAGACCCTGCTGGCCAGAGCTGTGGCCCACCACACTGACTGTACCTTCATAAGGGTTTCCGGCTCTGAGCTGGTCCAGAAGTTCATCGGAGAGGGTGAGCTCCTCCTTAATACTGTAATCAATTTCACTTCCATTCTTGGTTAGACTTTATCAAAAGCATCTGGTTGTGTAACCTTAATTGCCCCCCTCTCTTGCACCAGGTGCCCGTATGGTGCGTGAGCTGTTCGTCATGGCTAGAGAGCACGCTCCCTCCATCATCTTCATGGATGAGATCGATTCCATCGGCTCGTCTCGTCTGGAGGGCGGCTCAGGTGGTGACAGTGAGGTGCAGAGGACAATGCTGGAGCTGCTCAATCAGCTGGACGGTTTCGAGGCAACTAAGAACATCAAGGTATCTCACACATACACGTTGACATAATTCCATTTATCTTTTGTTGTTCAATGTTGATGGAACTTTTCACATATTTGATCATTATTGTACCAGTACCCTACTATGTATTTCATTTTATTGTTACTTAAATCCTTGTTATCCATACTTAAATATTGTTTTATAGTAATAGTAGTGCCTACAGCAGCCCAACTACAGTATGTTTCTTTACTTTATAGATTGAAAATAGGGGTTAAACATAATAAATGTTATGTATGTATGTAAGTAGCAGCTTAAAAATTATAAATGCTGGGGAGTTGAAATTGTAATTAATAGTAGTAATTTCACTACTGATGCCCTTAAACCTTCTGTTCTGCTGTTTATGATTAAACCTTAATTACCCAAGTGCTCTAATGAATAACTCTGACTAAAATGCACCTTCTGTCCCTGCAGGTCATCATGGCCACTAACCGTATCGACATCCTTGACTCAGCTCTGCTCAGACCAGGCAGGATTGACAGGAAGATTGAGTTTCCCCCTCCAAATGAAGAGGTAGATACTTGGCACAGTATGTTCACATACTTACACATGCTGTGGGAGGTTTTGTGTTTGAGTATGTTTTAATTGTGCATCCTAAGGCTCGTCTGGACATCCTGAAGATCCACTCCAGGAAGATGAACCTGACACGTGGCATTAACCTGAGGAAAATTGCAGAGCTGATGCCTGGAGCCTCTGGTGCTGAGGTTAAGGTGAGAATTGGCACACTGAATGGTAGCAGGCGGCTGGTCTTAAATGAGGTGGTTCATAATTGAATTTCCTTATTATGTGTGTATTTTTAGGGTGTTTGCACAGAGGCAGGTATGTATGCTCTGAGAGAGAGGAGAGTTCACGTCACCCAGGAGGACTTTGAGATGGCTGTGGCAAAGGTTAGTAGAATTACCTCTCTTAAACAGAATGAATCCCACACCTTATATTTTTAGTGTTAAGTTTTCTTCTTATGCTCACTCAGTAAATGTTTGTACCTTTATCTACCCGCCTTTTGAGACCGTTTCTCTTCGTACTCGTCACCAGGTGATGCAGAAAGACAGCGAGAAGAACATGTCCATCAAGAAGCTGTGGAAGTAAAAGGCCTCGTGTATTCTTGCACACGATTTAACCACATATGTATATTTTTCTTCTTTTGTTTATGGGTTGGTTTGTAATTGTTACATAAGTCATTCTAAAGTAAATGGTTTCCCGAAATAAAACTGGATGGCTCATGAATTTTATTTTTCAGCTAAACACGCTTTTCTAAATCGAATTCAGACTCATATCAAAGCCAAATCGGGTAACTGTAACACAAGCATAGGTTCCAGCATTGAAAAATTAGACATCTGCAGAGTTTTATTTTCACTTTACAATTATATTTATTAGTTTGACATGTTCAATATGGCACTTCAGTAATGTAGTGGATGTCTTTCAGTATTGATCACACAAGTGCAGATGCTTTCTTTAGGAACATTGTCCTGCATGCATGTACTTCATGCCCGTCAGAGCTGTTATACTGCCACTGCACTATTTAGATACACAGTATGTACACCAGCCTGTGCCTGTATGACTTAAGTTACAGTGATCCATGTAATCAGAACCGCTTGCTTCATGTTCAGACTGATGGAAAAAAAAGCAGCTTTCAGTCCTTGCAGATGTTCTTTTATGATAGTGACTCAACTCACAAACCTGTATCTGTGGAATGGTTATATGGCAGTAAACACTGGATCACTCCCAACATTCAGAGGCTCCCAGCAGTTTTGTCTGTCCTCGCTTAGCGGTCCACTTTCCGATATGAAGCAGTCAGACTCAGTTAAGCGGACTAGCTCCTCACCCAGGACACAGGCACCCACTGAGGTTCCATCTGCACCCTCTCCAGTACGACCTGGAGCTCTGCTAAGGCACTGACTGGATCCTCCCTCACCAAGACATAGTCCACCCAGTGGCCATAGCACTCTTCCATCCGCTCTGCCGACTGCTTCATTTCCTGTAGGTCCTCCTCCTATTTTGAAAAAGAGGGAGAGATGTAGATTCAGAGCATGCACACAGGTGGGGAAAACTTCAAAGTAACAAGTTAAATTTCTTCAGGAAAGGCTTCAAGTAAACAATTTATGTTCTTCAAGGTATTTCCATGGAACTCACCGTGATCCCTAAGCTGAGAGAGGAAGAGGAGCCAAGCTGTTTCTTTTGAGTGAGATAGATGCGAGGCCGTGCAAAGATGATGAAAGGCTTGAAGTCAGCGGTACGTAGAGTCTTCAGTGCCTGAATGTGGAGGAGAATAGCATGTATGGTACTTAGAAGACAAGGGGCTCATCATTTCTAGACTCTACAGTAGATGTTAAATGTTTTCTCCTGTCTTAGTGTAACAGACATGTAATGCAACTAAGTTATCAATGATTATACTTTTACAAGACATTTAGGCATGCAAAATAAAAAAAAACGACTCTTTAAACATTAACTATCCTTAACCTTACACAAGAACCAGATGTGGCCCGTAGAACTTGAAGCTGACAAGAGTCTGAGGGTGAAAGCACCCTTCAGCTCGGTGAACTAAAAGCTCTGCGATGTAAGCTGAACCCAGACTTTAGACATGACGAGCAGAATCTTAACATCTCTAATTTAACTGTCAGAGCAGTGATGCTAAAACGTGGGAACACAGAGCTTCTGTTCTTCACTAATTAAAATCCTTTCAGCTGCATTATGTATGAACTGTCAGAGACTTTTAATTAAGACAGATAAAATGAGCTGCAATAATCTTTAGTGTGATAAGATAAAGTGAGGCTGACAATCTGTTCATCCTGATCTGAGGTTTTATGCCGGCAGATGGATCCAAGAAATAAGGGGGGGAGGTCACTTGAATTAATTTAAATGTAAAGAAAAAAAATCCACTACATCACATGTCTAATATATAACCCTGTGTCTATGCTCCAAGTCCTGCCAAGTGAATTAAAAATACAGGGGCTGCAATTTAATTACTGACCTCTGGTTGCACATCCACTAGACAGACTTTGTTTTGATCCAAAACTCTATTGATGGACTCCAAACTGGTGCCGTACAGATTATCTTTATATTCCCCATATTCAATAAACCTGCAAAAAAAAAGAAAGAAAACAGTGCCATTGTGAACTATTCAGAAAAAGAAATGCCAATAATATTCACTGGCTGAACAGCTTAGTAACAAGTAATTAAAAAAATCTGGATAGCTTAAATTAATCACTTTCTTGTTGACAGGCTGAAATCTTTAATATACAGCAAACCTTTTATTTAATTGCTTGGTTTACAAGATAGTCTTTTCAGTGTTGAATACTTACTTGCCATTCTGGATGTCTGCCTCGAAAGCCGCTTTAGTGATGAAGTGGTACTCCACTCCTTCTCTCTCGTGACACTTCCTGGCTCGAGTGGTGTCTTCAGGCCACATGTTTAAAAACACAGCCAGCACAAGGACAGGGTGAGGAGGAAAAAAAAAAGAAAATTACTGAACGTTTGCATTCTCTCTGAAAACAGAACAGAACAGAACCTGTCCTCATTGAAATATCAAGCTGTTTTTAAATCAGAATGATCTAGGTGGCGTATAAATTATTGTTTTAAGTAACTGAAATGAAATTCATTAATTGATGATCCATTAACTAATCACAAACTGGAATTCATGATACAACCTGCATTAATTCATGCATTAACTCATCATGAAGGTTTTGTAGGATAATAAAGTAAATTAGAGGCTGTGCAAAACTAACGTCAGTACTGTCCACTCCAAAAAAGCGTATTACAGCTGTTAATACTAGTGATGAACAAAACTGATCCATGCAAGAGAGGACAAGACAGGTGAAAATGTTTCCACACCATAGCTCATTTCTCTTGGTGTAGCTTTGTGTGAAATAAGCTCTTGGGGAGAGGGGACAGCAGTAGATTTATGTTACTTGTATCCTTGATCACCAGCATTACAGAAACTAGGTCCTCAGGTGAAAGCCACAGCATCTTTAACCACTGACACAAAGAAATTCCTGCATCTCCAAACTGACTGCAGAGCAGGTGGGGCGATAAAAAAAAGCTAGAGAGAAAATAAAAAACAAACTCACGAGGCACAGCCAAACCGTAGTGTCGAGGATTCTCAGCTATCACCTTCTGTTTGAGCTCAGTGATCCGAGCTCCCAGGGAACCTGTGACCGTACAAATAATAGACAGTTATACAAGATGATCATGTGCTGGGAATATACCTGCATGCAAAACATAAAACAATATTTTTACTTTACTGCCATGCTTAGTGTAACTTTAATAGCAAACAGTCCTAAAAATACAAGTGCAGTTTCTTCAATGTCATCAAACCCAACAGCTGACCTACCTATCAGTACTATAAGGCGAGGCCTCTCACTGGGGCGGGGCAGGTATTGTGTTACTTCTTCATAAATCAGAAAGTCTGTGTGATTAGCATCTGGAGTGTGAGCTTCTCCTGGTGCAGACTGGCGATCTTTCTTGAGGCGGAAACTTCTGCGCAGGCTGGCTGTTGTCCAAGACATGCAAGTACAAATGTAAGATGTTCATACACTAAAGCCCTCTGAAAGTCTATTGCAAGATCACACTGCCACTAAGAAAAAAAGTTAATGGAAGAGTGAACTAAAAAAATCCAGTACAGTGAAATAAGTGTATCTCACTCTCCCTGATTAAAACTTCAAATCCTGTGTGTACATTATATCACAAAACACAGACACACTGAACACCACCAAAAGAAATCAGTAAGAGTACCTGAGTAAAAATCCCATGAGAAAGCATGGCCACAGAAGGCAGGGGCTGCCTTACTCTTGGGAGAAACTACAGCTCATATTAGACCATTTATTCAACCAGCTTACTGTGTAGAATAGAAGCTTTGAAGCCATGCATGCTACGGCTACCTCACCACCAAACATGAACAAAGCACCTTTAGCATATGGTGGAAGAGGAAGAGAGGCTGTTTGCGAAGCACAATGAGATAAATGAGCTGCCACAAAGACACTGGGAGAAGCTCCGTGGTTATAGCGTACTGCACAAAAAGCCTGCCAGTGTAATAAGCAAGCACACAGATTAAGTGCTGGGCTTTTACACAAAGTGAGGGCCATGAAAATGTACCCACAATAAACAGGCTGCCACTTATCAGTTCCTGACACAAAAGCCATTTTAAACCTCTACAGTTTTCGCATTATTGTCCAATCACACTAATCAAACCAAAATCATCACAGTTACTTCACTAAACTCACTACTCGCCTATTGTGCTCGATAGGATCCAAATTACAAGTTTATTTTAAACTGTACATATCTTGTTCAATTTTGTTATGACATTTGATAAAAAATATAGTATCAGTGTGACTATACCATGCTTATGTCATTTTGCGCTGAGCATAAAGAAAAGATGAACTAACAAAGCTGTGACACAGCCACTTAAAATGGAGCGTTTACATGCTATGTCAAACGTACAGTCTCATATTGGATTGGGAGATCAATATTCTGACGGACACTGGCAGATCTGAAGTGAAGCTGTGTGTGAGATTTTGGTCAGAATGGATCTGTATGATTGACAAATGATGTGAAGATGAGGTCCAGATCAAAATGGCTGTGGTAAAGCTTTAAGGCACAACAACTCCATAGAAGCACAGTCACATTAAGGTAAGAGCAGCCAGGAAATCTGATGATGAACAAACTGGTAAGATTACTAACTAACTGGGCTGGGAGGACAACAGTGGATCAGGTCAGGTGTGGGTGAAAAAAAAAAAAAAAAAACTTTCTCGCTATGTTGCATGGTTTTTAAAAAGAAGATAGAGTGCTGTGGTGAGGTGTTATATCTGCTGTTAAGTTCAAAAAATAATACCAGCATTCATCTACCCTGACCCTCAAATCACAACCAAAGCAGCACAAAGCAATCCACCACAACACCTCAACGATAGCTTGCAGTTTCTAAAAGAAGGGATGGATTAGCACACAGATACAGCAGAAATGTGATGTTGCAGTGATTAGGATAAACTCATTGATTGTGCCTCCTCACCTATGTCCTTTCCATTCAGAGCACCATCACTGTCACAGTCTTCTGTAAGATGGCAAGCAGGAAGAGAAGACAGGGCAAGAGGAGGGAGCAGAGGTTGATGTTGAGGGTACTTTAATGTGCAGAACACAGCAGGTTAAGTGCAGTAACTATGACACACAGATGGGAGGGTTTTGTTGGTGCAAAGACAACTGTAAAGGCTAAAAACAAGGGCAAATTGTGTGTGAGGGAGGGGATGTGGGGATGGGTTAACAAGAATCTATGTTTCTGTGAGTCTCAGGTGGGCTTGCGGATAAGAATACCATGGAGGAATTCGACCATGAACACATGTAGTCAAGTCCAGGGATGAGAGATGTGCTCTAACATGAGGGTTTGTCTACATACCTCTCTCAGCACGATCATCTGAGGACAGCAATGCAAGGAATAACACACAGTATCACTGTAGGGTGTTAACAGAATACCACACACCACTGTTCTGCGCCTCCTAATACACATGACTATGAGGTTCACTTTCTCAAATTCACTTTCATTGTCTTCCAATTGTTGCATCTAAATTGCATCTGTGCATGGAAATACATTACCCACTTCTCTGCTTTTCTTGATCTCCTTTTTGAAGCTTAGTGAGAATTTAGCTTTTATGCAGATGGATGCAAGAAAAGAACTCACCCAAACCTCTTTGTTTCACTTAACTGTTTAAAATTGGATTAGAGAATGATACAATGGATTACGTTTTTGAGCTTAACCTCAGATCCCCTGTTCCCTTTACATGATCTCTTTCTGTATCTCATTGGTTGGATTAGATTTGACCTGCAATACAAACTGTATAGATCTAAGCTTATTGTACATTTGTGGGTTTAAGGTTAGGGAAAATGGCCGTGATTGCAGAGGTAAAATAAGGCTTACATGTAGGAGTTTTTGGAGACACAGGAGCAGGAAAGGAACCCATTTTCATCCTGTATCTTAGGCGCCTGAGGAAAAAAAAGATTTATTATTGATCCAATAAAATGTAATCAGTTATTTATGTCACAGCTGATCTGATGCCGACTACCTCTCCTGGAATTGTGTGGAGGGGATGAGGGCGGCGCGTAGGTTACAGTCGCCCACCTTCTTGGCCTGCCACCAAGTGGTGTCTTCCTGGCTCACCACCTGGAGAATGTCTCCCCTCTTAAAAGGAAGTCCTGCCTCTTGGCACGGTGTGGCCTTGTCATCAAAAGGGGTATAGTCAAACAAAGCCCGAAGGTAGACCTGAGGGATGCAGGGATATTCTGTCAGCAGTGGTAATTTTCAAGAAGTAGTTCCACATTTTGGGAAATACATTTATTCACATTCTTGCTTGGAGTTCAATGGGAAGATCGATACCACTCTCATGACTGTCCATTAAATAAGTAGTAGGTGGATTTTGTTACCTTTGGACAGAGTCTCGCTAGCTGTTTCCCCGTTTTCAGTCTTTATGCCAGTCTTTAACCGACTGCTGCCTATAGCCTTATATTTAATGAATGCATATGAGAATGGTATAAATCTTCAAATCTTATCCTCAACAAGAAAGCAAATCTCCCAAAAATATTGAATCCTTTAATAAATTCATCAAAAGATAATTAACGAGTGCATTGTCATTGATAAAAAACACAACAAAACTCTTATTAAAAACATCAATCATAAAATAAAATAGATATCTTTTCCCAGTTTTTTTTGGGGGGGGGGGGGGGGGGTTCTGAAGCAAACTGGCTGTGTATTTAGACAGGAAGTCCTCACCCTGCTTTCCTTCAGTTTGTCTTCCTCTACGACAGCTGGAATTATTTTGAGTGTGATGGAGCCTTGAGACTGGGACTGATCAAAAACATAAGAGTAGCACTGTCATCCACTGTATCCACAGTAATCATCAGTATCTGAACTAGCATGATGCTACATGGAAAAGCTTTTTTTTCCCCTTTACCAAAATCTGACTTATTTCATCTGGCCTTTTGTGGGTTATCAGGTTTCCGTTGACCTCTCGAAGCTCATCCCCTACATGCACCAGACCTGGAAACACAAACACAACACAACCCACAAAACAAATTCATTGAAAACAAAGCGAAGGAAAATCCCAGTATGTGTTGTACCACTAAGAGTATTTTTTTGAGGATCATGCTCAGATGTGAACAAAAAACAAACAATTTTCTGTTGGCAAAAAGTTGATAACATCTCCATGGCAACAGCCAGGAGCAACCCTTTTTGGTAATCTCAAAATATGCAATCTCGTGGCACTAATCTCAAGGATTTGATCTCTGTTAACAGTTCATGTGGTTACACAACGTAATCTCCTCACTTCCCTTTCAGTGTATCAGTAGTGATGAGAAAGTTCGACATATATGAGGCGGATTATTTTCGTATTGCACTTTGCTGCAGTCAGGCAAAATAAAAGAAGACAACTGATCAAGGGCGTAGGTTTGCATATAGACGGTAGGGACATGTCCCTACAGACATTTGAGTGAACTTGCACTATGTTTGGAGTGAAGTCATATTAAGTCATTCAAATGTGCCCTCCAAGAGGGTACGACTCCAAGACAACCAATTTGGGCATGCTAGTATTTGAATGACTGAAAGAGTGGGGGCTATCCGAAGGTTCACATCATGTGAGAATATCAGTGGTAAGATCACCAGAAAAACGTTAACTGATGTTATTTTGTTAGCAAGCATTAACTAGCAAGGTAACCATGGCTTTTGTCTTCTGTAAAATAGCAGTCAGGTTGCTAGCAGGAGTAGACATAAAATGCTGGATATATCAAAAGCATGAGTTTTATTTCTGCCAAAAACTCCCAAATAATGATAGCATGAATACCATGACTTTTTTTTTGCCTTACTGTATTATGACATTTGTATACCTTACTATATTGTGACTTTTTATGCCTTACTATATTGTGACTTTTTATGCCTTACTATACTGTTTTTGTCTTACTATACTATGTTGTTCTTATGCCTTACTGTACTATGCTATACTATGATGTGTATGACATTTTTATGCCTTACTAAATTGATGTTTTTACGACTTTTCATGCCTTCCTATACTGTGTCGTTTTTATGACGATTTATGCCTTACTATACTATAACATTTTTATGACTCAGTATTCATTGACTTTTTGTGCCTTACTATACTATGTTTTTGTCTGACTATTCTATGAAGTTTTTATGCATTACTGTAGTATGAAATTTTTACGCCTTACTGTACTATGCCATTTTTACGATTTTTCATGCCTTCCTATACCGTGTCGTTTATATGCCTTAGAATACTATGCTGTTTTTATGACTTTTCATGCCCTACTATACTATGCCATTTTTATGCCTAACTATAGTATGACTTTTTATGCCTTACTGTACAATGCCTTTTTTACGACTATTCATGCCTTCCTATACTGTGTCGTTTTTATGACTTTTTGTGCCTTACTATACTAAGAAAACCGGTTAAGGCAGAGGCCGCCCGCCCGCCCTGAGCCCGGTTCTGTTCAAGGTTTCTTTCTGTCATGAGGAAGTTTTTCCTCCCCCATCGCAAAGTGCTTCCTTATAGTGTCAACTGTTGGTTTTCTTTCTCTAATACAGTAACTCCTCGACCTTACCCTGTAAAGTGCTGTGCGGTCATTTATATTGTGATTTGACAGTATGCAAATAAAATTGAATTGAAATTTAATTATATGTTTTTGTCATTTTTATGCCTTACTAAAGTGTGACATTTTTATGATGTTTTGTGTCTAACTGTACTATGACGTTTTTATGACTTTTTATACAATGACCTTTTCTATGCCTTACTATACTATGATGTTTTTTATGGCTTTTTATACCTTACTATACTATGAACTTTTATGCCTTGCTATACTTTGACTTTTTTATGCTGTTTTTATGACTTTTTACTATACTATGACCTTTTTATGGCTTTTTATGCCTTACTATACTATGACCTTTTATGCCTTACTATACTATGACGTTTTTATGCTGTATTATGCTATGCTGTTTTTATGACTTTTTATGCCTTGCTATACTATGACCTTTTTATGAATTTTCATGCCTTGCTATACTATGACGTTTTTTATGGCTTTTTATCCGTTACTATGCTATGACCTTTTTATGACTTTTTATGCCTTACTATACTATGACCTTTTTATGCCTTACTATACTATGCCCTTTTTATGCCTTAGTATACTATGACCCTTTTTTGACTTTTTATGCCTTACTATACTATGACCTTTTTATGACTTTTTATGCCTTACCATACTATGACCTTTTTATGCCTTACTATGCTATGACCTTTTTATGACTTTTTATGCCTTACTATACTATGCCCTTTTTATGCCTTAGTATACTATGACCTTTTTGTGACTTTTTATGCCTTACTATACAATGACCTTTTTATGACTTTTTATGCCTTAGTATACTATGACCTTTTTCTGACTTTTCATGCCTTACTATACTATGACGTTTTTGTGACTTTTTATGCGTTACTATACTATGACCTTTTTATGGCTTTTTATGCCTTTCTATTATACTATGACCTTTTTATGACTTTTTATGCCTTACTATACTATGAGGTTTTTATGCTGTATTATGCTATGCTGTTTTTATGACTTTTTATGCCTTGCTATACTATGACGTTTTTATGCCTTACTATACTATGACCTTTTTATGCCTTACTATACTATGCCCTTTTTATGCCGTAGTATACTATGACCTTTTTGTGACTTTTTATACCTTACTATACTATGACCTTTTTATGACTTTTCATGCCTTGCTATACTATGACGTTTTTATGGCTTTTTATGCCTTACTATGCTATGACCTTTTTATGACTTTTCATGCCTTACTATACTATGACCTTTTTATGCCTTACAATACTATGCCGTTTTTATGCCTTAGTATACTATGACCTTTTTGTGACTTTTTATGCCTTACTATACTATGACCTTTTTGTGACTTTTTATACCTTACTATACTATGACCTTTTTATGACTTTTCATGCCTTGCTATACTATGACGTTTTTATGGCTTTTTATGCCTTACTATACTATGACCTTTTTATGACTTTTTATGCCTTACTATACTATGCCCTTTTTATGCCTTACTATACTATGACCTTTTTATGACTTTTTATGCCTTACTATACTATGACCTTTTTATGCTGTATTATGCTATGCTGTTTTTATGACTTTTTATGCCTTGCTATACTATGACCTTTTTATGACTTTTTATGCCTTACTATACTATGACCTTTTTATGCCTTACTATGCTATGCCCTTTTTATGCCTTAGTATACTATGACCTTTTTGTGACTTTTTATGCCTTACTATACTATGACGTTTTTTAGGGCTTTTTATGCCTTACTATGCTATGACCTTTTTATGACTTTTTATGCCTTACTATACTATGACCTTTTTATGCCTTACTATACTATGCCCTTTTTATGCCTTAGTATACTATGACCTTTTTGTGACTTTTTATGCCTTACTATACTATGACGTTTTTATGACTTTTCATGCCTTGCTATACTATGACCTTTTTATGACTTTTTATGCCTTGCTATACTATGACCTTTTTATGCCTTACTATACTATGACCTTTTTATGACTTTTTATGCCTTACTATACTATGCCCTTTTTATGCCTTAGTATACTATGACATTTTTGTGACTTTTTATACCTTACTATACTATGACCTTTTTATGCCTTACTATACTATGACCTTTTTGTGACTTTTTATGCTTTACTATACTATGACCTTTTTATGCCTTACTATATTATGCCCTTTTTATGCCTTACTATGCTATGCCCTTTTATGCCTTAGTATACTATGACCTTTTTATGCCTTAGTATACTATGACCTTTTTGTGACTTTTTAGGCCTTACTATACTATGACGTTTTTATGACTTTTCATGCCTTGCTATACTATGACGTTTTTATGTCTTTTTATGCCTTACTATGCTATGACCTTTTTGTGACTTTTTATGCCTTACTATACTATGACCTTTTTATGCCTTACTATACTATGCCCTTTTTATGCCTTAGTATACTATGACCTTTTTGTGACTTTTTATGCCTTACTATACTATGCCCTTTTTATGCCTTAGTATACTATGACCTTTTTGTGACTTTTTATGCCTTACTATACTATGACCTTTTTATGACTTTTTATGCCTTAGTATACTATGACCTTTTTCTGACTTTTCATGCCTTACTATACTATGACGTTTTTGTGACTTTTTATGCGTTACTATACTATGACCTTTTTATGGCTTTTTATGCCTTACTATTATACTATGACCTTTTTATGACTTTTTATGCCTTACTATACTATGACGTTTTAATGCTGTATTATGCTATGCTGTTTTTATGACTTTTTATGCCTTGCTATACTATGACGTTTTTATGCCTTTTTATGCCTTACTATACTATGACGTTTTTATGCCTTACTATACTATGCCCTTTTTATGCCGTAGTATACTATGACCTTTTTGTGACTTTTTATACCTTACTATACTATGACCTTTTTATGACTTTTCATGCCTTGCTATACTATGACGTTTTTATGGCTTTTTATGCCTTACTATGCTATGACCTTTTTATGACTTTTTATGCCTTAGTATACTATGACCTTTTTATGCCTTACTATACTATGCCCTTTTTATGCCTTAGTATACTATGACCTTTTTGTGACTCTTATGCCTTACTATACTATGACGTTTTTATGACTTTTCATGCCTTGCTATACTATGACCTTTTTATGACTTTTTATGCCTTGCTATACTATGACCTTTTTATGCCTTACTATACTATGACCTTTTTATGACTTTTTATGCCTTACTATACTATGCCCTTTTTATGCCTTAGTATACTATGACATTTTTGTGACTTTTTATACCTTACTATACTATGACCTTTTTATGCCTTACTATACTATGACCTTTTTGTGACTTTTTATGCTTTACTCTACTATGACTTTTTTATGCCTTACTATATTATGCCCTTTTTATGCCTTACTATGCTATGCCCTTTTATGCCTTAGTATACTATGACCTTTTTATGCCTTAGTATACTATGACCTTTTTGTGACTTTTTATGCCTTACTATACTATGACGTTTTTATGACTTTTCATGCCTTGCTATACTATGACGTTTTTTATGTCTTTTTATGCCTTACTATGCTATGACCTTTTTATGACTTTTTATGCCTTACTATACTATGACCTTTTTATGCCTTACTATACTATGCCCTTTTTATGCCTTAGTATACTATGACCTTTTTGTGACTTTTTATGCCTTACTATACTATGCCCTTTTTATACCTTAGTATACTATAACCTTTTTGTGACTTTTTATGCCTTACTATACTATGACCTTTTTATGACTTTTTATGCCTTAGTATACTATGACCTTTTTCTGACTTTTCATGCCTTACTATACTATGACGTTTTTGTGACTTTTTATGCGTTACTATACTATGACCTTTTTATGGCTTTTTATGCCTTACTATTATACTATGACCTTTTTATGACTTTTTATGGCTTACTATACTATGACGTTTTTATGCCTTTTTATGCCTTACTATACTATGACGTTTTTATGCCTTTTTATGCCTTACTATACTATGACCTTTTTATGCCTTACTATACTATGCCCTTTTTATGCCGTAGTATACTATGACCTTTTTGTGACTTTTTATACCTTACTATACTATGACCTTTTTATGACTTTTCATGCCTTGCTATACTATGACGTTTTTATGGCTTTTTATGCCTTACTATGCTATGACCTTTTTATGACTTTTCATGCCTTACTATACTATGACCTTTTTATGCCTTACAATACTATGCCGTTTTTATGCCTTAGTATACTATGACCTTTTTGTGACTTTTTATGCCTTACTATACTATGACTTTTTGTGACTTTTTATACCTTACTATACTATGACCTTTTTATGACTTTTCATGCCTTGCTATACTATGACGTTTTTTATGGCTTTTTATGCCTTACTATACTATGACCTTTTTGTGACTTTTTATGCCTTACTATACTATGACCTTTTTATGACTTTTTATGCCTTACCATACTATGACCTTTTTATGACTTTTTATGCCTTACTATACTATGACCTTTTTATGCCTTACTATACTATGCCCTTTTTATGCCTTAGTATACTATGACCTTTGTGACTTTTTATGCCTTAGTATACTATGACCTTTTTGTGACTTTTTATGCCTTACTATACTATGCCCTTTTTATGCCTTAGTATACTATGACCTTTTTGTGACTTTTTATGCCTTACTATACAATGACCTTTTTATGACTTTTTATGCCTTAGTATACTATGACCTTTTTCTGACTTTTCATGCCTTACTATACTATGACGTTTTTGTGACTTTTTATGCGTTACTATACTATGACCTTTTTATGGCTTTTTATGCCTTACTATTATACTATGACCTTTTTATGACTTTTTATGCCTTACTATACTATGAGGTTTTTATGCTGTATTATGCTATGCTGTTTTTATGACTTTTTATGCCTTGCTATACTATGACGTTTTTTATGGCTTACTATACTATGACCTTTTTATGCCTTACTATACTATGCCCTTTTTATGCCGTAGTATACTATGACCTTTTTGTGACTTTTTATACCTTACTATACTATGACCTTTTTATGACTTTTCATGCCTTGCTATACTATGACGTTTTTATGGCTTTTTATGCCTTACTATGCTATGACCTTTTTATGACTTTTCATGCCTTACTATACTATGACCTTTTTATGCCTTACAATACTATGCCGTTTTTATGCCTTAGTATACTATGACCTTTTTGTGACTTTTTATGCCTTACTACACTATGACCTTTTTGTGACTTTTTATACCTTACTATACTATGACCTTTTTATGACTTTTCATGCCTTGCTATACTATGACGTTTTTTATGGCTTTTTATGCCTTACTATACTATGACCTTTTTATGACTTTTTATGCCTTACTATACTATGCCCTTTTTATGCTTTAGTATACTATGACCTTTTTGTGACTTTTTATGCCTTACTATACTATGCCCTTTTTATGCCTTAGTATACTATGACCTTTTTGTGACTTTTCATGCCTTACTATACTATGACGTTTTTATGACTTTTCATGCCTTGCTATACTATGACCTTTTTATGACTTTTTATGCCTTGCTATACTATGACCTTTTTATGCCTTACTATACTATGACCTTTTTATGACTTTTTATACCTTACTATACTATGACTTTTTTATGCCTTACTATACTATGACCTTTTTGTGACTTTTTATGCCTTAGTATACTATGACCTTTTTATGCCTTAGTATACTATGACCTTTTTGTGACTTTTTAGGCCTTACTATACTATGACGTTTTTATGACTTTTCATGCCTTGCTATACTATGACGTTTTTTATGTCTTTTTATGCCTTACTATGCTATGACCTTTTTATGACTTTTTATGCCTTACTATACTATGACCTTTTTATGCCTTACTATACTATGCCCTTTTTATGCCTTAGTATACTATGACCTTTTTGTGACTTTTTATGCCTTACTATACTATGCCCTTTTTATGCCTTAGTATACTATGACCTTTTTGTGACTTTTTATGCCTTACTATACTATGACCTTTTTATGACTTTTTATGCCTTAGTATACTATGACCTTTTTCTGACTTTTCATGCCTTACTATACTATGACGTTTTTGTGACTTTTTATGCGTTACTATACTATGACCTTTTTATGGCTTTTTATGCCTTACTATTATACTATGACCTTTTTATGACTTTTTATGCCTTACTATACTATGACGTTTTTTATGCCTTTTTATGCCTTACTATACTATGACGTTTTTTATGCCTTTTTATGCCTTACTATACTATGACCTTTTTATGCCTTACTATACTATGCCCTTTTTATGCCGTAGTATACTATGACCTTTTTGTGACTTTTTATACCTTACTATACTATGACCTTTTTATGACTTTTCATGCCTTGCTATACTATGACGTTTTTATGGCTTTTTATGCCTTACTATGCTATGACCTTTTTATGACTTTTCATGCCTTACTATACCTATGACCTTTTTATGCCTTACAATACTATGCCGTTTTTATGCCTTAGTATACTATGACCTTTTTGTGACTTTTTATGCCTTACTATACCTATGACCTTTTTGTGACTTTTTATACCTTACTATACTATGATCTTTTTATGACTTTTCATGCCTTGCTATACTATGACGTTTTTTATGGCTTTTTACGCATTACTATACTATGACCTTTTTGTGACTTTTTATGCCTTACTATACTATGACCTTTTTATGACTTTTTATGCCTTACCATACTATGACCTTTTTATGACTTTTTATGCCTTACTATACTATGACCTTTTTATGCCTTACTATACTATGCCCTTTTTATGCCTTAGTATACTATGACCTTTGTGACTTTTAATGCCTTAGTATACTATGACCTTTTTGTGACTTTTTATGCCTTACTACACTATGCCCTTTTTATGCCTTAGTATACTATGACCTTTTTGCGACTTTTTATGCCTTACTATACTATGACCTTTTTATGACTTTTTATGCCTTAGTATACTATGACCTTTTTCTGACTTTTCATGCCTTACTATACTATGACGTTTTTATGACTTTTTATGCGTTACTATACTATGACCTTTTTATGACTTTTTATGCCTTGCTATACTATGACGTTTTTTATGCCTTTTTATGCCTTACTATACTATGACCTTTTTATGCCTTACTATACTATGCCCTTTTTATGCCGTAGTATACTATGACCTTTTTGTGACTTTTTATACCTTACTATACTATGACCTTTTTATGACTTTTCATGCCTTGCTATACTGTGACGTTTTTATGGCTTTTCATGCCTTGCTATACTATGACGTTTTTATGGCTTTTTATGCCTTACTATGCTATGACCTTTTTATGACTTTTCATGCCTTACTATACTATGACCTTTTTATGCCTTACAATACTATGCCGTTTTTATGCCTTAGTATACTATGACCTTTTTGTGACTTTTTATGCCTTACTATACTATGACCTTTTTGTGACTTTTTATACCTTACTATACTATGACCTTTTTATGACTTTTCATGCCTTGCTATACTATGACGTTTTTTATGGCTTTTTATGCCTTACTATACTATGACCTTTTTATGACTTTTTATGCCTTACTATACTATGACCTTTTTATGCCTTACTATGCTATGACCTTTTTATGCCTTACTATACTATGCCCTTTTTATGCCTTAGTATACTATGACCTTTTGTGACTTTTTATGCCTTACTATACTATGACCTTTTTATGACTTTTTATGCCTTACCATACTATGACCTTTTTATGCCTTACTATGCTATGACCTTTTTATGACTTTTTATGCCTTACTATACTATGCCCTTTTTATGCCTTAGTATACTATGACCTTTTTGTGACTTTTTATGCCTTACTATACAATGACCTTTTTATGACTTTTTATGCCTTACTATACTATGACCTTTTTATGCCTTACTATGCTATGACCTTTTTATGCCTTACTATACTATGCCCTTTTTATGCCTTAGTATACTATGACCCTTTTGTGACTTTTTATGCCTTACTATACTATGACCTTTTTATGACTTTTTATGCCTTACCATACTATGACCTTTTTATGCCTTACTATGCTATGACCTTTTTATGACTTTTTATGCCTTACTATACTATGCCCTTTTTATGCCTTAGTATACTATGACCTTTTTGTGACTTTTTATGCCTTACTATGCTATGACCTTTTTATGACTTTTCATGCCTTACTATACTATGACCTTTTTATGCCTTACAATACTATGCCGTTTTTATGCCTTAGTATACTATGACCTTTTTGTGACTTTTTATGCCTTACTATACTATGACCTTTTTGTGACTTTTTATACCTTACTATACTATGACCTTTTTATGACTTTTCATGCCTTGCTATACTATGACGTTTTTTATGGCTTTTTATGCCTTACTATACTATGACCTTTTTATGACTTTTTATGCCTTACTATACTATGACCTTTTTATGCCTTACTATGCTATGACCTTTTTATGCCTTACTATACTATGCCCTTTTTATGCCTTAGTATACTATGACCCTTTTGTGACTTTTTATGCCTTACTATACTATGACCTTTTTATGACTTTTTATGCCTTACCATACTATGACCTTTTTATGCCTTACTATGCTATGACCTTTTTATGACTTTTTATGCCTTACTATACTATGCCCTTTTTATGCCTTAGTATACTATGACCTTTTTGTGACTTTTTATGCCTTACTATACAATGACCTTTTTATGACTTTTTATGCCTTAGTATACTATGACCTTTTTCTGACTTTTCATGCCTTACTATACTATGACGTTTTTGTGACTTTTTATGCGTTACTATACTATGACCTTTTTATGGCTTTTTATGCCTTTCTATTATACTATGACCTTTTTATGACTTTTTATGCCTTACTATACTATGAGGTTTTTATGCTGTATTATGCTATGCTGTTTTTATGACTTTTTATGCCTTGCTATACTATGACGTTTTTTATGCCTTACTATACTATGACCTTTTTATGCCTTACTATACTATGCCCTTTTTATGCCGTAGTATACTATGACCTTTTTGTGACTTTTTATACCTTACTATACTATGACCTTTTTATGACTTTTCATGCCTTGCTATACTATGACGTTTTTATGGCTTTTTATGCCTTACTATGCTATGACCTTTTTATGACTTTTCATGCCTTACTATACTATGACCTTTTTATGCCTTACAATACTATGCCGTTTTTATGCCTTAGTATACTATGACCTTTTTGTGACTTTTTATACCTTACTATACTATGACCTTTTTATGACTTTTCATGCCTTGCTATACTATGACGTTTTTTATGGCTTTTTATGCCTTACTATACTATGACCTTTTTATGACTTTTTATGCCTTACTATACTATGCCCTTTTTATGCCTTACTATACTATGACCTTTTTATGACTTTTTATGCCTTACTATACTATGACCTTTTTATGCTGTATTATGCTATGCTGTTTTTATGACTTTTTATGCCTTGCTATACTATGACCTTTTTATGACTTTTTATGCCTTACTATACTATGACCTTTTTATGCCTTACTATGCTATGCCCTTTTTATGCCTTAGTATACTATGACCTTTTTGTGACTTTTTATGCCTTACTATACTATGACGTTTTTTAGGGCTTTTTATGCCTTACTATGCTATGACCTTTTTATGACTTTTTATGCCTTACTATACTATGCCCTTTTTATGCTTTAGTATACTATGACCTTTTTGTGACTTTTTATGCCTTACTATACTATGACCTTTTTATGACTTTTCATGCCTTGCTATACTATGACGTTTTTTATGGCTTTTTATGCCTTACTATGCTATGACCTTTTTATGACTTTTTATGCCTTAGTATACTATGACCTTTTTATGCCTTACTATACTATGCCCTTTTTATGCCTTAGTATACTATGACATTTTTGTGACTTTTTATGCCTTACTATACTATGACGTTTTTATGACTTTTCATGCCTTGCTATACTATGACCTTTTTATGCCTTACTATACTATGACCTTTTTATGACTTTTTATGCCTTACTATACTATGCCCTTTTTATGCCTTAGTATACTATGACATTTTTGTGACTTTTTATACCTTACTATACTATGACCTTTTTATGCCTTACTATACTATGACCTTTTTGTGACTTTTTATGCTTTACTATACTATGACCTTTTTATGCCTTACTATATTATGCCCTTTTTATGCCTTACTATGCTATGCCCTTTTATGCCTTAGTATACTATGACCTTTTTATGCCTTAGTATACTATGACCTTTTTGTGACTTTTTAGGCCTTACTATACTATGACGTTTTTATGACTTTTCATGCCTTGCTATACTATGACGTTTTTTATGTCTTTTTATGCCTTACTATGCTATGACCTTTTTGTGACTTTTTATGCCTTACTATACTATGACCTTTTTATGCCTTACTATACTATGCCCTTTTTATGCCTTAGTATACTATGACCTTTTTGTGACTTTTTATGCCTTACTATACTATGCCCTTTTTATGCCTTAGTATACTATGACCTTTTTGTGACTTTTTATGCCTTACTATACTATGACCTTTTTATGACTTTTTATGCCTTAGTATACTATGACCTTTTTCTGACTTTTCATGCCTTACTATACTATGACGTTTTTGTGACTTTTTATGCGTTACTATACTATGACCTTTTTATGGCTTTTTATGCCTTACTATTATACTATGACCTTTTTATGACTTTTTATGCCTTACTATACTATGACGTTTTAATGCTGTATTATGCTATGCTGTTTTTATGACTTTTTATGCCTTGCTATACTATGACGTTTTTTATGCCTTTTTATGCCTTACTATACTATGACGTTTTTATGCCTTACTATACTATGCCCTTTTTATGCCGTAGTATACTATGACCTTTTTGTGACTTTTTATACCTTACTATACTATGACCTTTTTATGACTTTTCATGCCTTGCTATACTATGACGTTTTTTATGGCTTTTTATGCCTTACTATGCTATGACCTTTTTATGACTTTTTATGCCTTAGTATACTATGACCTTTTTATGCCTTACTATACTATGCCCTTTTTATGCCTTAGTATACTATGACCTTTTTGTGACTCTTATGCCTTACTATACTATGACGTTTTTATGACTTTTCATGCCTTGCTATACTATGACCTTTTTATGACTTTTTATGCCTTGCTATACTATGACCTTTTTATGCCTTACTATACTATGACCTTTTTATGACTTTTTATGCCTTACTATACTATGCCCTTTTTATGCCTTAGTATACTATGACATTTTTGTGACTTTTTATACCTTACTATACTATGACCTTTTTATGCCTTACTATACTATGACCTTTTTGTGACTTTTTATGCTTTACTCTACTATGACTTTTTTATGCCTTACTATATTATGCCCTTTTTATGCCTTACTATGCTATGCCCTTTTATGCCTTAATATACTATGACCTTTTTATGCCTTAGTATACTATGACCTTTTTGTGACTTTTTATGCCTTACTATACTATGACGTTTTTATGACTTTTCATGTCTTGCTATACTATGACGTTTTTTATGTCTTTTTATGCCTTACTATGCTATGACCTTTTTATGACTTTTTATGCCTTACTATACTATGACCTTTTTATGCCTTACTATACTATGCCCTTTTTATGCCTTAGTATACTATGACCTTTTTGTGACTTTTTATGCCTTACTATACTATGCCCTTTTTATACCTTAGTATACTATGACTTTTTGTGACTTTTTATGCCTTACTATACTATGACCTTTTTATGACTTTTTATGCCTTAGTATACTATGACCTTTTTCTGACTTTTCATGCCTTACTATACTATGACGTTTTTGTGACTTTTTATGCGTTACTATACTATGACCTTTTTATGGCTTTTTATGCCTTACTATTATACTATGACCTTTTTATGACTTTTTATGCCTTACTATACTATGACGTTTTTTATGCCTTTTTATGCCTTACTATATACTATGACGTTTTTTATGCCTTTTTATGCCTTACTATACTATGACCTTTTTATGCCTTACTATACTATGCCCTTTTTATGCCGTAGTATACTATGACCTTTTTGTGACTTTTTATACCTTACTATACTATGACCTTTTTATGACTTTTCATGCCTTAGTATACTATGACGTTTTTATGGCTTTTTATGCCTTACTATGCTATGACCTTTTTATGACTTTTCATGCCTTACTATACTATGACCTTTTTATGCCTTACAATACTATGCCGTTTTTATGCCTTAGTATACTATGACCTTTTTGTGACTTTTTATGCCTTACTATACCTATGACCTTTTTATTACTTTTTATACCTTACTATACTATGACCTTTTTATGACTTTTCATGCCTTGCTATACTATGACGTTTTTTATGGCTTTTTATGCCTTACTATACTATGACCTTTTTGTGACTTTTTATGCCTTACTATACTATGACCTTTTTATGACTTTTTATGCCTTACCATACTATGACCTTTTTATGACTTTTTATGCCTTACTATACTATGACCTTTTTATGCCTTACTATACTATGCCCTTTTTATGCCTTAGTATACTATGACCTTTGTGACTTTTTATGCCTTAGTATACTATGACCTTTTTGTGACTTTTTATGCCTTACTATACTATGCCCTTTTTATGCCTTAGTATACTATGACCTTTTTGTGACTTTTTATGCCTTACTATACAATGACCTTTTTATGACTTTTTATGCCTTAGTATACTATGACCTTTTTCTGACTTTTCATGCCTTACTATACTATGACGTTTTTGTGACTTTTTATGCGTTACTATACTATGACCTTTTTATGGCTTTTTATGCCTTACTATTATACTATGACCTTTTTATGACTTTTTATGCCTTACTATACTATGAGGTTTTTATGCTGTATTATGCTATGCTGTTTTTATGACTTTTTATGCCTTGCTATACTATGACGTTTTTTATGGCTTACTATACTATGACCTTTTTATGCCTTACTATACTATGCCCTTTTTATGCCGTAGTATACTATGACCTTTTTGTGACTTTTTATACCTTACTATACTATGACCTTTTTATGACTTTTCATGCCTTGCTATACTATGACGTTTTTATGGCTTTTTATGCCTTACTATGCTATGACCTTTTTATGACTTTTCATGCCTTACTATACTATGACCTTTTTATGCCTTACAATACTATGCCGTTTTTATGCCTTAGTATACTATGACCTTTTTGTGACTTTTTATGCCTTACTATACTATGACCTTTTTATGACTTTTCATGCCTTGCTATACTATGACGTTTTTTATGGCTTTTTATGCCTTACTATACTATGACCTTTTTATGACTTTTTATGCCTTACTATACTATGCCCTTTTTATGCCTTACTATACTATGACCTTTTTATGACTTTTTATGCCTTACTATACTATGACGTTTTTTATGCTGTATTATGCTATGCTGTTTTTATGACTTTTTATGCCTTGCTATACTATGACCTTTTTATGACTTTTTATGCCTTACTATACTATGACCTTTTTATGCCTTACTATGCTATGCCCTTTTTATGCCTTAGTATACTATGACCTTTTTGTGACTTTTTATGCCTTACTATACTATGACGTTTTTTAGGGCTTTTTATGCCTTACTATGCTATGACCTTTTTATGACTTTTTATGCCTTACTATACTATGCCCTTTTTATGCTTTAGTATACTATGACCTTTTTGTGACTTTTTATGCCTTACTATACTATGCCCTTTTTATGCCTTAGTATACTATGACCTTTTTGTGACTTTTCATGCCTTACTATACTATGACGTTTTTATGACTTTTCATGCCTTGCTATACTATGACCTTTTTATGACTTTTTATGCCTTGCTATACTATGACCTTTTTATGCCTTACTATACTATGACCTTTTTATGACTTTTTATGCCTTACTATACTATGCCCTTTTTATGCCTTAGTATACTATGACATTTTTGTGACTTTTTATACCTTACTATACTATGACTTTTTATGCCTTACTATACTATGACCTTTTTGTGACTTTTTATGCTTTACTATACTATGACCTTTTTATGCCTTACTATATTATGCCCTTTTTATGCCTTACTATGCTATGCCCTTTTATGCCTTAGTATACTATGACCTTTTTGTGACTTTTTATGCCTTACTATACTATGACCTTTTTATGACTTTTTATGCCTTACCATACTATGACCTTTTTATGACTTTTTATGCCTTACTATACTATGACCTTTTTATGCCTTACTATACTATGCCCTTTTTATGCCTTAGTATACTATGACCTTTGTGACTTTTTATGCCTTAGTATACTATGACCTTTTTGTGACTTTTTATGCCTTACTATACTATGCCCTTTTTATGCCTTAGTATACTATGACCTTTTTGTGACTTTTTATGCCTTACTATACTATGACCTTTTTATGACTTTTTATGCCTTAGTATACTATGACCTTTTTCTGACTTTTCATGCCTTACTATACTATGACGTTTTTATGCTGTATTATGCTATGCTGTTTTTATGACTTTTTATGCCTTGCTATACTATGACGTTTTTTATGCCTTTTTATGCCTTACTATACTATGACCTTTTTATGCCTTACTATACTATGCCCTTTTTATGCCGTAGTATACTATGACCTTTTTGTGACTTTTTATACCTTACTATACTATGACGTTTTTATGACTTTTCATGCCTTGCTATACTATGACGTTTTTATGGCTTTTCATGCCTTGCTATACTATGACGTTTTTATGGCTTTTTATGCCTTACTATGCTATGACCTTTTTATGACTTTTCATGCCTTACTATACTATGACCTTTTTATGCCTTACTATACTATGCCCTTTTTATGCCTTAGTATACTATGACCTTTTTGTGACTTTTTATGCCTTACTATACTATGACCTTTTTGTGACTTTTTATACCTTACTATACTATGACCTTTTTATGACTTTTCATGCCTTGCTATACTATGACGTTTTTTATGGCTTTTTATGCCTTACTATACTATGACCTTTTTATGACTTTTTATGCCTTACTATACTATGACCTTTTTATGCCTTACTATGCTATGCCCTTTTTATGCCTTACTATACTATGACCTTTTTATGACTTTTTATGCCTTACTATACTATGACGTTTTTATGCTGTATTATGCTATGCTGTTTTTATGACTTTTTATGCCTTGCTATACTATGACCTTTTTATCACTTTTTATGCCTTAGTATACTATGACCTTTTTATGCCTTACTATACTATGCCCTTTTTATGCCTTAGTATACTATGACCTTTTTGTGACTTTTTATGCCTTACTATACTATGACCTTTTTATGACTTTTTATGCCTTACCATACTATGACCTTTTTATGACTTTTTATGCCTTACTATACTATGACCTTTTTATGCCTTACTATACTATGCCCTTTTTATGCCTTAGTATACTATGACCTTTTTGTGACTTTTTATGCCTTACTATACTATGACCTTTTTATGACTTTTTATGCTTTACTATACTATGACCTTTTTATGACTTTTTCTGCCTTGCTATACTATGATGTTTTTATGCTGTATTATGCTATGCTGTTTTTATGACTTTTTATGCCTTGCTATACTATGACGTTTTTTATGCCTTTTTATGCCTTACTATACTATGCCCTTTTTATGCCTTAGTATACTATGACCTTTTTGTGACTTTTTATGCCTTACAATACTATGACCTTTTTATGACTTTTTATGCTTTACTATACTATGACCTTTTTATGACTTTTTCTGCCTTGCTATACTATGACTTTTTATGCTTTACTATATGTATTGATGTTTTTACTACTTTTTATGCCTTACTATACCAAGAAAACCGGTCAAGGCAGACGGCCGCTCGCCCTGAGCCCGATTCTGTTCAAGGTTTCTTTCTGTCTTGAGGAAGTTTTTCCTCCCCCATCGCAAAGTGCTTCCTTATAGTGTCAACTGTTGGTTTTCTTTCTCTAATACAGCAACGCCTCGACCTTACCCTGTAAAGTGCAGTGAGGTCATTTATATTGTGATTTGACAGTATGCAAATAAAATTGAATTGAAATTTAATTATGTTTTTGTCATTTTTATGCCTTACTAAAGTGTGACATTTTTATGATGTTTTGTGTCTAACTGTACTATGACGTTTTTATGACTTGCTATACTATGACCTTTTCTATGCATTACTATACTATGATGTTTTTATGGCTTTTTATACCTTACTATACTATGAACTTTTATGCCTTGCTATACTATGACTTTTTATGCCTTACTATACGATGACCTTTTTATGCCTTGCTATACTATGACGTTTTTATGCCTTGCTATACTATGACGTTTTTTATGGCTTTTTATGCCTTACTATACTATGACCTTTTTATGACTTTTGATGCCTTAGTATACTATGTCTTTTTATGCCTTGCTATGCTATGAGTTTATTATGCCTTACTATACTATGATGACCTTTTTATGCCTTGCTATACTATGATGTTTTTATGATTTTTTAAGCCTTACTATAAAATACCTTTTTATGACTTTTTATGCCTTACTATTATACTATGACCTTTTTATGCCTTAGTATACTATGACCTTTTTGTGACTTTTTATACCTTACTATACTATGACCTTTTTATGACTTTTCATGCCTTGCTATACTATGACGTTTTTATGGCTTTTTATGCCTTACTATGCTATGACCTTTTTATGACTTTTTATGCCTTACTATACTATGACCTTTTTATGCCTTACTATACTATGCCCTTTTTATGCCTTAGTATACTATGACCTTTTTGTGACTTTTTATGCCTTACTATACTATGCCCTTTTTATGCCTTAGTATACTATGACCTTTTTGTGACTTTTTATGCCTTACTATACTATGACGTTTTTATGCTGTATTATGCTATGCTGTTTTTATGACTTTTTATGCCTTGCTATACTATGACCTTTTTATGACTTTTTATGCCTTAGTATACTATGACCTTTTTGTGACTTTTCATGCCTTACTATACTATGACATTTTTGTGACTTTTTATGCGTTACTATACTATGACCTTTTTATGGCTTTTTATGCCTTACTATTATACTATGACCTTTTTATGACTTTTTATGCCTTACTATACTATGATGTTTTTATGCTGTATTATGCTATGCTGTTTTTATGACTTTTTATGCCTTGCTATACTATGACGTTTTTTATGCCTTTTTATGCCTTACTATACTATGCCCTTTTTATGCCTTAGTATACTATGACCTTTTTGTGACTTTTTATGCCTTACTATACTATGACCTTTTTATGACTTTTTATGCTTTACTATACTATGACCTTTTTATGACTTTTTCTGCCTTGCTATACTATGACTTTTTATGCTTTACTATATGTATTGATGTTTTTACTACTTTTTATGCCTTACTATACCAAGAAAACCGGTCAAGGCAGACGGCCGCTCGCCCTGAGCCCGATTCTGTTCAAGGTTTCTTTCTGTCTTGAGGAAGTTTTTCCTCCCCCATCGCAAAGTGCTTCCTTATAGTGTCAACTGTTGGTTTTCTTTCTCTAATACAGCAACGCCTCGACCTTACCCTGTAAAGTGCAGTGAGGTCATTTATATTGTGATTTGACAGTATGCAAATAAAATTGAATTGAAATTTAATTATGTTTTTGTCATTTTTATGCCTTACTAAAGTGTGACATTTTTATGATGTTTTGTGTCTAACTGTACTATGACGTTTTTATGACTTGCTATACTATGACCTTTTCTATGCATTACTATACTATGATGTTTTTTATGGCTTTTTATACCTTACTATACTATGAACTTTTATGCCTTGCTATACTATGACTTTTTATGCCTTACTATACGATGACCTTTTTATGCCTTGCTATACTATGACGTTTTTATGCCTTGCTATACTATGACGTTTTTTATGGCTTTTTATGCCTTACTATACTATGACCTTTTTATGACTTTTGATGCCTTAGTATACTATGTCTTTTTATGCCTTGCTATGCTATGAGTTTATTATGCCTTACTATACTATGATGACCTTTTTATGCCTTGCTATACTATGATGTTTTTATGATTTTTTAAGCCTTACTATAAAATACCTTTTTATGACTTTTTATGCCTTACTATACTATGACCTTTTTATGCCTTAGTATACTATGACCTTTTTGTGACTTTTTATACCTTACTATACTATGACCTTTTTATGACTTTTCATGCCTTGCTATACTATGACGTTTTTTATGGCTTTTTATGCCTTACTATGCTATGACCTTTTTATGACTTTTTATGCCTTACTATACTATGACCTTTTTATGCCTTACTATACTATGCCCTTTTTATGCCTTAGTATACTATGACCTTTTTGTGACTTTTTATGCCTTACTATACTATGCCCTTTTTATGCCTTAGTATACTATGACCTTTTTGTGACTTTTTATGCCTTACTATACTATGACGTTTTTATGCTGTATTATGCTATGCTGTTTTTATGACTTTTTATGCCTTGCTATACTATGACCTTTTTATGACTTTTTATGCCTTAGTATACTATGACCTTTTTGTGACTTTTCATGCCTTACTATACTATGACATTTTTGTGACTTTTTATGCGTTACTATACTATGACCTTTTTATGGCTTTTTATGCCTTACTATTATACTATGACCTTTTTATGACTTTTTATGCCTTACTATACTATGATGTTTTTATGCTGTATTATGCTATGCTGTTTTTATGACTTTTTATGCCTTGCTATACTATGACGTTTTTTATGCCTTTTTATGCCTTACTATACTATGACCTTTTTATGCCGTAGTATACTATGACCTTTTTGTGACTTTTTATACCTTACTGTACTATGACCTTTTTATGACTTTTCATGCCTAGCTATACTATGACGTTTTTATGGCTTTTTATGCCTTACTATGCTATGACCTTTTTATGACATTTCATGCCTTACTATACTATGACCTTTTTATGCCTTACAATACTATGCCCTTTTTATGCCTTAGTATACTATGACCTTTTTGTGACTTTTCATGCCTTGCTATACTATGACGTTTTTTATGGCTTTTTATGCCTTACTATACTATGACCTTTTTATGACTTTTTATGCCTTAGTATACTATGACCTTTTTATGCTGTATTATGCTATGCCGCTTTTATGGCTTTTTATGCCTTACTATGCTGTGCCCTTTTTATGCCTTAGTATACTATGACCTTTTTGTGACTTTTTATGCCTTACTATACTATGACCTTTTTATGACTTTTTATTCTTTACTATATGTATGGATGTTTTTTATGGCTTTTTATGCATTACTATACTATGCCGTTTTTATGACTTTTTATGCCTAACTATACTATGACCTTTTTATGCCTTAGTATACTATGACCTTTTTATGCCTTACTATACTGTGCCGTTTTATGACTTTGTATGCCTTACTATACTATGACCTTTTTATGAATGTTTGCCTTGCTGTACTACAACTTTTTATGAATAACCATACTATGACCTTTTTATGCCTTAGTATACAATGACCTTTTTATGACTTTTTATGCCTAACTATACTATGACCTTTTTATGCCTTACTATACTATGCCGTTTTATGACTTTTTATGCCTTGCTATACTGTGCCATTTGTATGACTTTTCATGCCTTACTATACAATTATGTTTTTTTTTTCTTTTTACTTTTTATGCCTCACTACACTGACTTTTTTAGGACTTTTTATGCCTTACTATAATAATATGACCTTCTTATGAATTTTTATGCCTTACTATACTATGACCTTTAATGCTTTTCTATAATTTGCCATTTTATGACTTTTTATGCCTTACTATACTATGACCTTTTTATGACTTTTTATGCCTAACTATACTATGATCTTTTTATGCCTTAGTATACTATGCCGTTTTTATGACTTTTTATGCCTTAGTATACTATGACCTTTTTATGCCTTACCATACTATGAGCTTTTTATGACTTTTTATGCCTTACTATACTATGAACTTTATATGACTTTTTCTGCCTTGCTATACTATGACCTTTTTATGCCTTACTATACTATGACCTTTTTATGCCTTACTATACTATGATATTTTTATGACTTTTTATGCCTTAGTATACTATGCCCTTTTTATGCCTTACTATACTATGACCTTTTTATGACTTTTTATGCCTTAGTATACTATGACCTTTTTATGCTGTATTATGCTATGCCGCTTTTATGGCTTTTTATGCCTTACTATGCTATGCCCTTTTTATGCCTTAGTATACTATGACCTTTTTGTGACTTTTTATGCCTTACTATACTATGACCGTTTTTATGACTTTTTATGCCTTACTATACTATGATATTTTTATGACTTTTTATGCCTTAGTATAATATGCCCTTTTTATACCTTACTATATTGTGCCGTTTTATGCCTTACTATACTATGACCTTTTTATGAATTTTTGCCTATACTACAACTTTTTATGACTTACTATACTATGACCTTTTTATGTCTTACTATACTATGATGTTTTTTTTATGACTTTTTATACCTTACTATACTATGACCTTTTTATGCCTTAGTATACTATGACCTTTTTATGCCTTAGTATACTATGACCTTTTTATGTCTTACTATACTATGATGTTTTTTATGACTTTTTATACCTTACTATACTATGACCTTTTTATGCCTTAGTATACTATGACCTTTTTATGACTTTTTATGCCTTAGTATACTATGACCTTTTTATGACTTACTATACTATGACCTTTTTATGACTTTTTATTCTTTACTATATGTATGGATGTTTTTTATGGCTTTTTATGCATTACTATACTATGCCGTTTTTATGACTTTTTATGCCTAACTATACTATGACCTTTTTATGCCTTAGTATACTATGACTTTTTTATATCTTACTATACTATGACCTTTTTATGACTTTTTTTGCCTTGCTATACTACAACTTTTTATGCCTTACTATACTATGACCTTTTCATGCCTTACTATAGTATGCTGTTTTTTATGACTCTTTATGCCTTACTATACTATGACTTTTCATGCCTTAGTATACTATGACCTTTTTATGCCTCAGTATACTATGCCATTTTATGACTTTTATGCCTTGCTATACTATGACCTTTTTATGCCTTACTATAACTGCAACGTTTTTTATGAATTTTTATACCTTAGTATACTATGGTCTTTTTATGACTTTTTTTGCCTTACTATACTATGACCTTTTTATGCCTTACTATACTATGCTATTTTTTATGATTCTTTATGCCGTACTATACTTTGACCATTTTATGACTTCTTATGCCTTACTATACTATGACGTTTTTATGACTTTTTATGCCTTAATATATTATGGTTTTTTTTTTTTTTTTAATTTTTATGCCTTACTATACTATGACCTTTTTATGCTTTACTATACTTTGACCTTTTTATGCCGAACTATACTATGCCATTTTTATGACTTTTTATGCCCTAATATAAAATGACTTTTTTATGCCTTAGTATACTCTGACTTATGACATATATGTCCTTTTATCAAGAGTGATGTTACCATATGTGTCACTTATTATTATGACAGATATACATCCCCTGGATATATAAAGTTTATAATATATATGAAATACTCATAGTAAAATGCAACTTCTTTAAAACAACATTCTTATTAAAATTCTATAGGTTTGTATATGATTTTCATAGTAATTTATTATTTTATTCAATCATACATGTCTATCTTCTATATTTACATATATAATATGAACATATACTGACAGGCTTAGGGATGGATATATATTTATGTAACATACGTCTGTAATTTAAACAGACATACTAAAATACATGTTTCTATTAGCTAGACATATATGTCAATATATGTTATTGTTCCAATTTCCAACAGGTTTTATATGTAATTTTTACATATAGGCTATACTTAAAGACATATATGATTTTACTTCATATGTACAGTACATATATTTCATACATAGAAATTCAACACATGTACATATATTACATTTGTGTAAGGGCATTCTGTTTGGTTGACGGCATTAAAAAGTCTTTTTGTTTTGGAGGGTAAATGGGGTTGTTGCGTCCCTACCAATGTTGAGACCAAAACTACACCCTTGCAACCAACATTTGAGTTTTGATGTATATTTGATGTGTGAACAGGGTTTGTCTCACCACTTCGGTCGGCGGCCCCTCCCCTCATGATTCTGGCCACGATTACAGCTCCCGTTGCCTCGTCTCTCCGAATAGTCGCTCCCTGGTAGGAAAGACACGAAAATAAATCAGATTTCCAAACACAGATCTCATCTTCAGTTCACAGAGTTGATACAATCCTTTGATAGACTGGTAAAAGCTGCTCCTTTTGTGCCAGTTGGTGGCTTTTGCTGGGAAAAAAAAAAAAAAAAAAAAAAGAATCAATAACCTATTAAAGAGTAAATTACAAAACTCTGTGACTAGAGATTCTGATACCTCATCATTGAGATCACTTCGTTTTTTGTGCTGGTAGGCTGATACGCTAGTGATCATTTGGTTACATTTCTTATTAGTGTATCATACAGTAAGGTTATGCAACCTACTTCCTTACTTTCTGACACTGGGTTTCAGCTCCATCAGTTTTAGTCAAGAGATTTTTCCTCGGTAAGTTAACAGGGATATTTTGACATTTTGGGCAATACACTTATTCTTGCAGAGAGCTTAGCTTAGCATAAAGACTAGAAACAGGGAGAAATGGCCAATGGCCAAACAAGGTATCATGTATAGATTGTGAGCCACTACACTGGGTTGGATTATATTTGATCTCCACATGATGTAAAATAACTGATGCATTATATCATATCAGTCCCACATGTGACATGTAAAAAATCAAACCGGTAGTGTGTGAGGCTGTGACAGAACAGTGAAAGAAAAGTAGTTCAAATCACTGGAATTACAGTTTACATTCTGTCACCCCTCAGTTTAACTGAACTATTACATTTAGCTTTCTGATGTAAGCCAGTTGCTGCAAAACTGGTGGCTCCCCAGCAGGTGCTTCTGGCAAGTTAACACCAAATCTATTTTTCGTCCTCTGCTTGAAGGATTTCCTTTAGCAGGGTTTTTATAGCATCCCACAGTGACAAATTCACACCCCAGAGCTCTCTGAAGCCTCAAAGCTGCTCCATTAAAGTAAATCCAGTTTTAAAACCCACATGAAGGCATAAGAAAAGTAGCTGCTGATGGTCTGAGGAGCTATTATTTTGCCATGTCTTCAGGTCTGAGGCGACTCACCAGGGGTTCCTTGTTCTTCACCAGGCGAACGATCTTCACCGACTCTTCCTCCAGGTCGTCGTCCAGATCCTCTGGCAGCGGTGGCAGAATCGGGTCAAAGTTCTTTTGGGCCACCGTGTCGTGGGCTGACAGCACTGCCTGCAGGAACAATTTACAAAGAGAAACACCGATAAATGCAAAAGTTAAATAAGATTTAAATAACCGAACAACAACGTACATAAAGAAAAGGAGGAATTACATCTCTTTCACTGATTGATTTTACAAATGAGTGTTCAGGTTTCACAAGCGTCATCTCTTTCCGCTCCCCAGAAAGCCAATAACTTGAACATAATCACTTGATAAGAATAATTAGGGGCTCAGACAGCTCTGACACTGCTGTTATGAAATAGATGATAGGAAATCAGAGCAATTCAGACTGAAAGTGCAGAGAGGCAGTGGCATTTAAGATAGTGAACCACAGAGGGAATGAGAGGGTGTCTGGGTTGGAAGCAAAAGAGACACTTCTGAGCACTTATCAGATGCTCGATGTGCGATGGAAGACACAATAAATATGTGTGAGAGTCTACCTTGAGGTGAGGAGTGCTCAGCAAGAGAAGCAGCTCTCTTTCATCGTCCTCCAGTGGCCCATTCTGAAGCTCCTCTGCCAGCTGAAAATGTGAATCAGAAAATCTCTCAAGTTGCTTAAAATATTTCAAAATGTTGTCCCACATATCCTCATAAAACAAATCTAATTAAATACCAAGTAATTTCTAAAGTAGAGTATTGTTTCATATTCAGATTTAGTTTGGAGTTGATATGAGAAAAGGTTGCACCTACGTCCTCTGCCAGATAGGAGGCGCTGTGTAGAACGGGAGTCGGGCTCTGTTTCTCATACTGCTTCAGTTTCTCATGGATCTGTAATGAACAACAAATTAGCTACAACCAATTCTTGTATTATGAAGGGTCATTTGAGTACATTGAACAATTGCATTTTCCTTTTACTTAATATTTGTTAGATCTTTTATTGTTAAATAATCTTTTTTATATTTATGATTAATTTACCCAATATAAACTAATGCTGTATGATGTGTGTTTTGCACAACAATGCAAGTGAAGATGTGTCTAAGTGAAAAATGTCAATCACATTTCTTTTGTCAAAAAATAAATAAATAAATAAATAAATAAAAGAGGCTGATAATATTGTTCATGTTTTGTTCTTCATAGAAAGAAATACAGGATGTGACTGGAATTCCATTCGTTAAATGTGGTTTGTCGGCCAAGTTGTGCCAGAAATCATAAATATGAAGAAGTCACTTCTCCTCAGATATATCTGCTGTACCTTCATGAGGTAACCAAGGCTTTTCTCACTGAAGACATCTTTGAGGAAGACCAGGTCCTCTTTATGGTTGGCATCTGGGTGGAGCTGAGAGGTGAGCAGGGCCAGTGTCTCATGCAGCCCTATGAATCATAAAACCAGTCATGTATTAATCACCCATTCAAACACCTGTTGTCTATCAAGAACTAAATCAACGGCTAATGTAATGCAATTTCCTGTATGATGTCAATTTGCCTCAACCAAATACAAATATTAGAGTTAAATACTGAGATTATACCTTTTGTCATGTAAACAGATGTGGTAATCTCATAGAAAGCTTTGTTAAGCTTCTTTAATACTCTCAGTTCAAGCTCTAGTAATGTATGCTTGATATTATAGCATGTCCATTATTTATAAGTATATATAAAGCATCAGAGAGAATGAACAAGTAGCTCGAGCATATGTCGTACCTGTGCTTGCAGACACGATGGGCATGGCTTCAATCATTCAGAGGAGGGTGCAGAGGGGGGAGAGCAGGGAGGGAGGGAAAGCAAATCTGGTAAATTCTCTTAAATTCTCTTCTCTACTTGTTGGCCACAGTGATAAATCACAGACGTAACTGAGAATGGGGAAAAAAAACCATAACACTCTGTATTAGGGATGAGATATGCATTTCTTTTTTTTTCTTTAAAAAAAAAGGGGGATAAATCTAAGGTTTCCTATAAATTATGATTTTATTCTAGTTTCTATTCTACAGATTTGCTGAGATTAATCTAAAACTACACAGACTTGAAATAATAGTATGGAGTATGGTTCTTTTTATTTGCACTATAGTTACATTTGAGACAGAAATTTTAAAGATAGGACAAATCATTTCCATGCTGGTAGGTGCAACAAGATGTTCAAAGACTATAAAAGCAAATATCTGATCTCTTGTGCTGCTCATAGGGAGAAGGGTGAGGTTACAAAAATAGGTTTTATTACCTTGGTGGTCACTGACTGCAGTATATTATTTCTCATTTAAAATTATGTCAAAATGTAAATATATTTTGAAAGGGGACCCGACCAGCCATGCTTTGACAGTGATGAATCAACTCATTACTGTGCTGAAGTTTCCGTATGATAACAGCCGCTCTCATTACTGAGGCATAAAGCATTCATTTTATTTCATACTGTGTGACTGTCAAGAGGAAAGTGAGGTCAGATAATACTGACCACAATAGGATCACTCTCTGTGCACAACTCAAGAGTCTTGCAGATAATTAGTTTAATTAAACGGTGTTTGAGTTGTGTCACATTATTCACTTCAGTGCTGTGTTGCTGCATGCAGTGAAGCATGTAGCTTCAAGCTGCCATCAATACCAGATTTTCATTACCATTATGTTTTGTTCAGAGCTTATTTTCATTAGGATCTTAGCTTCAAAATCACTCATGTACCATTGTTAGTCTCTGCTCATACTGTCTCAGCTCAAGGTTTCCCATTTCATCTCCAAACAACACATTTCTCACCACCCTGCTCATTAACTTCCCAGTAAAGACGTGGTTTAAAGTTTTACTAGAAAAATATTAAGACTTGCTATGTGTTACTGTGACGCCAGCAGTTACAAACCATCTTTATTGTTCATCACAGGCAACAATGTAAAATATTTAGAACTGGTAAATAGAGCTAAGATTAGTCCACACAAATGACAGAAAACACTGCAATTGCAACAATTTTTGATTAAAAAGGGGCTACTTGTAAGTTTTGCTATTGCTACATAATCAACATTAGCATTAAAAACTGTTTACTCTCCAGTCTAAAAGAAACGTGAGTTCAGCATCAATCCTCATTCCTTTCCTTGCCAAGGGCTGTCTCCAATGATGGAAAGCAAACCTCCTGTTTTGCTCCCATTTCTATCATTTCCTTTCTTCTACTGAAGTTAGCATGCTAACCAGCTCTAGTGCCAGTCTGGCCAAACTGTCTCGCCATTTTCTGAGACAGAGTCACCGTAGGCTGCCCTGAAGAAGTAGCGCTGGTCAGAGGACGCATTATAACCTCTTGTACTGTAAACACAACGATGGCTGAAGATCTTGGCAAGACTCTTAAGTAAACAGTTGTTAATGCTAACACTGGCTATGTAGCAATAGCAAAATTCACAAAATCATTTCAGATAAGGAAAATGGACAATGCATGATCATTCAGATCAAAGTGGCATAATAGAGACAGTATATTTGAATTGAATATTATTATTGTATGGCAACTATAACAAACACACTTGCTGCCTTTGTATGCAAATTAAATATCTTCTTTGGGTTTGAGACAAAACAAGCAATCTGAAGACATCACCTTGGGATCTGCGAAACTGATGAGCATTTTTCTTACATTTTTTCTGACACTTTAAAGACTTAACAAATCACTGAAAACAAAGTTGACAGATTAATTGACAACGAAAATAATCAGTAGTTAGAACCCTACCAGTGATTTAATAAAAGCCTCAGCGTGAATGTTTATTACTTTAGGTTACTATTTATAATTTGGAAGACAACTTGACTTTGCTAGTCCCTTAAAAAATATTCCAGATGTTTCACAAATGAAGGGCACAATCTTGATTTAAATTAAATCATGAACAACATTACATTGTTCTGTGTACGTCAACTAGGATTTTCTATGTTATCTATATTCTATGTCCAGAAGCAACACAGTTAGGCAGACTAAAATGTGCCACTAAAAGGGTATCTAATATTATAACTATCCTTTATACATGAGAGGGAATAGCACTTTTCCTCCACAGCTGTCAGTAGTCACTGTGTGCACTAGTTAGATCATCACCCAGACTCTTAATTAACAGTCTCTACAGAAGAACGTCAGGTGCACAGCCCACCTGCTGTATACCTGCTCTAACCTTCTAACTGCTCCTGGAACTACAGGCTGTGTAGGTGGGAGGCCGAAACACCAGGCTTGAGCACTACTAACACACATCTGTGGGAGGGTCGCAGTAATAAGATGCCAGGTGAATATAACAGTGGTGAGTGCCTGTGTATGCTCAGGCTTCATCCTACACACTATCTGCAGGATGAAGGGCATTCATGCAGAGCAGTTATCCATCACATCCATCTTTACCAGCAAAACAGTATTAACTCTATCTAGGTACACAGAGCAGAACTGGAGGTACAGCTGTATAAAATCCACTATTAAACCCAATCAAACGCCAACCCCCACACTCGCATTTGTAAAAACAAAAGCAATAGCAACAAGCAGTGTATCTTGGTTTTTGTCTATATCTTAACCTTCCCTGCATAGCTTCACATGGCTCCTTAGCCAACTCTCCTAAGGTAAGGACCACATTTTTGTATCCAATAACTGGAAGGACTGGAAAAGGTACTCCATTAATGGGCAAGGACAAAACACTGATTAAAAAAGAAAAGTATGAAGTAGTTGGAGACACATACAAATTACTTGACTCGAAGCAGAAATCTGCGTGGAGTCAACATGGTGGCTTATGAAAGTGAAAGTCTGTGTTTTTCACTGTGGGGGCAACATTTCTTCTTGAGTAGGAAATTACAAACCAATCCTGCAGCAGTGTTTTCTGACAAAGAAGGTATATCAGTCTGGCTCATTGTTAGACATCCACAGTTTCAACAAACACGTCAATAAACAGGAGCCAGAAGCACCTGATCAGTATGTTGGCTACGTAGCAAGCTCTCAAGCTCTCGTCAGATTTATTCACCGTTAAGACAGATGAATGGAGACATGTATAAGCCTCATGAAACTACCATGTCAATGCTGATTATTTTTACAGAAATCACTTGTACCCAGAGACTTTCTACTTTGGCATCTCAAAGTTTTTAAAAAAACAATCACTACTTTTTTCCGTCATCTTGTGTCGTATATTCTGCCATTTCTCTCAAAAACAGCAATTTACAATTGTCTCACAGTGATTATTTGTCATTTTCTGTCACTTGATTGTCACATTTTCCCCAGGGTGTGCTGGTAAAAACATACCAGCTGCCAAGGAAATTTCTAGTTTGGAAAAACACTGATTGAAGACAGGATGGCAACATGCCAAAGTGGCAATTAGAATAAGCAGCCAGACCACAAACAGATCTTTGCTTAACTGATGACAAGTGTTTATAAAGTACAGGTTGGACCCATGTGTAAAATGTTGTAATGTAATGCATTTAATTGTGCCTCAGACTGCTGAGTGGTGATGAAAAACAACCTCTTTAAGCTGCTCTAAAAGAGCTATTACACATGATAATTGGCTATCTGTCTGCTCAAAGTTGCTGTTGTGGTCCATCAGCAACACATGGACGCTGATGGCATCATTAAACACGAGAATTAAATTATCTTCCATGCAACTGACTGGAGGATGAACCGGCCATATTTCATCCATTTGCATCACTTTGTCATGTTCTGTGTTTTTCTGCTGCACTTCAGTAAATACACACGTTAACAGAGAGACCAGCATCACCAATGTCTTCGGATCTACAAATCTCGTCTGCTCTGGATCACTGCTGGAGTGTGACACGACCTCTGACCTCTTCCCATGAGTGACCCTCAATCAGGCATTGATAATAATAACCCCCAGATTGATTCAGTCTAATGCTGTACCACCATCAGCATGCCTGTCCCTTCATTCACTCACTCAGCAGGGCATTGACCACGTAGCACTTTAAAAAAAAAAAAAATCAATTCTGCACATTATCAGGCGAGAAGTCCACACACTTCACCGACCCTACTGATTTACACAGCTTCAACTAACTAAACAAGCCAAAGTGTATTTATGCATGTTTATCTATCTATCTTGTCTCTGTATCAGCAGGATGTCCATGAAACTGAACAAACAGATTCACAACAAAGGCATTGCAGATGAGTTTGTAAAACTGTGACCAGATAGTGGAACTGCTGCCATTAGATCTATCAAATCATTCAATTTCACGGAAGGAATTATTTAAAAAAAAAAAAAAAAAAAAAAAAAAAAAAAAAAAAAAAAAAAAAGGTTAAAAGAAAGAGGTGAAGAAAGCTGAAAGAACATTTTTATATAGGCTACATCTTTGTGTCTTAAAAAAAAAGGCACAAAATAAATATTCGCTTAATGTGTTACAGTTAGTTGGTCATCCAGAAAACTTTAAGCCAATTTTTTCTCTCAACTTCACCGCTTCTGTAATTACTGCTCCAAGTGACCTTGAATTGTGATTAAATGTTTGTTTTCATGCATTTTCCTGGTGTTCAAATTAAATTCTAGTGTGTATTTTGCTATCTGTTGGCCATCAAACAAGCCCAGTCCACTGAGAAAACTTCAAACCATAAAGCGAGCAGTCCGGGGGTAAAACATCCTCTCACTCATCCTCTGTGCTGCCCCTGCTTTGATTCAGCTCTCCTCCCCTGCTCACTTGGCCCACGTTCCTGACCTTCTTTCTCTCCATCTCTTCCTCCCTCCACACTCTCTCTCTAATCACAAGAGGCTGAGAAGAGATTAAATCCAACATCTTTCCGCATTTTTTTTCCCTCTCTCTCACAGAGTCTATCGTCTAAATACTTAAGGTTCCCACCGGCCATATGGCGGTATTATCTAGCCTCCTTGATTTAAGACGGCAGCGCTCGCGGCTGTGTGCATCACCGAGGATTTCAATGAACACAATGGCACAGATAAGAGAGGTTTGGTAGATTAGGGGAGAAACTGAATAGCAGCAAAGATGACAGACCAATAAGAAAAAAATAACAACTTGTATTTTTAGCAAAAAGAACTCTACCACAAATAAAAAATGAAGACTGAAGCAGTTCATTGATTAAGTGATTTAAAGAAAATTAATTGATGGCATTTTCAATAACCCATTTATCAGGTTAAGTAATTCATCCAATAAAAAAGGGACAAATGTGTGGAGGCTCCAGCTTCTCTAATGTTATGATTAGCAGATTTCTCTCCATCTCATAGTATTACAAACCAAATCCTTGTGAGGTTTTTCATTGTTGAGACAAAAATAAATAACTAGGAAATGTGTCCTTGGTCTTTGGGAAGATCTGATAGGCCTTTTTGGAAACTTTTAGGGTCACATTGGCAGACTGAAACCCCCTCACTAACTTAATAAATTAACTGTAATGTGGTCTTTCAATTAGATATCATCATGCAGAAGTATTATTTCTGTGATGCACAATTCAGTTGTTGATATTATTAGACAAGGACAACACTAGTCCTTCAAAGATCTTAATCAAATATATAATTCATTTAATTGAGTTTAATATGTTTGGAGACATCATCAGTGCAGAGCTTTTTTTTAGTTTGACATTTTGGGAAATAATCTTGTACTTTCTTGCTGAGAGTTTGATGAGAAGATCAATACCACTATAATGGCCATTACATATGAAGCTACACCTAGCAGCTAACCCAGTTAGCTTGGCTCAAACATTGGAAACAGGGAGAAACAGCTAACCTGGCTCTGTCCAAATGTAACAAAACCCACCTCATGGCACATCTAAAGCTCGAAAATTAACAAGTTATATCTGGTTTATTAAATTTGTACAAAAACCAAAAGTGTAAGAACGACATTTTGCTGTTTACAAGGGGTTCTCTGCACGACTATTTTTGGCTGAGAGCAGTTTCCAGGCAGTTAGCGAAGACTTGAAGTTGCTGCTCCAAAAATAGCAAATTGTCGGTTTCTGTACATGTTAAACCAAGAAGATATAACATGTTTACATGTTTTGCTTTGAACAGAGCCAGTCTAACTGCCCCCCCCCTTTTTTCCCCCAGTGTTTATGCTAAGCTAAACCTTTCATCCTGGCGTCAGCCCCCAGTATGAGCACGATAGCAAGTTTGTAGACAACCTAATTACTTTTACCTGCATGATCTTAACTCTGGTTTATTAATTTAGTTTATAGTTTGCCCCTTTACAGCATTTGCATACAGATTTTATTTAAAAATGAATAATTCATCATTTTTGACTCCGGTTGGCAAGTTTTCCTTTAAATCACCTTGCCTCGTCAAATTAACGGAGGGAGTGAGGGAGCTGCTCAAGGACACATCAACAAGCCGGATGTCTGTTTATGTTTTAATAATTAACACTTAAATATTACACAGGAACTATTATTAAGAGTTTTGACCTTGTGGTAATCACTTGATCTGCAGGGTCTCCATCGCAGCATGGTACAACTGTCAGCTGTGTGTTCTTTATTGTTGTGTTATTGGTTTTTATCATTTTCTAATCAGGGTTTTCCCCCTGGCTTCTGGTGCTCATAAGTGTGCTCAATCATGACAACATTCCATATTCACTTCTCCTTCTCCTCTTCATATTGATCAGATGTTCTGTATCATGGAGCACTGAGGTTTGTGACTGATAGTCAAATCCTCACTGAATCGTCCATTATATGCTTTGACTGTGTTTTACACTGGTTAACTTTGTCCATGGAGGCTCTCTGGATCTTTGTCAACCATACAACATACAGCCACGAAACTTTACAGGTGTGTAGTTAAGATCATGGGTGCAATCCCATTAATATTGAGTACTCATGTAATGTAGTGGTGACTACCAAGTGCTCATGGGTTGGAATATCAACATGTTGAAAAAACTAGGCATTAAGAAAATCTACAGTCAAGCGTGCTACTTTATTACACTGACACTGTGTATGCAGAGCTAAACGTCGCTGTCCTCCCTCCTCACACACACAAACATGCACGTACGCCACCTGTTTGCCAGACTCATTTGCTGTTGGACGGGTCCCGAGAGGGAGACAGAGAGGGGCGAGGTCGCCAACACACTGCTGATGCCATCTGCCCACCGCTCTGCGTGCTTTTGCTCGTGTGTATGTGTGTGTGTGTGTGTGTGGTCCACCACCTATGATGCCACCCACATGGCTGATCCGACATGTTTGAATATGACAGATTTAATTCCAATATCCGTTAGGGAAAAAAAAAAAAAAAGTTGCATGTTGTACATTTCCCAGTAGGATTACGATCTATGCTGTAGTAACGCCACAAAAGATTTATAGAACATCTCTCATTTCAAAAATTAAACACTTTCTATTCTCCTTACGAAGTAAAAAAATAAAAATAAAATTATACACACATATACATATATATATATATATATATATATATATATATATATATATATATATATATATATATATATATATATAGCAAAAGTATTATCCAGAATGTCTGCATTTCAAAAAAAGACATTTAGACAATGAAATGTAAAAATAAAAAAAAATAAAACAAAAAAAAGAATTAATCAATTAAAAAAAAAAAGTTGAACATTATTTTCTTATGATCAACTAATCGTTACTGCTCTAATCCCAAATTAAGGACCTCTGTTTTATCTCAACATGATAAAATAATTCTTAAATAGGTAATTCTGTCAATCACACCGTAAAAGTTACTCTTCACTTCCTTCACAGTGACCTTGAGATTCAGTTTAGATTTCAATTGTGCTTGAATAAATGCTAGAAATAACATAAAAATGTAGTGCAGAGGAGGTCAGGAGCCAGACGGCTCTTAAGAGGCTTATGAGAAGAACATCACTTCAAAACACCTTCAACACGCCCACTCTCAGACACAGCAGGATAAAGGATCACTTCTAGGGTTGAGAGATTGAATTTGGCTCCCTGTCTGAGGAAAGGAATCCCATATTTGTGTGTGCAGACAGGCCAATGTCTCTTTTTACAAGGCAAACAAGAATTTCAACAGCCAAAACAAGTTTGGCTTATCATGATCATGTTGATAAAGTGCCAATCAGGCTGGTAGGAGGGCCAAGCCTTAGAGGCTTTTGACTGGTGGCTAATGTTAAACTCCCTCTGAACTCATAATGATATGTGTAAATGCACAGAAAAACAGGGTTTAAGAGGGGACAATCCTGGCCACAAACATGTGAAAGGCTCCCACGCTCCACACATGGGAGCAAGACACCAAGACTCAGAGACGCAGAGTGACTAAAAACGATGCAACCACATCGTCCATGGGCATTTTGCACCTCTTTGTATCTTTTTGTCTCTTTGAATTCATTTTTGTTCCTCTTTAATGTAGATTTAGTGTCTCTTTGCTTTTCACGTCTTTGTAGTCGTTTTTTGTCTCTTTGGGGTCATATAGCATCTCTTTGAGGCCACTGCATCTCTTGTAGTCGTTTAGCACCTTCATGTTGTTCTTTTGCATCCGTTTGTGATATTTTTGAATATCTCTGTGGTCGCTTTGCAGTTCTTGATCATTTTGTGTCTCTTTGTCATCTTTTTGCATCTTTTTGTGGTCGCTTTGTGTTTCTGAAGTCGTTTGACTTTACAACCAGACATGGTAATGGTCCCTTCAGACAGAAGCTCTGGCCCAGGGCATTGAGAACACCGACTACGAAACGCCCGCGTACAAACAAACAGTCATCTTACCAATCAATTCATCTGTTGCACTTACATAACAAATTCATTCTCACCTAAAAACACTGAAGCATAATCATGAAAATGAGCTGGGTGTCTAGACATAAGACATCCCTGTGTCCCCTGTCTGGGTTTAGAGACACTGGCACACATTTTTCCTTGCAACTTTGTTTACTAAAAAACCACAGTGCATGACCCTGACCTTCACTGAATGTCTTTGGCTTTCCTGCTTCTTCTGAAAGCCAATAAAGCCATAAAACAGAGCCTGCCCTGCCCTGCAGCAAAGCATGACCAAGTCACAGCTAAAGGCCTGTCCTGTCAGCAGACCTCTGGCTGAGGTCACCAAGCACAGTGATCTGTTAATATTGATCAGCTTCCCCCTAACACAATGGTCATTTCTAGTCATTTAATTGGCTCATACGGTCTAAGATGGTGTACATCCACATGCAATAGTCTCTTCTGTCACAGTTTAATGTAGTGTTGGAGTTGGAAATCAATCTCAGGTGAGACACACACCTCATTAACATGCAGCACAGTCAGGCTTCCACATGGTTTACTCAGACACAAAAACTGGAACGCTCAATTCATAAAAAGCCTTAAAAAAAACACACTAATTTCATAGAGCTTATGGACAAAACAGAGTAAGGTTGATTAGTCTAAATAAGAGTAAATTAACTGATATTTTGCTCTTTATCAGACAGACACACACACGTAAATAGACACTGAAAAAAAACAGTTAAGTCAGTGCACATGAGAGAATAACCTTACCTTGTTGAGGCTTCGCTCAGCCTGAGCGTGCGTGTTTCTCTCTGTTGTCTGCCCCTCTCTAAGCCCGACCCCGCTTCTGTTACAACACCAGCCTGCCTCCTTTTGTGTTTTCTCCTTCCCCTTTCTCTCTGTGTTTCTCTCCGTCTCCAGCTGACTGCCACACACCAGGTTTTATTTCTCCGCCTCGTCCAATCTAACGCTCAATGAGTCTCCCCTTCCCCCTCTGTCAGTCACTTCGCTCTCGCCCTCAGTCGCTCGCTCTGTCCGCGCTGCCTTCAAGTGCTCCTCGTAAAACTCCAGTGTCCAAGATTCACGTACCACAAAGCGCAAGAGACATTAATTGGAAGGAAATGAGAAAGAGAAAATTTGTAGTAGGCAAGGATGGTTTCCTACAGCCCCTTGGGTCCCCAGGTTCAATGTATCACTTGGCTTTTGTTAAAAAAAAAAAAAAAAAAAAGTATACATTTTCTACATTTACCCCACAAAAATAAAGTAGGAAATAAGGTGGGTCTTGCATTAGTAGCCTACACAACCTTGTGATCCTCTCTTGTAAAAAAACAAAAAAAAAAATTATTTGTTGTTTGCTGGCACTTTGGTTATTTAGTCAAATTATGTTCACTTGGTGGATATTCCTAAAAAAAAAAGGGGGCTAGGGGGTGGATGTCAATAGGGGCCCAACAGCAAATTTGGTTCCCTGACATGTTAATCCAGCCATGGTTATTATGATCACTGTTGAGTGTTAGTTTAAAGTAGTTTTAAGTCGTTTCCTACATGATTTCGCTACAACTGAGAACTGAACAAAAAGTGGATATAGGGGCTGATCATATACACTACTTTTTACACAATACACAAAACATATAGGCTATGAAAGCCCAGGAAAAGCCAGATAATGTCAAATTACTTTACTAGCTCACTTTTTGTATATGTCAAAGTTTTCACTTAATATCAGTAGAGGTGAAACTGTTCTTGCAATTTTGACTTTGTATCTCACAATTTTGATTTTATGGAATGTCTGAATCTTAACGCCTTATTTCATGTAATATGACTTAGTGTCTCATAATACTGACTTAATATTTTACTTACCACAATTAATTTTTCTGCCACAATTTTCCATCAGATCTTTCTTTTCCTGGCAGAAATTAGCCTCAATACAGACTATGACCTAATGTAAAAACATTTAATATAGGGCTATTGTTGTTAAAGAAATAAAAGTGTAATTGAACTAATATTCCCTGTTTATTCAACTAACCACAACTGCCAAGAAAAAAAATCCTCCTCTAATTTTTGAACTTTTTCACCATCATCACATAGAATTCATTCTTTGATCGTTCACTTGGATTTCTGACAGTCCTTGAAGGCAGCACTGTGAGCACACATGCTGCAAGCTGCATGCCTGGTGGGTCCGCCCCTCTCAAATCCATCAATTGCTATTCATCCCCTCCCTCCACGTCTGTGTCTCTCAGTGAATGGTACAGCGCATGTTTTGGCTGATGGTCAGAGACGTCTTGTGGGGGAGAAAAGTGTCATCAACATCAACAATGACTCATGAACCACAACACACAAACACACTGGTCACAGCGCTTTACACGCCCCCCCCCCGCCCCTCTCCCTATTGTTTCCAATCTTCTACACACTTGTCCACTTATCCACCCCTTTCTGCTTTTTTCACTTTCTTGTGTCCCTTTGCTGGTCGGCCTAGATGTGCAAGCTGAGACCAAGCAAGAGACCTTGATGTGTTCAGACAGAGTGAGAGGATGAGCAGAATCATTGCTGCTGCCCTGTGATCACAGTCTCAATTTGCCTCTCTCTGTGTGATTAGATGGATGATGACAAAGCATTTCATCTTAGCTCAGTGGGTCAGATCCAGTAGCTGGGGATCAGAGTCCTCTCTGTGATGAGAGAGTGGATTACACCAGTGGGAGCTTCAGTCTTGTGATGACAGATCCTCCTGTGATATGTGCACCGTCGCACCGTCCCATGACAGATAGGGCAGATCTTTGTTTAATCAAATGAAACATTCAGTATCAGAGGCTTAATCTAATCTAAAGGGCATACAATCTGTAATTTTAATGTGAAACCTCATAACAGTAAGAGTCCAATCATTACACTTTTGCTAAACAAAAACACAGACACACAATGATGGTAATAGCAGTTTCAATATTTAACTTTGTTCCAGTCAAAATTTACAAAAATTACAAAAAGATACAAAACAAACTATTAATCATAGACACAGCATTTACAAGTTTTCATTCACATGGTTCAATTATTGAAAAAGTCTCATATTAGTTACATTAAATCATGTCTAAGATTTCTTTTTACACAAATAGATACATTTAAATTAAGGTTAAGTCTGTATGTGACACAAAATATATATTTTTCTTTAACAAACTATCTTGGTTGATTTGTTCAAGGTCTGTCATTGTTTGAAATTTTTAGTTTGTTGACCCATGATGTTATTTCAATAATGAGGTTTCACTCTTGAAATGTGGTCCAGTCTAATCTCTGGTGTAGAGGTGTCATCAAATGTCAGAGTCAGCGGCTTGTGCGTTTTCCTGCTGGAAGATCACAATGATTTTCAACAATTATATATATATATATATATATATATATATAAACAGACAGTGTATGTCTGGTCCTGAACAAAACCATGCTACATAATGTCAAAAAAGTTGTGAATTGTCTCTAAGACTGTGGCTAAAAACTTTTTAAACTTGAGTAAAAATATACTTAAATCAGACTTCATGACTTCCATGTTGTACAGGATCTTTACAGCTCAGCATGTCACAGTGAAATCCATCGAGTCCTGCCCGCCCCCGACACATTCACTCGTTTATTGTCATTCTGGACTCACCGTGTATGTGGGATTTCTGAAGAACACAGAGCTGTCCTCCCCAATGGGTTCAAACTGCTGGGAAACGAAGAAATGAAATGCATCAACAACTGAGCACATGCCGTATATATATGTAAACACACATGCAAAAATGAAACAGCCCCACTCACTCAAAGATTTCACTGCCTTGACATCTACTCTGATAGAAGTAGTCCACTTAGATATTTCATTTCAGACTTTTACTTGCACATTTTCAACAGTCAGGCCAGGTAATTATTCATGTCGTCAGATATCGAACAGTAAACATTGCATAACATTTTGACAAGCGTCTCCATGGCTACCTGTGCGCTCGGAGCAGGAGTGACGTCGACATCGTCTGTCTCTGAGCCATATGCTGGGTTCTCAAAAGCTTCCTACAATGGCCACAGGGAAGAAAGATTCATAACAGTTTAAGGGAGTTGATGATCATCACAGAACAAAACAAATAAAACTCTCAAGGGTTATACCAGTAAAACCTGAAGAGCTGCATTTGAGTATTTTATTATCCAATTAATTTTTCATTCTCAGCATTTTCTTCCACGTGCTTTGATAATTTAGAATAAAAAGCCTTGAGTTATTAGATGAATAAAAGCAACTTCAACTAAATGATGGATGTAAAACCAACCTTGTTGGCAGTTGCAGGTTTGTTTGCAGTTGTTGTGGGCTCATCCACAACCTGAACTTCATCCGTATACATGGGATTATCAACGTTCTCCTGAGGAGGGAAAGACAGGATCACAAGACTGGGCAAAGCCAAATTTGTCAAAATTTAAAATTCCGCTTTAGTGATGTGCTACATTGGATCAATGTCATGTTTCTGCATTATGTTTTTAACGTTTCCGTATACAAACTACTTAGTAGTGATGAAATTACGTTAAGTTTATATTAAATATATCAACGTCAATTTGGAAAATATAGCAGCAAAATGTTACCATGCAGCATGTCAAATATATGCAGACATTAAGCAAAAGAAGGTGCAGTGTGAGCAGAGTCAATGCAGTCCACAGGCGAGCAGCCATTTGTGTTTATTGACCTTGTTTGCTCCACCAGGAGCAGCGGTGGCCGTCACCATGCTGCTGGAGGCGGGTTGTTCTCCAGCCACATATGCCGGGTTCTCAAAACTCTTTCCTCCCTCCGTGTCCAGCATGGACACAGACATACAGGGAACCTGGCATCAGACAACAAGTACACAGAGCAAGTAAATAAACATATGAGATCTCAACAGCGGAAATGGATTGACTTGAATGGTCGTTGTGTTACTGACCGCTTCTGAATTCACTCTTGTTTCACTGGCTTCTGCCTCCGGTGCATTTCGAGTGAAGCCATTCCTGAGAACCATCATCACACAAGCAGTATATCATTTAGCTGTAACAAATTGCTGTAAATAACATACTAACACATCCTGACAACTGCACAGGAAAACATATTTCAGCAATAATTTTATTTGCATTTAGTCTTATTTTGTAGTAGTAGATAGTACTACTTCAAAAAAACTGTGAACATGTCATTCAGATATTACATTTCTGACAGCAGTAACCATCTATTGTATGTTTTCTTTTCTGGCTCCATCTCACCTTAAGCTTGCCAGGGTGGGTACTGATTGCATACTGGGCATACTGGGCATACTGGGCATGGAGGGCAGGTTATTCCGTAGTGTCTCCAGCAGGTTAGACTTCTTCCTGGCAGCATAGACCAGGGCGACTAGCAGAACCACAATCAGCACTGTCACCCCGATGGCTATTCCAACTGAGAGGGAGAGACATGGACAGAGGAGGGGCGAAAGGCAGCTTATTAATAATACGTTTTTATAATATAATTTAGTATTTCTGGCTATAAAATCAAATATACTTGAGGAGGCGACCACGTCGAATATGTTTGTCTGGCAGTAATCTCCTTTCCATTCTGGAGGACATCTGTGAACCAAAACACAAACATTAGAGTTGTTACATTTCAAAAAAACGCTCTCACTTGTTAACTGAACTGATGCATTTGTCTGTGTATCATTTTTTGAAAATAAATTTGTTATGATTGCCCCGGAGGTTTCTGTCTTTGTGATGTTTTCTAGTTCATTTTCAATTTCTGGTTGTAAAGACTCAATAAATAAATAAATATAAAACTTACTTGCAGAGAGCCTTGTTGTCATCAAAGTAGCAGGTGCCTCCATTTTGACACTGACACGGTGGTGGCATGGTAGGCGGTGGATCAAACCCTGAAATATTTAAGATGAACAATTATTTTAACTTAGAGAATGATTTTTCATGTCCTGTAGCAGATATATTCTAATCATTGGGTTGAAGATTGGGATATAAGTTTAGAAGAATATTGATAGATTTTTGACTCTCTGGCTCCTTCTTTCCACTATTTTTCTCCCTTGTGTCCACCATGATTAATGCAATGTAGTTATTATTCGTCTGGTATTTTGCATTGAATTAATATTGTCTAACCTCTTTACTAGACATTTCTGGATCTGGATCAAGCAAGTTATTTAATATTGTTGCAATTAAGATCATAGATTCATTTCTGAAATTTCAATACAGGATGCCCCATGTTTTTATTTGAGTTTCTGAGGAAAAAGGTGTTTTCTTTTTACCAGCATCACATTCAGTGTTACTGCCAGAGACGAAGCTGGTGCCCTCAGGGCAGGCGCAGGTGTAACCTCCCGGTCGCAGCAAACACAGGTGGCTGCAGGTTCCCTTACATGGATTCTTCACTGCAGAGACAAGAAAAGTTGTTCAATTCTTCCATTTCAACAACGTAAAGAGCATGACGTACTGACATATTTCACTGTTAGGTTTTAAAGTTTAAAATTTAAAATGGTAATCTGAAAAGACTGGGGATCATGGTTGGCTTCCTGCAGTTACATTTTCAAAATCAAAAGCAATAATCCAGTGATGAATGCAAAAATGCAAAAAGGATTAGGGTGACACCCTATATGCATTACTCCACAAGATGAATACAGAGCAGTTTGCGTGAATATGTGCTGTGGGTGAGTGAGCAGCTTACTGGCTCTGGAGTTGTATCTCTGCTGCTGGTACATAGAGACCTGGGTCAGCCAGGGCCCAGCAGTCAGCAGCTTGGTCTTGGCTCCGCGGCCAAACTTGTCCTGCTTGAACACCTCGCCTTTCTCCTGAGTGCTCCAGTAAACATGGTCCTCGAACACACTCACACTGAAGGGGTTTCTCACATCTACACAAGGTGCAACAAAAAGTCTGGTTTACTGCCAGATTAACAAAATCCCATTTCAAGATTCTACGTTACCAATCCACAGTTCAAACACGTTGGTATCTGAGGTCACACATGAACATATTTTTTCCCAAATAATTTCTCATCTCATCTCAGGCTTCTTTGATGACCGTCCTTCCTAATCCTCACCTATGTAGACGGCAGTTCTACGTTCCTCTCCTGAAGGCAGAACGGACTCGATGCGGCTTTCCTTGGAGTCGGACCAGTAGATTCTGTCACCGTTGGTGAAGTCGATTGACAGGCCAGTGGGCCAACCCAGGCCGTCTGCCACAAGGACTTTCCTCTCCTGACCATCCAGCCAAGAACACTCAATCTTGGCTGTTTCCCCGCGGTCTGCCCAGTACAACATCCTGCAGAGACACAGCACATATTAGAGCACTGGTCTCTGAGATGTGATGAGTTATACAGTAGGCCCTTCTTTTAACGTTTTCCATACAGCAGTGTTGCAGCTAAATGCTCCATTATTTCTGCTGTGGTTTATAATTGAACTCTGCTAACAGATAATTTACACAGGTAGAGAAAAATATAAAAATGTCCACCATATGTCACCATTTTCACTTCAGAAAAAATGATAAATGTTTCAAGGGAAATGATTTCCAACAAATTGAACTAGGTGTGTAATTTGAAGATGTAAGAATTGAGCAACACAAAGTGACAAAAACTAAATAAACTGCCTCAAAATCAATTAACGCCCTAAATTACTGCAATCTGTAAAACAGTTCCTTGAAGTCAGGTGTTGTAGCCCTGACTGTCTTACCCCAGTCGTGGGTTGACGGCCACAGCAGATGGGTGACCTAGCTCAGTCTTGACTAGGTGCTTCCTGTAGCGTCCATCCAACATGGCCACCTCTAACCTCTTCACCCTGGAGTCTGCCCAGTAAAGGTTTCTAAAATGAGAAGGAATACTCACATTATATGCTGCAACACATGCAAACTCTCTGTGAAGAAGCTGTATTTGTAAAAGACAGTATGGTAGTATAGTACTCACTACAAGTGCTTTACCCCTTTACTTATAATGTGGTCCTTTTATATATTTGATTATATGTTTTAATTGGCATTACATTCACGTGAATGAAAAAAAAATATTGTCACTGATAAACTATGATTAAACTCAAGCACCAGAACAGTGAAGGTACTTCAGTAAGGTCAGTGAAAACGCACCTGCCCACCCAGTCCACAGCGATGCCGTCTGGTCTGGTGATGTACTTGATGTCAAGGTCAACAGCGGCACCTATGTTGTTACTGCCATCATCCACTGAAGGTATGAATGCTCTCTTAATGGCACCTGGCAGAGAGTCTTTACCGGCCACAGTGAAGTACACCATACCTGAGTAAGCGCAGGGACATCATCAAACAAGATGTAAGATTTGTCACCAGTTGTCTTTCTTTTGTCTTTCTCTGCAGTATCTTGTATTAATCTGTGTGTGTCTTACTGAATCCAGTATTGTTGTGGTCCCAGTCATAATCCAGAGCCATGATATGCTCCTCTTCTTGGAGGAAGTCATGGTAGGCCTCTGTCTGCAGGTTGAACCTCCGGATACGAATGTTCTCCGGCAGAAGCAGAAGGGGAGTCGCTCCTGAGGGAGACATGCGTATTTACACTTCACCCATATTTGGCATTTTGCTGCATTTCTTCTAACTACAGCGAGATTTTTTTTTTTTTGAGAGTAGTAAGACCATGTACACCTGCATCTTCATTTTTCTTTCGGTATTTTGGTATTTATTTTCGGTATGCTAACTAGATTCACCAGCAGATTATTAATGAGTCACAGACAGAAGTTTGTTGCTCGCACTTCCTCCAAATGAGGTCAAAAACTCTATTTCACTGAGCCATCTACCTAGGTCTACTTAGGTGAAAGATTGTTCTCACCCACGGCCTCGCACATTTTGCCGTCGCCCACTTTCCTGTATCCGGGGGCGCACTCACAGTCGTAGCTGCCCTTGGTGTTCTTACAGACCTGAGGACAGGTGGCGTACACTTCACACTCATTGATGTCTGAAAGGGAAAAGTGTGGGTAAGGTCATGTTTCCCTGCTCTGCAGATTTGATGGGCATGGTTTGATGGTTTTACCCACCAGGTCCTCAACTGCAATAGTGATGTTTTTAGAGAAATGCTGATCATGTGTTCATCCATGTACAGTCGTATGTGTGTGTGTGAGTGAAAGAAAAGGAGGAGCACTCTCAAAAGCCCTAAGGGTGTGTGTGTTTGTGTGTGTGTGTGTGTGTGTGTATGTACCTAGGCAGGTGTAGGTGCTGTCTGGGTCCACTATGTATCCAGGTCGGCAGGAGCAGATGAAGCCGGTGCCGTTCAGGTTGGTGCACTCGTGCTCGCACAGCTTCTCCTCACAGTTGCGATCGTGGCCAAAATCTGGAGCCGGACAACACAGAGCGCGCTCGCTGACACATTTCAAACAGCTTCTAGCAATTTCAGACCTACTTACACATGTTTACATGGGCAGAATAATTCAGTTACTGACCATAATCCAATTACCTGTTAAATAAATAAATAGACCATAAATAAACCAACCAACAAGATATTTCTGTCGACCTGAAGTGCACCCCTCAAAAACTATGACAGAATGGAATTAAACCCAAAATGCATTATAGATAAATTATGAGAAAATATCTTGTAATTCTGTGGTATGGATCTCCTTATTACGAGATCCCACAATTATGACATTCATATCCATCCATTATCATTATGAGAAAATTATCTCAAAGTGGGAGATTCGTCATAATTGCGAGATCCATACTTCATAATTACAAGATCTTGACTCATAATTATGAGACACCGAGTCATAATTGGGCTCCAGATAAGCAGGGGAAAATGGAAGGATGGATGGTCATAATTACACCATATGGAAGTCGAAATAAGAATTAAAGTCTCCAATTTCTTTTTCTTTGGTGAGTTGAACACGCTTCCTTACAAGACCACATGCTCACATTATCGCACTTATGCACTACGTAATGTCATAATTATGAAATCTTTTTTGTTTGTTTGTTTTTAACATGCTGCTGCAGTCTGGAGATTTGATCTGATCAGGTTTATATTTGCTATTATCTGCATAAACATTGAATTACTGAACAAAAACATCTTTAATCCCTGCTTAAAAATGTTGAAGATGAAGTTATCTGTAATTTTGACTCATTAGGGGAAAACTGTCATGTTTGTCATCCACAAGGATGTATTTTCAATATTTAATAACTGATGTTGAACAAAGGACATGGCCAGAGGGTGAATTAGTGTTCTGTCGCGCTACTCACTGCAGCCTAACTCGTCAGTGCGGTCCCCACAGTTGTCATTGTGGTCACATACGTATGGCAGAGCCACACAGTGTCCGTTGGTGCATTTAAACTCTTCCAGTGTGCAGGGCGGCAGCGTGGGCTCGCGGCCTGAGAAAGACACAATCAGAACGAGTCATCAGCACAAGTATGCAGGGACGGTTGAGTGGGTATACACCCCCTCTGTGGAAACATGTCCGCCTCCACTGATTTCAGAGCTTTCTCCACAGTGTCGGTCTTCACTAACTAACTGTCAAACAACAACAACAACACACAAATAAAAGACTGTGAATTGACTGCCTACCAGATTAAACACCCACAATCATACACATACACACATGCACACATACATGTGGACTGACATATGTTTACATACAGGAATTTTCTTACATGGTCAAGTACTCAAATTCAGGCACATACATATAAACTAACATGACAATATACTGTGTAATATCCACTAAATTACTAATTGAACTGAAGACTTCTCCACATCTTCCCCTGTATCTTCACTGAGTCCTCTGTGGAATTGAATGAGCAAGCCAATGTCCACCTCCGCTCTGAACCTAACTATTTAATCTCCTCTCAAAATAATTTTCTCTGATTGATGTTTAAGCTGATTGCGTAACAATGACATAAAACAGACCATTTTCCTTATCCCTTGTATGTTTCAGGCTTTTGTGTCCTGTGCAGAAACGGATCTCATTTTGGAATTTCCCATTTCAGTGGCCTGAGAGAGGAAGGTTCAGGAGGCATTAGTGTTGTTGGGACTAATCCTCGGTGAGCCCAGAAACTGATGATTAGTGGTGCATTTGCTGAACCTGATATTGTTACAAATCTGATTATGGCTTCATTTAAAACAGGGGGAAAGAGCCTTTTTATTATTAAAAACACAACAACAGTATTGTCCTGAAACTGAACTTAAAGTATTGCATTATAGAGGCAATGTTTCTATGGACAATATATATGTCTATGTCAGTGTGCATATTTGCATTTTGCTTGTTTCTGTGTGTTTATGGTTCTATTCAGTCCCTTTCTCAAACTTCTTACTTACTATCTGATTTGTTTAGCTGTATGTCAGTGTCGATGCAATTGTCCTCTGCGCTGTCTTTAAGTTTACTGAGAACAAATGATAACTGGATTCAAATTCCTTGTATGTGTCAACATATTTGTCCAATAAAGTTGATTCTGATCCGTCTGAAACGACAACATCTGAATGCTTCAGTGATTCAGTCAACACCCTCTGCACTTCAGAAAGATTTAAGAAGCTGATTGATGGAAAAACGAGGATGTTAACACACAAACGACCTATTGTGTGAATTTTGCACTGGCAATTCGTAAGGTGGAATATTTCTATCAAACTATACAGATTGTAATGTGTGTGTTAGCGTCGTACAGAGTTCTTCTCCCTCGTCGCTGCCGTCTCCACAGTCGTCCTTCTTGTTGCACATCAGGCCAGAGTAGATGCAGTAGCCGTTAGCACAACGGAACCTGGACGGCATCTCACAGGTGATGTTCACTGGTCAAACAAACACAAATCTGCGTTGGTACCAAAATCAAAAGGAGATAAAATATTAAAAACTAACGACTACTATTAATTGTTTTCTGTCAACATCTTCAAGATTTAATGAGGGGAAGCACTTGCAGAGCTGCTATTGTCTAGACGCGCTGGTCATTTCACTGTATTTCAAAAAAATCTGCGAAATATTTGTCAGTTCATTGGTTAGGACTGGGATTGGAATTGTAATGTGATTAAAGGGATGAATGATGATGACGATGAAATACTAAAGAAAGAAAACAAACTCACAGCATAAACTGAGCTGTTCGTCTGAGCGGTCACCGCAGTCGTCAGTGCCATCACACACCCAGCCCTGGCTCACACACAGACGGTTCGCACACTGGAACTGGCTCTGAGGGCACCATCGGCCTCCTGGGTAACGAGTAGCTGTCAGGGTGGAGAGAATTAGGTTACGTATTGAAGTCAACTGTTGGTATATTTTCACTTTCAGAAGATCTGTGGATTCTCTTTGTTTTCAGCATTTTGCACAACGAACCGGGAACTGAATTTTTCCTCCTCTTCTCTCTGATTCTCGTACAAACATTCAGAGCTGGGAGCTGACCAGTAAAACCAGTGCGACACTTACTGAATAAGATCCTATCCAATCGTTCCTCTTGATTATGGGAACATTTTACTCGCAAATCTTTTTGCTGTGATATGGGCTGTGACACTCCGAGTGCTTAAGGCAAACAAACCAACAGAGAGGTTTTGAAACTGTTTAACCATGTTATATACAGACCACATTTCTGGGAGTTGAAACAACAGATTTTGACTAAAACTATCAGTTTTAAATTACATTCATACATTAAATGACATCTTGTAGAACTATTTTGTGCTTAAGCTGCTGCATTGCGCTGTAGTGTAGTGTGGTTAAATACAATTTTACAGCTTAAAGGACAGTTGTAATGGATATTTTTGGTGTTGTTCAATTCCAGGTTGGCATCTAAATAAGATGACTGGGTTAAACAGTTTAAAACCTGCGTCTAGCTTCTATAGTTGCATTTTTAGACTGTTTTGTGATTAAGTTACTTTACCCTTTAATAATTAAAAACTCAGGACATGCAGACACACACAAAATCAACATAGGAGTGCACTAAAACACTGCAGGGGCAGGGCAGTTTGCCATTTGTTTTCATGTTGTTTACTTACGACAGCTGGTCTCATCTGACAGGTCCTGACAATCAGGCCGGCCGTCACACTGCAGGGCAGCGGGGATACAGTGACCCGAGTCACATTGGAACAAACCTGGACGACACGTCTGCAACTCTGGAAGAGAGCCAGGACGTTTGCATGAGTATGTTTGGTTTATGACAGAGAACATTTCGAGGGAGTGAGTTTGTGTGCAGCGGCACGCTCACCACAATCTCGTTCATCTGAGTTGTCCCCGCAGTCGTTGTCATGGTCACACACCCAGTTTCCAGGGATGCACTGTGTGTTGTCACATCGATACTCACTTTCAGAGCAAGGCCTGGGCTCTATAGACCATAACGACCATCACAGAGACAGATATATCTTCAGTATGAGATCAGACTGAGGTGTTACTGTTTACACACCACACACACTCAGACTATAAAAAGACACAGTTCTTTAAGATGATTTAAACCTACAGTCTGGGGTCTTTTCAGGACACAGTGCATAGTATGAGTAAAACTGCATAAACAGTAAGGTTAGATTAGCATTAAGAAACATGACATAGATGAAGTTGTTTCCACAAGTTTTTACAAGGCAAACCTGATTAAACCAATCCAATTTTGTAACTCACGGCAGTTCCTCTCATCTGAGCCGTCACCGCAGTCGTTGGTGCCATCACACTGCCAGCGGATGGGAACACAGCGGTGGTTGTCACATCGGAAATCTCCCAGAGGGTCACAGGTCACCGCCTCTGTTAGAGGGACAAGGTCAGAAAGAGAAGGATTTAAAGGTTAATTCAACAGGTGTTCAATGGGCAAGCGTGCTGTGACTGCATGCTGGTATTTAAGATTTAAAACACACTGAAACAAAACAATGAACTGAATCACTGATTCACTTAATGCTTTTTTTATACTCTCTAACTCTTAAAATATTACCACAGTCAGTCCCACTAATTCTCACTAATAATATCCGAAAAAACAAGATACATTTCCATTAAAAAAAAGTAGGGTTGGGGTGTCGTATAGCTCAGTTGGTTGAGCATCCGCCCCCTCGCTGCAGTTGGCCCCCGGCTCGAGTCCCGCATCGGACAAGCCCTTTGCTGCATGTCATTCCCCCTCTCTCTGCCTCCACATTTCCTGTCTCTCTCCACTGCTCTATCAATAAAGGCACAAAAAGCCCAAAAAATAAATTTAGAAAAAAAAAGTTAGGGTTACCAGTGTCCTCTTCCACTACATGCTACATCCTTATCTGTTTGCTTAGATGTAGTGTTGTAGTGCTTACTCGTGCTGGTCGACATCTTACACCTATTTGGTTTTGAAACCAAATCTCACAAGACACAACAAGTCTATAATATAAATGGTACAAATGTATTTATCTACATTCTTAGCAAATCTCCAGTTTCTCTTTCAAAAACTGCAACACAGTACAAAGCTCCTGCAGAAAAAATCTACATCTCTGTTCATACTGAAGAAATGTCGGCCCCCGACCCGGACTACATCTGACATGGACTCAACTGGTGCAGTCTTTGCTGCAGCCTTGCCTTCACATAACAACATGTCTGCCGACACATAAGCACTGACCGCAGCCTTCCTCATCGCTGTTGTCGATGCAGTCGTTGGTGCCGTCGCAGCGGGCCCACTGAGGAACGCAGCGGTAGTTTGTCTTGCAGGAGAATTCAGTGTCAGCGTCGCACTTGTAGTCCGGACCCACTGGACAGAAGAGGAGACAGACGGACACGAGGGAAGAGGTGAGAATGGTGAGATTGATCGTTTATGCCACATAAATTTAGAAAAATCAGTATGTGCAATCCAACATCATTTATTAATTCGGTCTACACTGATTACAGAAGATTGAAAAACAGATAAATCTATGTTTGATTAAACTCTGTTCCTCCATAGTGCGCTGCTTTCATCAATTACAGCAGTGCCTTCCTTTTTTATCCTTATTATGGACACAAGTCAAAGAGAAACCAGAAACATTGTCCTGTGATCTGCAGTGTGACAGGTTCAATTCCCGCCACAGCCCTGAAGACATCAAACCTCTCTCCGGGCTCATGTTGAATCATCAGCCTAAATAATGAACTGTATAATGTTCCCAAATTGCCATCTCCTAATATCCCACTTACTGCAGGTTTCATAAGGTTCATCAGATCCATCTCCACAGTCGTCCTGTGCGTCACACACGTAGCTCGATGGCAGGCAGCGCCCATTGGCACACTCGAACTGTCCCGGTCGACAGGTTCTCTGGGCACAGGTCTCTGGGTCCTCGTCACTGCCGTCTGAACAGTCATTTACTCCATCGCAGTGCCAGGACACAGGGACGCACTTCTTGTCTTTGCACTGGAACTGGTTTTCCTGGCATCGGTGGTCACCTGCAGGGACAGACTGCCGCTTGACTAGAGTTTGAAAACTGAACATTTTATTTTAAGTGTGAGGGCCTCTCCTGAGATTAAGCCTGGCAATTGCCTGAATTTTTAACCAGTAACTGTAGTATTTCCAAAAAAACAATCTGGCCAGACCAAAAATTGCCACAAAAGAATTGGAACAACTTATTCTGTAGTTTGCCAATGCATTTTAATGTCCAAGTGAATCATTTAAATCTTTTATTTTTGTACGCTAAAGCAAAAAAAAAAAAAAAAAAAAAGAGAAAAGTTAATTATCATACTGCAGAGAGCGGCATCCTCGTCTGAGCTGTCGGGGCAGTCCGAGTCGCCGTCGCAGAGGAAGCCGGGGTAGGTACAGTTACCGTCTTGACACTGGAACTGCCCGGCGGGGCAGTAACGGGGAGGGCAGGTCTGAGGTTCATCTGAGCCATCGCCGCAATCTGACTGGCCGTCACACTTCCACCATATGGGAACACACCTAAAAACAACAAAAGCTTGTTAGCAAAAGCTGATTAGCTTACATAAAATAAATGTAAAATTCATCTGCAATAGGTTTTTTTTTAAATAATTTTATTTCATTGCATCTTAAAATTGTTTCACAACCATTCGCCTTTAATATTATTCCTTTTTCTGGCTCAGGAAAAAGCATCTGGACTGCAATTTCTGTATGCAGTATTATTTTTGTGTATATATATAATATTTAACAGATACAGTTTAAGTATTATAAGGAAGATTCAGCTTAAAAACAGTACCACTGAGAATTGAGAAGACTGTGAAAGGGAACACAAATGATTTTATATCAAACTGACTTCTCATTGTCCCCACAGCGGAACTGTGTACTGGAGCAGTCAGCGACACACTGGACCTTAAAGCCCACAGAGAGGCCGATGAAGTGATCTGGACACTGGCAGGAAGCTTGCTGCCCACCAGGTGCGATCAGACACAGATGACTGCAGGTCAGGTGGTGGGAGGAGCAGGGGTTGTCACCTGGGAAATAAGATCATTATAAAATAACATAGTGGTGAATTTTGAGCTGTGGTATATTGTGATCATTGGAATATAAACACATACAGCTCTAATTTACATACTTCGAGGCTGCCTGTAGGGGTGGTAGACGCGAATGTCATAGGGCCGATGTGTGTTGTTCCCCATGACTGTGCGCTGCTCGCCAGTGTACTTGTGGGCCTTCTCCACAGTGTGTGTGTTCCAGTCAGTCCAGTAAACCCAGTCCTCGAACAGGGAAACAGCAAAGACATGAGGAAGAGTACCAGCAATGGCCCGGTGTCGGTTCTGGCCGTCCATATCTGCAAAGCTGGGGGTTGATACAGTGAAGAGTCAGTACATACTGTAGGCATTTCACTTGTACTCTTATCCAGAGAAATGTCGGCTTCAGGAATTCAGAGCCTTGTTGAAGCATTTATATTTAATATGGACTCATGTCTGAATCTCTTAACTCACTCTAAGAAGTTAAGGTGGGAATCAGCAAAGAAGATCTTGTTGGTGGTGTAGTCTATGGTCAGAGCATTAGGCCACTCCAGCTTGGTTGTGATAATGGCACTGACATTGCTTCCGTCCATGCCAACTCTGCCAATATATGCTGCGTCACCCCAGTCAGTCCAGTACAGCCATCTGGGGAAAAAAGGAGGAGTCAAAGGAGACAAGGGACAGAAGGGAAAAATGTCGAACAAACAAACTGTGGCAGCTATATTTGGTGTAAAGACAAACCACAAGAGCTTCTGTGTATGTGCGTGCGTGCGTGTTAGTACCCATATTTAGGGTTGACGGCTACAGCATGAGGTCGACTGATCATATAAGTTGTATTTCCATCTGTGAAGTCCCCTGACAGTAGCTTCTTCTGGTAGCGCCCATCCAGCTCCATCACATGAACTGAGCCATAATAACCATCCACCCAGTACAACTTCCTGCAGAGGACACAAGGAGTTTCCATTAACATCTCTGCAGCCTTGTTCTGGTGATCATTACTATAAACAACAGTGTTTACAAAAGGTTTGATATTTCTTAAAGATGCAATATTCTCAGTATTAAAGTTAAATGATATATTATTTATAAACAAGAACATCTTTAATGATTGAAGTTTCTCCCACTTCACACACCTGCCCACCCAGTCCAGTGCCAGGCCTTCAGCTCCTCTGACGTCATCATCCACCAGCGTCTCCCTGTCAGTCCCGTCAAAACGCATCCTCTCGATCTTTCCTGCTCCGGCATCCAACCAATAAAGCCTCCTCTCATAGTGATCAAAATCTAACGCCACCACATTGGATAGTCCCTGCAGGACTATACTCAACTGTGACCCGTCAGTGGTCAAATTGCGGATGTAGTAGCGATTACTATACAACACGTATGGGGCAATGCCACTGTTCTGACGACAGGTGCGTCCGTCTGCTTCGCGGATGTACCCTGGGGCACATTTGCAGTGGTAGGAGCCGACAGAGTTCTCACAGATCTGGCTGCAGACGGCCGGTGTGCTGAGACACTCGTTGAGGTCCTCACAGGCTTTGCCATCTGGCATGAGTCGGTAGCCCGGGTTGCAGGAGCAGTAGTAACCGGTGAGGGTGTCGGTGCAGATCTGGGCACACTTGTGGACCGAAGGGTTGCGGCACTCATTTATTCCTAACATATCGAGGAAAGAAAGAAGACGAAGTTACTCATCTCTACTTTTTGTCACTGTATAATGGACTGAATATCTTTGGGTTTTGAACTGTTGTGAAACAAAACAAAACATTTAAAAATGTTGGACATTTTTCTCAATTGTATGATATTTTAGCAAATAAACAATTAACTATTAAATGTTAAGTTAAAATTATATTAAAAAATTATCTTAAAAAAAAAAATAATTCATGAAAATAATAATTAGCTGGTGCCATTAAGTACCATAAAAATGTGGGGTAAATGTGTATATTCATATATTCTAACACTTTTTAGAACTTTGATATTTGTGCTATTAATTGAAATTCCAATATCCAACAACAATATGTTAGAGATAAATTTAAGGATAGTGAATAATCTTCTCAAAATCTCTGCTGGTTTGGAAAGAAAGCTTTAGTTTGTCTCCACTTAATTAAAACAATAAAAACTTGTGAGAGATATGCTGCTCTTCCACTGGACTCATAATAATTTACATCAATAAACAATGCTACATCCGTGCGTGTCTCTCACCACAGCCTTTTTCGTCGCTGTTGTCTTGGCAGTCCTTCTGTCCGTTGCACACCTTGTTGCTGTCGATGCACTCGCCTGACTTGCACATATACTGCTGGGGAGCACAGGTGGGCTGGGGCGTGGTGCACAAGCTCTCCGCCTCATCTGAGCCGTCCATACAGTCGCTCTCCCCATCGCAGGTGAAGGAGGCGGAGATGCAGGCTCCGTTACCGCAGGTGAACTGGCTGGTGCGGCATGTGTCGTAGGTACAGCCCAATTCATCACTGCCGTCCCCGCAGTCGTTCACACGGTCACAGCTGGAGAGGAGGAGTTCATCATTCAGTGACAAGAGAATGAGTGTCCGGACTGGGGAAGAAATGTGTTTTAATTATAACTTTATTCACTCACACATCATTTCTACTTACTGATAGGGGAGAAGGATGCAAAGTCCATTGGAACAGGCAAACTCGTTCATATGGCAGGTCCGATTGGGGCAGTTCTGGAGCTCATCGGCCGCATTGGCGCAATCTTTCTCCCCATCACACACAAAGCTTGAGGGTATACAGCGTGGGTGGCCGGGGTGCCAGGTTGGGCAGGTGAACTGGTTGGAACTGCAGGTGCGTTGTCCTACAGGGGACAGAGAGAGGATGAGAAGGGTCAATGGGGTCTATATACAGTATAACATAAACATATACAAAATTACACATGAAGCCATAAAGATTTCAAAAGCACACACGATTTTCTAGCCTCTACCACATCACACTAAATAAACACATGTCTCAGTGCTATCTCACCACACTGTAGTTCAGGAGCCTCGTCACTGTTGTCCCAGCAGTCATTGTTGCCATCACACACCATTGACTGGGGGATGCAGTTCCCATTGGTACAAGTGAACTGGCTGGGGCTGCATGTCTTGATCTGATCCTCTGCACAGGAACAGACAAAGAGAAATCCTTTTCAAGAGTCACTGAGTGATTTATGCTAATCATAGACCACTGATGTTAATAAACAGACATGTCATCAGACTCCTGATTGCTACATTTAACTTACAGTAAAACATACAACTGAATATATTTAGCTTAAGACGATTATTGTCTGTTCATGAAATACTGAGCAGTAAATATCAGAATAGATATTGTTACATAGCTGCTATTAAATACTTAGCACTGCTTAATACTTTCTGTACTTGACTGGTTTGACTGTGAGTAAAGTAAAAAATAAAAAGGACAAAATTTTACTTAAAGATGTTCTCCAATGCGATGGCTTCACATACAAAAAAATCATACTGCCCATATATGAATAGTGACAAGAAAGTCAAAATGTCCTTCAATCAGCAGATGAGTCCTCAAACAAAGCTGCAAAGACAGTGAATCTGCTCTCTGAATGTAACTTGTACCTGAAATATCAAATGAAACTGCAGAGAACTCACCACAGGAGGGAGGTTCATCTGTCCCATCACTGCAGTCTCTGATGGAGTCACACACCCAAGACTGAGGGATACACTTCCCTCCATCGCAGCGGAACTGGTTCGGAGAACAGGTGTGATCCGCTGTAGTAGAGTAACACACAAATACAATTTCATAGCTTGAGACTCAGCTAGTATCACATAAACGTCTTACCAGGAAGTCTCTCGTTCTCTCTCTCTCACTCAGCAGAGAGAAATGCTGAGTGTTCAACTTACCGCAGAAGAGAGGATTCTCATCGCTGTTGTCTCCGCAGTTGTTGTAGCCATCACACAGACTTTCAGGGTAGATGCAGATGTTGGTGCTGTCACACTTCACCTGGCCAGCAGGACACGTCCTGTCGGCTGGAGAGGGCCAAGGAGGACACAAGATCATAGACACAGGGTCAGTGACAGTTCTCTGACTCTAGATACATGCCTCTTGTTTAGCAACACAGGGTCACATCTGGAAGGTGCCTAGCACAACTGTAATATTCAACTATCAGCTGATGAGAACTGTAGTTACTGAGGAAGAGGAGATGGTCACTCATGCAGAGGAACCACTGTATCGAGAGTTAAATCAGAAGGACTTAAAAACCTTTATTCCAATCTTGCTGTTGCAACATGTATAGAGTAAATATCTCATCCTCCACCATAATCAATTCATCAGTTAATGATCAATCAGCCTGATCATTACTCACGGCAGTTAATCTCGTCAGAGGTGGCGTTGTCTCTGCAGTCGTTGTGGCCGTCGCAGACAAAGGCTGCGCTGATGCAGCGTCCGCTGGCGCAGCTGAACTCAGTGGCGGGGTTACAGGTGGGGAAGGGGCAGCCCCGTTCATCACTGTTGTCACCACAGTCGTCTGTGTAGTCACAGGTGTAGCTGAGCAGCACGCAGCGCCCGTTATCACAGGTGAAGTCCATAGCTGAGCAGGTGTGGAAGGCTGTGGAGGAGTAAATGACAGACTCTCTTTATGTACTGTTGAATAAGATTACATCCAAGCAGCAGAGGTTAAAGCCAACAACAGAGTGTGTGTCCCCTTCCAAAGTTGACATTGTATACCCATCTTTATGTGATAGAGGAGTTTAAAAATGCATAAATCACTTTCTATGTGCAACATTTTTAAATTACTTTCATCTGTCCGCTCAAAATGGCAACGATACAGGGCTCAAAGTTTCATTTCTTACCACACACTCTCTCCAGCTCGTCTGAGTTGTCATGGCAGTCATCGTAGCCGTCACACTTCCAGCGTGCTGAGATGCAGTTACCGTTGAGACAGGTGAACTGCTCTGGCTGACAGCGTTTCCCTGTGTCTTGGATACAGTCTTTGCCGTTGTTTGCCAGGTACCACTTTCCCTGATGAGGACACTGGCACTCTGGGCCCGTTGGACCTACAGGAAAGATTAAAGGGAGGGAGGGGTTGTCTTTTTATTTAGTAGCGCTGTATGTCTCTTTATATTATTTAGTCTTAGTGAGCAATTCACTGCCACCCACGTTTTCACTTACCAGAAACACAGATATGACTGCAGCCTCCGTTGAACTGCTGACAGGAGCTGGAGCAGCTCTCCTGCTTGGATGCAGCATAAACGTGGATGTCATTTGGTCGGTACTGCAAGTCCTGAGTCAGCACCGCAAAACCAGAGCCATCATCCTTTCCTGCCCTAAAGACGGCTCTCTCGGTCCAGTCAGTCCAGAAAATGTCCTGCTTGAAGACAGTCAAGGCGTACGGGTACAGGACACCCTGCACAATCACTTGTCGGTTCGTACCAGTCAGAGTAGCCCGCTCGATCTTGTCTCTGAGCGAAGAAGGGAGGGCGGAAAGAAGTTGTCAAAACAATCTGAGCAGTACGGGATCTGCTACAAAACATTATATATAAAAGACTTAACATACAATGAGGCATCAGCCCAGTAGAGCATCCTTTCCTCGTAATCCAGAGACAGGCCGTTGGGTGTTGTCAGGCTGCTGTTGATGATAGCGGTCCGGAAGTTTCCACCAAGTGTGGCCCTTTCAATCTTAGCTGGGCTGCCCCAGTCAGTCCAGTAGAGGTAACTAGGCGGAGAGAAAAGAGAGAGAGAAGTGAGGAAAGGTACAGCTACCTCAAAAACATCTCCAATCTGGAGATATTTGATAGTGAAATGAAGGTCAGTCCCTTTTACCCATAGCAGGGGTCGACAATGATGCCTCTTGGGCGGTTTGCATGCGCGATGATGGAGCGATTCATCCCATTCACCCCAATGGACTGGACGTTACGCCTATAGTAGTCAGTGAAGTAGAGACGCTTGTTGACCCAATCATACGCCAATCCCTCTGGATCATCCAAATCTGTGCGGTATAACAAAGAGGAGAGGATATTGAAATAATAAGAGACAAAATCAAGAAGGCAGATCATGAAGGAAAATGAAACAGACTGGGTGAGAGAGGAGAGTGAGGACAAACAATATAGCCAGAAATAAAACAGCAATGCTCAACTCACTTGCTGCTATGATGACAGGTGGGCTGGTGATGGATGTTGTAGTGATGTACCCAATCCTGCTTCGACCGATCCCCATATACTGCGCAAAGAAAATTCGCCTCTCCTTGAAGTCATAATCCAACGCCATCAGGTTGTAGCCCAAGTTCACCGTTGGATAGGGAGTGCTGTGATCCGCAGGGTCTAACCTCAGGCTATTCAGCGTATAGTCTGTGGTGAAAACTAGATACTCATCTTGCCCGTAACCGCATGTTACTCCGTTACTAAGGAGTGACCCATGTGCACAACCACATTTAGGTTTATCCTGGCCTGGAATGGCGAAACAGAGCTGCTGGCAGCGTCCGTTGTCTTCTTGACATGGGTTGAAGCCCACCTGGTTGGCAGATGATGGCTGGACGTGAGAATCAAAGACGGTGACGTCCATCAGCCCATCGAGACTGTCCCGAATGACCTGGCGACATTGTAAATAATGATTTTGTTATTGGTGGCATAAGCATAGAATATAATAGCAAGATTACAAAATGTCCTGAACTGAGTCGTACTGCTGTCAAAAGAAGTATTGACCGATCATTATTGGTGCTCACTGCAGTTCATTGGTCAGTGGTTCACACAAGCAAATGCAAATGCAAATGCACCAACAACCATCCATCATGTTATTTTTTAACCATATTAAATTAGTTATTTCTCATTGTTAACTGCTATTGCAAGACCAAACGTTTTCATTTAATTGTAAATTGAGTATCTTTGGGTTTTGGTCAGACAAAACAAGTCATGTCATGTCATTACCATGGATTGTAGGATTTTGTAACAGAGTAGGCCAAACAGTGAATTGATTAAATGAGAAAATAATCTGTCGATATAATATTTATTGTTATCCAAATCATTTAGTTATTTCTAAGGAATACGGCTAATTCTTTTTTAAGATAATTTAAATCTTACCTCTGGCTGGTCGGTATTGGCTGGGTCTTTACTGGCCTGGAAGAGCTTCCCAAGCCTTTTGTCCACCCACAGCATGTAGTTCCCAAATATAGCCATTCCTGTCGGAGATGGGTATCGGCTCCCATACCTGACAATCTGCCTCTGTGTGCCATCTACGGCCATGCGGGAGATCATATCAAGAGCATCATCTGTCCAGTAGAGGAAGTCATTAGTGTAATCAACAGTTAGGCCACGAGGTGATGCCAGGCTCTCTGATGCCAACACTGTGCGGTTGGTGCCATCCAGCAGAGCTCGCTCAATCTTGGGCGTTTGGCCACCGTCAGTCCAGAAGAGGTAGCGAAGCTTGGGGCTGACAGCCACGTCACGGGGCTGGTCCTGGGAGGACTTGAAGAGAATCATTCTGTAGGTGGTGTTGATGGCCAGCACCTCCAGGAAGGTCTCGCTTTCAAAGGCATTGCTGAAGTATAAGTTACCTGAAGAAGTGAAAGGAGAAATGGAAAAGAAGAGAATGGTAATGTCAATGCAAGCAGAGATAGATACACAGCTGAAGGGATGGTTGGATGGTTGAGCGGCTTCATACCTGCAACCCAGTCTACAGCGAGGCCCTGGATGCCTCCTCTTCCAACGCCTGAGTTAACGACAGTCCTATAACTCCCTCCATCAGTTTTTGCCTGGAAGATGCCCCTGTACGAGGTGGTGGTGGCGTTGTCAGTCCAGTAGATAAAGCCAGATTCAATATGGAGGTCCAGCTTGCCCTTAATGGAGTAGGAAGCTGCAAAAGAGAAATAATGCTACTTGTAGTAACTGATAATTTGGTACGTATAGCCAGCAATTAACAGAAAAGGCTGAAGAATATGAAGCCAACATACATCCTCCAACAGGCACCATGGCCTCAGAGTGGTCTGCGCTGTTTATGTGGAAGCCACGGATGTGCTTTTGGGTGGTAACGATGGCGAAGGATTCATACTGTTCACAGCGGGAGCCATCTTGAGAGGGGAAAAATCCTGATGTGCAGGCACAGGTCTTTTGATTGTCTGGTTTGGGCAGACAGAGGTGTGGGCAGCCACCATTGTTGGAACTGCAGGCATTAGTGGTCCCTGCAGAGTCTGAGGTGGGAGAGAGAAAGAGAGTGGTGGAGGTGAGCATTACTGGGTGATATGAAACCATATCAATATAATGCAAGTGGACGACTGAGCAACACTTAATCAAGGGATTTGTATTATCTATTTGTATATTTATTTATTTAGCATCTGCATACATTATTGTGCACAGTCTTAGAGGATTTAAAGGTATTAATTTCTCTATTTACCACTGTCCTATTAATTTGTTTTTTCCTATTAGTAAATAAGTAGATAATCTTACATTTTTGAGAAAGAACTTTGAGGACTGTAATGGTAAAAAGCCTTTTCAACACAAGCTATACTCAAAAGATGAAATACAAGTGGTGCTCGATACTGCTGTGTGCTGTCCTTGAGGAGGACACTGAGCTCCTATTCGCTCATTCACTGGCAATAATTACCTGTTGCATAATGAACAGTCTGGATGAAAATACCAAAAAGCTACAGAATAGACGCCTCTGGATTAGATTAAAAACCAGCGAATCCACATACTGTCTCTGGCGTGCACTTTGAGAGCACGCAGGCCGGACATGCCACTCCTCATCACCACCATATTGGCACCGGTGTCCTTGTCCACCCGCTCAATGACCTCATAGTCCAGGTCGGTGTAGTAGAGGTGGTTCTGGTAGATTGTCAGCCCCCACGGATGGGACAGACCGCTGACCACTGTCACCCGGCTTACTCCGTCCATGGTGCCACTTTCGATCTGGGGCAAAAAAGGAAGGAAGGCAAAGAGGAAGAGGTTGTTGAAAGCAGTTAAATCAGGATCATGATGAAGATTAAACTTAAGGCAAAATATTTCAACAAGAGGTGACATAACAATATGAACAAAAAACTTTTCTGACATCACAACTTTTTGCATAGTGTCAGTTTGGTAAAACTATAGCAGAAAAGAAAAGGCAGGTAAACTTTTTCACAAATAAAATTGTCCGCACATACCACCCCTGAGCCCGCCACACCCCAGTACAGTTTCCTGGCAGTGATGTCAGCAGTGATGAAGCCTATGTTCCCCATGTTGTTGCCAGTGTAAAGGTTCCTGAGGTTGCCTCCGTCCATGTCAGCGCTGCCAACCTTTGGAGGAACTCCATTGTCGGACCCTTTGTCTGTCCAAAACAATTTCCTGGGGAGGGAGAATGTAAAAGTGAGAAACGACTGAAGAGATTTAAGCCATTGCAAAATAGATGAGTCCTTCCTTATATTGTATGGACCAAGTATCAAAGGTTTTCAATCTAGCCGTGTGAATAAATCTATTGAAAATACACAGGAAAAAAAAAATCTCCTCTTGTTCTGCTGGATTATTTTTACCAACCAGATAAAGATTTTAAGATACAAACACAAATTGTGTAGTTTTTTACTCATTTTTGACTGTATTACATATCACTGTTTATGGCTTTGGGTGGGTTATTTATATTAATATTAATGAGGTCCCGGTCTGTTGCTCGTGTCTTTCCAGTGTCAGCAAGTTCATATGAATGAACAAATACTGATCATCATCATCTGAGACACAGAAGTACGATGATAATAATCTAAACAATCTGAATAGTTTTTACATTAATGGATTATTGTTTCTCGTATTTTATATTTTGTTCGAGGGCATCCTTGAAAAAGAGAGCTTGCTCTGAATGGCCTTCCCTGTATAAATAAAGGTTTGAATGAAGGAATGATAATACAGTATGTATGGCTGGAAGACCCACAGAAATGATTTTCTTCTTTCATTTGTCCATGTCATTGAATTCAAATAAAACAACAAATACTCCATAGGTTTCTTTTGTCAGTGAAAAGATGCTTTACCCTCGGGCTGGATCCAGAGCTATTCCAGTGGGTTCTCCTGCTCCCTCTGGTTTACCAGTGGAGGTGATGATCGTCTTCCTATAGTGTTGATTTCCATCCACACGAATAACCTAAGTGAATTGTTAATTTTTGTTTATTCATTTGCACAATAACAGAGGAAAAATAGAAAGTTAAGTGATAAAACACTGACAAGAGGTTAAAATTAAAAATGTAAAATGTGACATGTATTTAAAGAAGCTTTATAAATAAATATTAAATAATTACAGCTTTTTTAATTTCATCTAGCCTTCATTGCTTCAACTATCTGAGAATAGTTGAAGCAATGCTGGGCTCTGTTCTTGTCTCAAAAGGTGCTTACCTCTATGGTTTTGACAGTGGGATTGGTGTAAAACATTGAGCGGCCTAACCAATCAAAAGCCAGACCAGACGGTGAGCCCATGAAAGCAGCTGGAGCAAACTCAGACCTGTTGGTACCGCTGGTTTTCACTCGCCATATGGAACCCTGATGTTAAAGCAAAACCAGACGCCATGCATCAAGGAAAGTCTTGTAGAAACTGTAGATACTCAAGTAATATAGAAATACCCCCCCCCTCCCAAAAAAAAAGGCAAGGCATTCTGCAAAGCCTAACCTTTTTCTTTTACTTTTATGCTATTCAGGTATAACATACTCATTTGGCTGTAATAACACATATTAATCAAGAGTTATCCTTTTATCACAGTAAATTAATTCTGTGATAAAACATCTATCCAATTATCAATTTAATACCACCACTCACAGTACTCTGCACCCAATAGACAAACTGCTCCTGGTCATCAAAGTCGATGTCCCGCCCCTGGCTGATGCCGGACACAGGGGCCATTGCATTGTTGGAAGGGTCAGCGGGGTCCAGGGGAATCCCAAAAATCACTGAATCTCTCACCACCATCAAGAAGGGGGTGTCATCTAGAACAGAACAGGAGCGCACACGATGAGAGGAACACAACACTCACACAGAGAGAAGTATGGTATTATACCTCAACAGAAACACTACAAAAGTCAAATCTAAAAAAAATGAATATTCATCCACACAAAAAATAAAAAGCTACTGTTAAACACCCACCTTTGATACAGGTGCGTTTATCAGCATCCAGCTTCCAGCCCGACTGACAGTGGCAGGTGTAGTACCTGGGTCTCAGGCCTGACAGCAGGCACAGCTGACTGCACAGGTGTTCTCTGCACGGGTTGATGGCTAAACACACAACAACAATGTCACCTTCAATCAGATGTAGTGTGACAGTTGACATACTATTTCAACATACTATCCCATTCCATTTGTCATTAGTATAGTATAACAGTTCTCTACCTGCACTGCACCAACACGCAACCTTTTCATACTCTTAAGAAAACTAACAGCGTGCAAGTTAGATTTGCTGTTTAATGGGAAATTACCTGTGGGTTGTTTGATGGGATGGTCCATAACGATGCCCATGGGTTGGTAGACATTGTTCATCAGAGTGGTGACGTTGCCACCGTGAAACTTGTTGGTGCTCATCACTTTGCTGGTGTAACGCTCCGACCAGTAGATGGTGTCCTCGAAGACGGTCATACCATGAGGGTGCTGGAGAACCTGGAGTGAGGTGGGCATGCTTTATTCTAAGCTCAAGGGCTCCTTTTCTGCATCACCCTGCCTTACAGTATTTATCTCTCTTTCTATTTATTCCTTCTATTTTGATGAATGATTTCTCGCCTTTTGTTTTTTTTCTTAAATAACAGAATCAAACTAAACCTACCATGTCACTTGCCATGACCTGATGGCGGTTGTGGCCATTATAGTCACAGTAGTCAATATACTTGAGGTAGGCATCAGCAAAGTAGACCCTGCGCGTGGTGTAGTCCAGGGCCAGGCCATTGGGCCAGTAGAGCTTAGTGCTGACAATGACTCGTCTCATGGCTCCATCCATGTCGGCCCGCTCGATCCTGGGGTTCTGGCCCCAGTCTGACCAGAACATCAGGTTCGTGCTGGGAGGAATGAGAGTTTATTATGTTTTGTGACTGGATGTGCAGGGGGCTCAAAGGTGTCGAAAGACGTTATTTTAAAAGAGTTATGGAGCTAAACATACAGTAGAAAATAAAAAGCAAAGCCATGTCTTACTAGTTGCGGGGATCCAGAACCAGCCCGCGGGGGCTGGTAACATTCTTAGTGAGGAGGACTTTGCGGAAGCGACCATCTAGAGTGGACACCTCAATGTTCTCCATGACAGAGTCAGTCCAATAAAGGTTTCGACCCACCCAGTCCACAGCTATGCTCTCTGGTACCATGAGGCCAGTGGAGAATACCTAGAATTACAGAGACATTGAAAACATATTATTTTGAAAATATCGCACAATTTTGATTTGATGCATCTGTACGATCATTTCTCTCACTTCTCGTCTGTCGGTGCCGTTCTGGTAGGCGCTCCATATCTTTTTCTGCGTGGCATCGGCCCAGTAGATTCTGGAAGTCAGGCGATCAAAGTCTACAGTCACGATGCTCGAACCGCTGATCACTGGAACAATCTGGGGTGGTCTCATCTTGATCCGGTTGGCGATGATCTGGCTACGCTTTGCAACCAGAAGTACAGCTGCTACTGGGTCTAAGCGCAGAATATCTTGTTTCATACCAACATCTTATCCAACATCTTCAGCTTTGTTTACATTTCATACTTCACTTTAATCTCCTATATGCTGCATTTTAAGGCTTTTTTGAGCCAAGCAATTAATTGACACTATTTCTTTTGTATCACAAAGCAAAAAACGGACATGTATCTATTCATAAACATCCAGAATATTACTGAAAACACTATTTTCCCGATATATTACAACAATTCAGTATTGTTTAATTGCAGTTTTATTTGTAATGTGATGCTTGTTGCTTACTTGTAGCTTTGCAGGTGCGTCCATCAGGCTCTAGGAAGTAACCGTCCGAGCAGTAGCACCTGAAGCTTCCTCTCTCGTTGTAGCACTGCTGGCTGCAGAAACCGGGGATCAGACACTCGTTGATGTCCTCACAAGTCTTGGAGTCGTTGAGTTGCAATCCTGGTGGACACGTGCACTGAGCCCCAAAAGGTCCTTGGACACAGCCATGACTGCAGCCCCCGTTGTTCAGTGCACAGTCATCTTGGTCTTTGTGAAATGACATAACAGTGAGTTAGTGGTGAGTATTTAACTTTAGTAGTAATGTCTGTCAGTTAAGTTCAGTGGTGCTTTGTCCATGTTTTTTTGTCTTTTTTTGCAACAATTCTTTTTATACATTTACTCGCACTGTGTGTGGTAATGTCCTAAAAACATAGTGTGGTATTTAGATTGATAGATACTTTATTTATCCCCTAGGGGAAATTCATTTATTAGTTTGATATGTTTTTCTCTGATATTGTCTTGTTTTTGAAATTATGATGTTAAAATTATTATTTGCTGAGTCTTTACTTAATTAACAGTACTATTATTTATTCAGAGTAATAAAGGTATTGGAAATTAAAAATGTTGAATATTCTAATATGAAAGAATATTAATAAATAGCTGCTCCAAATACCCGACGGCAATGGACAGATATAGATGGATAGAGTTTCAAAATATCATTATTTTGTTATTCTGCCAAATAAAACTCACTGCAGATAGGTGACTCATCTGCTCCATTGGGGCAGTCCTTCTGGCCGTTGCACACCTTGTCCATGCCGATGCACACCTTGTCAGTGGGGCACTGCCACTGTCCAGATGGACAAGTAAATGGAGGGGTGGGGCAGTTCTGTTCATCACTCATGTCCCGGCAGTCGTTGTCACCATCACACAACCAACTTGTCGGGATGCACATCTTGTTGGTGCACTGGAAATAGTTGGGTCTGCAGGTGGTAGGAGGGCAGGAGTTGTGTTCATCGGATCCATCCTCACAGTCTGGATGGCCGTCACACTCCCACTCATCGGGTATGCAGAAACCATCGGTCTGGCACTGGAATTCATCATTGTGGCAGAGGCCTGGACCTCGAGTGGCTGTAGGGACAACACACATTCAAAAATGACTGAAACTGCAGTGGCTCTCGCTGGGAAATTTCAGTAACTCAGCAACAGAAAGCTGAGACACTGAGCATCAAGGCAGAGGTGTAATATGTAATAATTTGCATTTTCATTGATTCACTGCAATGACCAACATTAAAATGAAAATAAAATGTATTATTATTAATAAACCTGACAGACAGAAATGGGGCAATCAATCTAATTACATTGCTAATGAACACAATTGGCATAATTCATTTTATAATATCTATCTTATGTCAGTGTTGCAAGCTTACGACAGTCTCGTTCATCAGAATGGTCCCTGCAGTCAAACACTCCGTCACACTGATATCTCGAATGGACACACTGGTCCCCGCTGGCACAGGCAAACTCATAGGACTCGCAGGAAAACTCTTAAAGTGACAAAAAATAAACATGAAACTATTGCGGAACACAAAAATGAATCTATGTGGCTCAATAAGGAGGTGTTCTGAGTTACAGTGATTCCTACCACAGTTCTTCTCATCAGATCCATCCAGACAGTCCTGGTCTCCATCACAGACGTAGGAGTTGTAGATACAGCGGTGGTCGGGACACAAGAAGTAGGAAGGTGGGCATGTGGTGATGGTTGAATCTGCCGGTCACAGATAGGGCAGTTGATATATGTATGATATTTGTATGTGCAGCATTACATGAGGTACAATCTGACAATGTGACAGACAGATAGACTCAAACTTACTGCAGTTGTGTTCATCAGAGCCATCACCACAGTCATTGTCACCGTCACACAACCATGTTGTAGTAATACACCTGTTGTTATCGCAGGTAAAGTAGCCGGCTGCGCAGGTGGTAGGGACACGAGTGGGACAGTTCATTTCATCCGAACCGTCGCCACAGTCGTCCATGCCATCACAACGCCAGCTGGACAGGATGCAGTGCTTGTTGTTGCAGGTGAACGCTCGTGGAGAGCAGGTTGCTCCTGGTAAAGACATATGAGGGGGCAGTTTGATTAATACAATTGATACATAATTTCCTTCCAATACTCCACAAATACACACATTTAAATATATATATATATATATAAATAGTATGTACTGTATATTCACCTGTATCTGTGCAGTTGGTCTCATCTGTCTTATCTATGCAATCAGCAATCCCATCACAGCGGTAGGAGTTTGGCCTACAACGTCCTTCATCACACTCAAATGCGTTGTCACCACAGATGTTGTCAGGTGGGATAACAGAATCATCCTTGATGCAGTCCCTCTGATTGGTTTGAAGTTTCATGCCATACGGACAGCCACACACTCGGTTGTAGGAGGGAGTCGGGAAACAGAAGTGGCTGCAGCGCCCGTTGGGCACCATATTGCACCGGCTGGTGAAGGCTGTCAGGAGGATGATGAAGAAGCAGTCAGCGGGTTTAGAGATTATCATATTTGGCTGAGTCACTGCTCAACTATTGCCCTGGCCCTGCAGTCAGTTTTTATTCTGGTTTGAGAATACAATATGGATCATCATTCTCTTCTAGCTCCTCGCCTGCTAGCAGTCAACTCCCCTTGGTCCTGTATATATACACAGTTATCTAAACTGCCTTTACTTACCACTCTACATCAGTTACTGTAGGACTGGAGTGTTAAACATTTTGCCGACTCCACTGGCTTCCACCGTGTGAACTTACTGCTGTGAAGGTCAGCTGTGTAGGCCTTAACATTCATGATGCCAGTGACTCCTTGTCTGATCATAATGTTTCCTCCTCCATCCCTCTTCCTCATCTCGAATATCCCTCTGGTCCGTGTATCAGACACATACAAGTAGTCTACATGACAAAAATAGATGGTTAAGATAAAAGGTACTAAAAACTAATGCACATTCACAAAATACAATAAATGAGCATGAGCTAACAATCATTTTAGAACATGCACATTAAGTGGCTTATTAAATTTCATTAGTGTCCTGTGTTGAATGTGCACATTAACGTATACTAAATACTATAAACTCATTTCAAAAAGTGTGTGTGCAGAGCATTCCCATATGAAAGAAATAAGAGGTTCTAGATAGGATACAATGATATCATGATATCATCAATGAAACCCTGTGTTCACCACTGTTTTAGTCTGAATGAAAATATTCTCACAAATAAGACAGTTCAGGTACGTTTTAGAGGTTTATGATCAAATTTGTGTTTTAAGGTGTCAAAGATGCAGATAAACCTGCATATCATATACAATTTGAATAATGTGCATGTGTGATATAAGTGCACTTGAGTACGTGGGAGTCATGAGGAGAGGCTAAGAAACCCACCTGAATAAATGGTCAAAGAGAACGGCTGAGTGATCTGGCCGATGTTGGTAAACGTCTGTCTGTCAAGGCCTTCAATACCAATGTGACCAATCTGGTCCAAGAGGGAATCCACCCAGTAAAGCCTGTCCATCCTGTCAAAGGCCCATCACGAGCAATTCATCAGTGGGTATAAAGGTATAATACATTCTAATATTTTATCCCTTGAACTGTTCACAGAAATCCATTAATAATGCTGAATGTCATCCCTATGCTTACATATAGTCCACAGTAAGCCCATATGGCCACCCCAGTGTTGTGTTGACCAAAGGAACAGCATTGCTGCCATCAGTGAAGCCTTTCATGATGACCGCTGGACGGTACCAGTCAGACCAGAACAAGTAGCTGTCAGCATTTGATTAGACACACAAGAGGACAGATCTGTTTATTGTCATCACTTTTAACCTTGATGCCATTTTATGGATTAAAACTTCATCACGGAACCTGAATGTATTCAACTGTATTCAACCAATACATTTGAGCACTCACCCGGCACTAGGATGCACTGCAATTCCCTTCGGGTTTCTTAATCCAGTTACAATGTCTCGCCTGGATTTGTCTGTGACTCTGAAGGCCGCCACTGACTTGTAGGTGCTTGTGGTCCAAAATAAAACCTTGGAAGTCCAGTCGTAAGCCATGGCATCGACTGTTCCCACTCTGTAGCCTGTCAAAATCTGCTGGACTAAGAACGCGTAAAGAAAATCAATACACTGAGGTGTGACACAAAGGATTCTGAACAGCGCTTTGAAAGACAAAATATAAGGTTATGATTATATCCTATGTGTAAGAAATACACGCAGTTCTTCATTACATGAATGAATAGTAAAAACTCACCGGTGCCATTGAGGTTCGACTTGTAGACAAGACCTCTGGACCTGTCGTTGTAGAAAATGGCCTCCTCGTTGCCGTCAAACTCAACAGCAGAGCCAGAGAAAGAAGTTCCGAGTCCTGTGAGGGGCAGGGTGATGTCCTCCTGGAGGGACAAGTTCAGTGGGATTCCCCGCACCCCAAGAGATGTGGCCATCAACAAGTAGTCCTTCACCTCTGTTTAGAGGGTGAGTGGCAGTGGTTACTCACAGATAATCAGACTCTCTAAACAATTTAATCATAAATTCCTGCCTGTTTTTGTTGTTAGTAAGTAAATGAGAGGGAAATATATGTTATAGTAATGTGATGCAAATTTACAAGTCATAACAATTTTAAGAATAATTTTGGTAATGACAAGGTATGCATGACTTAATTTGTAGGCCAAACTGTACATGACACCAGACATCATAGCTTCAACTTGATTAAGCAGCTGTTTAAAATACCTATCTTTAATGAAATACAATAAAATTGCATTGGGTGATCAAAATTGTAATTGTCACTGTTTGATTGAATTGTCAGAGGATCCGAAAGCAGAACATGTAAAATGTTATTTAACATCCCAACTGTAAAAATCTTTTTTTGCCCTCGATCAAAGGGAACTCACTAAAGCAGGTCCGACGATCAGGCTGCAGGTCGTAACCATGGCGACACTTGCAGCGGAAGCCCAGACCTTCATTGTCAGAGCGGTGACTCAAGACACAAATGTGCTGGCAGCCACCGTTGTGTCTGCCGCAAGGGTTCATCACTGTAAGACAGGACAGACGTGACAGGAAATCACTGTCATTTTTCAGCTGGGTGTAGTATTAGTTTGTAAGACTGGGAGATCTTGGAGTTTAAAACAAAAAGACACTAAATTTCTTTTTAAATGGAGGATGGTTAAACGTGCACTTCCTTACCAACAGGTTGCAGGACAGGATGTGAGACCACAACATGTCCCGGTCTCTTTGCGGTACGATAAATGAGTGCTGGGTTGCTGCCGTTGAACCGGTTGGCTCTCACCACACCCATCTTGGTCCAGTCAGTGAAGAATACGTGGTTTTCAAACACAGCCATTCCAAAGGGATGGGGAGCCTGGGTTCCCCCATTGAGGACTATTTTCCTGGGAAAGAGCGACACCACAGAATGGCCATCAAAGACAGCACAACAGAGATGCATCAGTGTTTCCTTCAACTGAGAAAATATTCAATGACTGATAACATTTTCAGCACAACTTTTACCTGTCCAAACCGTTGTATGTGACAGTCTCCACAGTGTCAAAGTGGCTGTCGGACCAGTAGACCCTCTGAGTGACAATATCAAGGGTAATTCCTGTTGGAGTGCCAAGTCTGTTCCTCACCAGCTCGAAGCGATTACTGCCATCCATGAAGGCACGCTCAAGCTTCATTTGCTCAATGGAAATCCCCATGTCTGTGAAGAACATATAGCTGCAAACAAACAAAAAAATACAGGCTTGAATGCATGCTATACAGTCCAAGCTACATGATGCAAGGTCAAGCGGATGTAAAAACTCTAGGAATAATAGAAATATAGAGTTCTTTAACAGGATTCATTTGAAATGTTGTAGTGTTGCCTCTGATTTATTTTGTATTTGATCATAAAGTGGCTTTAGCTGAGGAACTTAAATAATAATGGCAACTTGCCACAAATGCCAAAAAAAAGAATACTAATATTAGTTTTACTATCCATACTTACATAAATTACATACTGTGTTACATAGCATTAAAAAAAGCATTTAAACCCACCCCATTGTCGGGTCCAGGGCGAGGCCATGAGGTGACTGCAGGTTTTCAGCTACCAGTGTTACCCGGTTCCCTCCATCGAATTCGCACATGTCGATGCGCTCCACCATTGCCTCTAAGACATAGAGTTTGAAGTTGACCCAGTCCACAGCGAGGTTCTGGACATTATGGACTGCAGCAGTCAGAACCTCCTTAATGTTATCCCCATTATAGTTGGTAGAATATACCTGGCAAAAGAAAGAAAGGGTTTGGGGTGAATGGGTTTTTTTTCTCCCTAACTCAACTGCTACCTTAGCACCCTTGAGAACCAGCAACTGGTTTTAATGTTGTGGATGATCTGTGTAAAGTGGTGAAGTTCACGTAGACAAGTACCATGTGTTTGCATTCATATAAAGAAGCTATGACAAATGTGAAGGAAAAAGAAATCAAGACTGACCTTTTTGGTATATGTATCACTCCAGAAGACGGTGTCACTGTGCCAGTTGTAGGCTACCCCAACAGCGTAACCTTTCCCCTGGGACGGCACCAAAGTTCTGACAAAACGTCCATGTATATCGGCCATCATCACCTCACCCCCGTTTGTGAAAATGAGCTGTGGCATTCCAGCTGGAAAACACAAATACCAAACCTCAGCAGTGAAGTTACAGTTATCTTATATATTTGATACAATTGTAAAAAAAAAAAATGACATTTACGTTTTTGTATGCTTACGTGTCAGATATCAGAGATTGCAGAGTGATATTTAAGTAAGGTCTCCTTAACTATGTCATGATGATCTTTCAAACACCCCACAGTTCATAGTAACACATACGCATTGTATGAAGTACTGTGTTATGTGCGACTCACTGTACCTGACACATTGGCTTTACACACATGACCCTGCTCCAAGAAGTATCCATCAGCACAGCTACAGTGGTGTGTCCCGGGACGATCTTCACACAGCTGGTCACAGATCCCCCAGATCTGACAGTCATTATAGTCTGGGCAATAAAACAAGCAGCCATTTTATATGTTTCAGGCATTAGGATGAGGATAACTACTAGTAATTTGCGACCAGAGTACCGTGAAATTAAATCAGTAATTTTAGCCATTCAAGGCTGACTTATGGTAAAAGCTAAAATAAAAAAGACTGAGACCATTTGACCAAGTGCTCTTCTCTTTTCATCACTTCCAGTGAGAGGACAAACTTAATGTTTAAGAAGCTTTTCCACCAAACATAGATTATATGATATATGGCACTTACCTACACAGGAACGACTGTCATTGGCTACAATGAAACCATCAGGGCAGTAGCAAGCTCCACCTTCAGGAGACAGGTGGCAGAGGTACTCACAGCTCAACGTGGAGCACTGATCCAGGCCTGTGTGTAAAAAAGAAATAAACCAACATCATAGTCAAAGCTCAGTCAGGTCATTTAATGTTTCTACTTGTGATCATCGTCTAGGCAGCCTGTCTGCCAGAACTTTATTATCAGAATCGTGACCAGCATTATAGGCATCATCAACTGAAAATGATCAGAGAGAAAAGTTCATGTTAAAACAGATGTGTGTAGAGCCTGACATATACAGTACATTATATTGTACACAGTATATGTAGCTATATATATAAAAGCATGAGTGATATGATGGTTGTCAAGGTTGTGTTGGAGTTACAGAAAGAGAAAATGATGGGGTCATTGTTTATTAACTTTCCAGCAATGCATTTCACAAACTAGTTGGCAACTCACCCTTGAGACACCATCTGATTCTGAATCACAGCCATGCATCTTTTTTTCACATTATGTACCAATAGATCTGTGATAGGCCAGTATTGGCTGATAAATTCGGGGCTTGGGCTCTGGGATGAGGGCAGTGATTAAAAAGGCAAAAGATAGCTGACTTCTGAGAAAGGTTTATGAGTATGATACACTATAATGTCCTAAACCCTTGCACCTACATTTATAGCCCTATGAAAGTGATGCAAGTGTGAAGCATCCTACATTTTGACCAGATCTCACAACATTTAATGCAGTCCATATGTATTCAGTTCAGTTTGTTTCTTCAGATCAGGCTATTGTCACATAATTAGAAGTATAAACTGGCACACACAGCAGCATTGCAGCTGTTTTTTTGTGGTTTAATGTGGAACTTGTATGTGTAGATTTCTCAAATCCATATGAAGAATTTACACTGGTGTGACTTACTGCAGGTTTTCTGTGCAGTGGAGTTGGTCTCATCTGTTCCTCCAGGACAGTCGGATTTGTCGTCACACACTTTGCCCACTGGAATACACACTGTTGAGCCCGGGCATCCCCACTCACCAGGGTAACAGTCTCGAGAGTTACTATCTAAAAACCCCAGAAACACTTAGATTAGAAATATTTCCACATGCTACCTTTTGAATGATGCAAATAATGTAAAAAAAAAAGTTTGGTATTTTAAGAACAAGTTTTCTCACCACATCCTTTTTCATCACTGTAGTCCCCACAGTCATTGAACTTGTCGCACACCCAGTGTTGAGGGATACAATGACCACTGGAACATGTGAACTCATTGCCGCTACAGCTCTGGTACACTAATGAATAAATAGACAGTAGAACTCACATTTATTTAGTCTTACCCATCTTGCCATGAACTGCAACTTAATTGTGGGCCTATATAATATGAATATCACAATAATATCTAAACTGTTGAGTTGCACCTCTGTTAAAACGCTTGTGTCAATGCAGTGTCATCCTTACCACAGCCTTGTTCATCACTGTTGTCCCCACAGTCATCCCAGTGGTCACATACAAAGGAATGTGGAATACAGTAGCCATTTGCACACTGATACTGGTGGATGGGACAGTGCTGAGAGGCTGAAAATAAAACACAGTGACTGCATTTACAACAGAACAAACATTCAGTTTACTATTAAAACCTCACTGGGAATATAACAGCTTCTAACTAAAACTGAAGCAACCACAACCTGTGCAACAGCAGAACAAGCTTCAAATTCCTGCGTCACCAATATCACCGAGAAGAAATTTAAAAAAGAACCAGATACTGAGGCTTCAGCGCTTTTAGCTACAATATTCCTGCCACCATAAAAACAACAAATAGCTCAGCTAACCTTAACCACAAAGAAAATGAGCAGAACAAGACCTACAGCCTTATCTACCTAATGTGGTTTAATACAACAGTCCTGCAATAAATCCTCCTTTCATGGAGGTTATAATGTTCAGTTTGGTTGAAATTGTTTTAGAGGTGTTGATTCAAACTTGGAAAATGGTTTAAAATATCTATTTATGTTTTAGAATATTTTAGAAATTTTGTGAGCTGGATACAAAGGTCCTTTAGGAATCTGGAGATCTATAGATCAGTTTAGCACAGTAAATGCATTTCAACCATATCATCTTCATGTACAAGTAGAGGTAAATGTAATTGATTATTTTTCTGCAGTTTATCTGGCACAAAATAATGTTTACAGTGTCTCCACAACCGTCACTGCCAGTGACAAATTGAGGTTTGCTGTGAGTCTCTTCTACTCACTGCAGTTGAATTCATCAGAGCCGTCTCTGCAGTCCTGTAGCCCATTGCAGTGCTGGGAGTTGTTATAACAGGCCCCATTAGCACATGTCTTCTCAGTGCATGGTGGATAGTCTGCAAAAAAAACCCCAAAAAACCCAAACTTACTTTAATGCCAATAAAATGGTTCCAATTAAACAAATAACCCTCAAGTTAAAAATGATCTGACATTATGAATCAGTACAATGATTTCTGGACTGTAAAGTACAGCACGCTCAGTTCCCAGTAGATGTAAAAGTCTTACTGCAGTTGTTCTCATCAGAGTTGTCCATGCAGTCCGTCACATGGTCACATCTGTATTTGCTGGGGATACACTGGCCCTCGTGGCATGTGAACTGGTCTGAGCTGCATGTTCGTCCACCTGAACCAACAAGAACATGTGAGTGTGTATTTATTTCTAAATGCTACGTTGCAGGACAATTACAACTTGTAATTGGGTACTGGGCAATTTCAGTTAAGGAGTGCAAGACATTTTACATGTTAGTTAATGGTACTATTGATATTTATGTGTTTTCTCCTAAATGACTAAGAAGAAAAATCTCATAGAATTTGAGACAGTTGTTTACTTTGTGGTTGTTTGCAGTTTTGCTTTATTTAAATTAGACGAATTGTAAGTGTCATTTGAACTCCATGCATAGTGACAGGCTCAAGCTTTATACTGGTGTGATGTAGCCACCTAGTGGTTCTACTCGTCATTACTGCACATGAGCAGGCAGCTTTGTGTCCTCTGTGATGATACTTCAGCTTCTGAATAATATGCTCATACATGCCTTTCTCTGAATTACATTTCAGGACATATTTAGAAAAAACACACACACAATGTGGGTTAATAGTCAACATCATCCCAAAGAAAACAGCCACATCATTTCAGTTTTTTTAGTCCTTACAGTGAGTAAGGAAACAATCAGTCTGCATACCACAGGTTCTTTGTTCATCTGAGCCATCGATGCAGTCTTCCTCCCCATCGCAGACAAATCCAAGTGAAATGCATTCACCACTCGTCACACACTTAAATTCCTGTGAGGTGCATGATGGAGGTGCTGCCAGAGAGAACAAAACAACTGAATAGTTTACACATAAATAATAGTGCTTTTGGCTCTATTAATTAATTAATACATGTCTATGGGGTGGATTTACAATATCAAACACACTGGAAACACTGGGTTCTTATAATGGCTTCGCTTTGTACTGTTTGTGTTTTCAGGGACTGGTTGTAATACTTACGACAGTTCAGCTCATCTGAGTCATCTGTGCAGTCTTTAGTTCCATCACACCTCCAGGCTATGTCAATGCATTGTCCACTGGTGCACTGAAACTCACCACTGCTACAGCTTCCTGCAGAAAACACACACGGAGGCAGAAACGTCTATCATCATTCATCTTTTTATGGGAGTAACGTGGCCTCGTCCTGTAAAAGTCTCTGCAGGAGAGGTCATTTGTGCATTTAATATAGTTTAAAGTACTTTCAATGGTGGTTACAATGCACTTGTGAATGTCTGATAGCCACGTCACTTAAGTGAAAAGAATTTTACTGTTTCCTTGACAAATGAGTTACCATGTTTATGACAGCTGTAGCACCTAAAAACATGTGATTTGGCTTTTAAAGGATGGTTAATTCTTCACCATGAATGGACAAACTATCCTATGACCTTGGAGTATGCAGCCAAGCATTTGAAATAGATAATTGATGTCTGATCAGCGTACAGATGTGTACTTTGTATCATATGTGCAACCATAACATTTCAGTAAAATACAATTAGATTTCCTTGTGAAGGACCCCCCCCCAAATAAAAAAAAAAACGTCAGATTTTTTTCTGTATTTTTTACAGCCAAATAAAACTTTTCATGGGCTACCAAACAAAGTTAAATAACATTGGTATTATTTCAGGATTTCTTCAAAATGCCAATACAGTTTAGGAGATAAACTGTTACCTTATACTCACTGTACAATATCTTAACATCACATGCCAGTGTATATGTTTCAATGTCAAAATGAATTGTTTTAAAACAGCTAGAATTATAAATGATTAATGATTCATGATTTTTTATTAATGTGAAACTTTCACAGTGTTTGTCAAACTACTCATTAAGTGTGAATCTCTGATACATTACAGCAATGATCAAAGATTGAATCCATTTAAACACAACATTTTGGTCAAAATCGCACTGTGATGATGCAAAAACCCCAAAATCCCACTAATTATTACTAATCATTACCTAGTACACATATTCTTCTTGCATTATTTGCATCCCCCTAAAACTTTAACAGATTGGTTACTAGAAAACGCATTGCTTTGAAATCAAGAGTATATACATACCTTGAGCAAGTTGAATTCCTTGAGACAGCAGAAGAAAAGACAGAAGATGAAGACCTCTAAAGCCCATAATTTAATTCTCAGCCTTCCTCCTCAGTTTTCTTGTGTTCATGTGTTAGTCTGACAAAGTGTGTACACTCATGCTAAATCTGCACCCCGACTCTGTTAAGACAAGTGAGCTGGAGGAGGACTGTGCCTTTGGGATTGAGATGTATGACCCAGAGCAACCAGCAGACCAATAATGTGAGATGGAGTAATACAGCTTTTTATGGCTTGCTCCTTTACATAAACTTCATCTAAGATTAACTTTTACCTGTTGGCATGTTGTCTACATCAGCAAGAAAGAGTAACTACTAATTTTTGTGTAACAGTGTGGGAGGAAAGTATCACTCTGTGGTTTAAACCAGAGGTAATAAAGACAACATAGTGCCTTTTTTAATTTAATTTATCCACAAATAAAATATCAGTTCATTCCATCACAAATGACTTGCAGTATTTACTAAATAACCTGATAAAAATAAAACCCTACTGTGGCTGAGTTTTTCTTTTCAGATCTAATTCTGTTTTTCACCAGCACCCTCATCAGGTCTTCCCCTTCTATGAAGCACATTTAAGAACAGCTGGCACATACAGAGAGCTATATGTACTATACAGCAAGAATGTGGTATTATGGGCGAGTGTGACACCTTTTTAATGAATTACACCAAATACAATATGCCTACAATAAATATTATTGATACTTTTGGGGGGGTGAGGGGTGGTCCATAGCAGTAAATTAGTACATGGTTGTACTATACAGGTACCTCTTTTATTGTGCATTGACTATATTTTTCATATAAATGTGGCATACGTATTTTTGCACAACCACGTGGGTATCTTTATAATTACTTTATTTAACTCACACAAATCGGTAAGGTTTCGATACGTACGTCTACATCTTTTTTAAGCAGAACAATAAAATGATCACCATTAAAGGTGATGTGTGCAGCATTTTATTATCAAATCACTACTGCATTACTGAGACTTTATCATATTTACAATCATCAGTTGAACTGATGACTGGCAGCTTCTACTGGCTTCTTTATTGCATTTTACAGTGTGTGGCCTTGCAACACCAATATTGCTTAATTAGTTTATAGTACTGAATATTGCTTTTCAACAAAAAACAGGTGGTCGCTGTTCTTCCAGCACAAATGAAACTAAAGATTTATGAATATCTACCAGTGGCAAATGCTGGATGAGTGAAAGCCCTGTTGAAAAGTCTTTCCTGTCACATTCATCCTCCTCAGTAGAGTGAAAGAAAATTGTAGAGAAGCTACAGTTACAGCTCAATAATGTGTGGACCATCTGCTCTGGCAAGGAGCACATCAGCAATTCAACAAGTCAGATGTTAACTTCCTGCAACACAGATGATCTGCTCCTTACAACCATGTGTTTCCAGTCACTGCAGCTTAAAATCGTGTTTTCCTGGCTGATACACCTGCTGTGCATGTAGCCACTGGTTACCTGTTGCATGTTAATGAGAAATTATATTAAGGTACTATTTTTTTTTAGAACAGACACATTTGTAGATCAACAGTTATGTAGGATATATTTGTCCCTAACCTAAAAAAATTACTCACCAAAGCGCATCAGCAGACTTGAGGACAGTTCAGCGATTTACAAACCATTATTTTGTAAATCAAATATATATCTGTGCCCTGTGATAGACCGGCTCAACTCTCTGAGCAGCCCACTTCTTCGTGACAACCTGGACGCTACGGTGACAAGGTATCAGAAGGTAATGACAGTCCATCTGCGCCGGTGCTAGCTGGTTAGCATGCTAACTTAAAGTAGAAGAAAAGAAATGACAGAAACAGACACCAAACAAGAGAGTTGTTTTCCACAACTGGAAATAGCTCTTGGCGCGTAAAAGAATGAAGTTTGATGCTGAACTCTCAACATTTCGTCTACACCGATAAGTAAACAGCTTTTAATGCTAACATTGGCTATGTAGCAGTGGTGTGCTGTCACGGCAAGCAATGCTTACCCAGCTAAAGCTAAACATAGATTCATTAGATATGAATCAATTAAACCGATACTGAAGAAGAAGCGATATCTCTTCTTACACCTGGTCTCACAACAGCTTTCTGTCCTATAAAGGATTTGTTGCCTGTCTGCATTCATCATGTCATTTACTGCCCTCCCGTGGTGGCTGCAGGATATTGTCTCTGAAAGCTAGCTTGACTTGCAGCCGTTGTAACTATCGTTTCTGTCATTTTCGTGGGTTTAACTGCGTCCCATTGATAAGGGCTGGAGCTTGTCAAGCAGAGAACACATGTTGATAATCCTGTAATCTTTGACTGGTGACTAGATACAGCAGAAGTTTGCTCGTCAAGCTGTCCTGACCAGGTCCTTGACTCAGCTTCTACCGTTCTGAGATCAGTTTTGATATTGCACCATTATATGCATGGCAGATGTGTGTGGAAACTAAACATGGCAGCAGTAACATGTAAACAGCAAATTGCAGTGATTAATCACCTCTGAGCATAAGTAAGTTTGATACAGAATACTGTTACACAAGTAGTGTAGCTCCTTTCAGGAATAGCTCAGTATGTAGGTTGAGAGAGAGAGAGAGAGAGAACATGATACTTGTGACTGGAGCAGAGTTGGCTAGTTCCTTAGCCGTTAGCAGAATAGTTCTGAATTTACAGTGTGATGTATGTCTACTTTGGGCTGTTTGTTCTATAACTGAGACTACAACTGCAACTCCTCAAAACTGAAATTCACTTGTCCCCCGTGTCCTTCCCAACTTAAGTCTAGGTGAGGCAGTCAAATGCATTGTTACTGGAGTGTCACTGTCAGTTAATGGTAAATATTTTCCATAGAAGTAGTTTTTAGATATTTTCCCTCCATACTGCACATTTGATATTTTTACTGTCAGCTCGGAGGAATAATCCTAACACTTGTTAAGCCAGGAAGGTGAAAGGTGAAGATGTCCAGAGCAGCAAGATGAAGGAGAGAGATTTTCAGCACCGGAAAAATAGGCAGCGCAAAATCATGAGACAGGACAGGCCCTGAATTTAAGAGGGATTTGCTATTACTACTGTCATGAAAAGGAATGTGTCAGTCGGTTCATATACTATACAGTAGCATAGTAAACAGCTGAATTGCACACAGAGTTTGGGGGCTCTTAGCTCTACTTGCCTATCTGTAAACTCACTGCACACCACTATGTTGCAATAACAAAATGTACAAATAGCTCCTTTGAAAGGACACTCTAAATGTCTATTTCTTTTAGGTGTTTCATTTAATAAACGTTATAATAATAATAAACTTTATTTGTATAGTAACAAGTTCAGAGTGCTTCACAGACATAGAAGAAAGAAAAAAAGTGTTGCTATCAAAATGGACCATGTGTCATTGAAAAATAAATCCTTCAAACCATTATGCATTGTATTGTTATTTTAACTTTGGCTCCCTCCAGTGGTAGTACCAAAAACAATATCCAGCAGCACTTAAATTACTGCATTTGCCTTACTGTGTGTAAATCAAGTATATCTACGGACTCAGGATTGAAATGTTTTGATCATTACAGTAACATAACTGTCAGTTCAACATTTAACGCGACCTGCCATCTCAGTTTTTATTTTCTTCAGTGAAAGAATTCATGAAAAATGATAAGTGGTGGAAAGTCTTTTATTTTAAAATATGGTTCCATGTATTTAAACATTTTATAATTAAATATCATATGATATGAGTGAAAAAGGAAAACTAATACAAAACATTACATAGTTAAAAATCTTTAAGTATTGCTATTTTATCCATGCTGAATAAAATCAATCAGTCATGACAGAAGTTAAACATAAACAAATATACTCTGTCATACAAAACAGAACATCAAACAATTTCATTGTAGAAAACACACAAATTACACTCAAATATCTAGGGGGACCTAACAGGTCCTGATTTGGAGAAAGAACTTATAAAGTTTTATTAAAAGAAACTCGTCTCATTCCCAAAAGCATGTTCAACATAGCGTTAGACATAAACAAGACTCATCACAAACCTGAAATGTTTTACATGCAAAACAAATATTTGTAAATTCATAGACGAGAGAGACATTAGAATTGGCATCCCATAGCCTCTCATTTCAGAGTATCAAGCTCTAGTTCAAGGCCATCTAACAATTGTTAAATAAGTACAATTTCAACTGACTGACAATAAAAATATTGAGAAATCTTTGAAAAGACCCACAATGTATCTCATATCCCAAAAGTTCACAAAGATTAGTCATGGAAAGACAGCAATGATTTATAACAACTTATAATTGGTCAGAATAGGGTTGAGACTATACAGGTCAATGTAGTGAAAGGACAAAACTGCCCTACAGTACAATCATATTCAATACACATTTCTTCAGCCATTGTATAAGGCCTATGCAGCCATTGTGGATTTGGGGAAAACAAGAAGTCCGACAGGTTTTCCAACTAAACTTCCAACACTATAGAATAAACCATCATGGTTCCTCAATAGTTCGAGCGTCTTCCATCGTCGTGCACGTAGTAAGGGTTGGTCTGGCCCTGAGTATATGGGTTTACCTGAGCTCGATTCTGGGAATATGGGTTGTTCTGGGGTCGTGCCTGAGCATAGAGGCTGCTCTGAGGACGAGACTGAGTGTATGGGTTCATGTCATCCTGGTCGTCATAGAGCCGCTATAATGCAAAGAAAAAAATATAAATTGTAAAATCAATCATTATATCTCTGATTTCCTCTTCTTTAACCCTGCTGAATTTTTCATTGTTTTGGCTCTTTCTGTTCCATGAACTAAAACTCTTTAAGGAAATTGCTTTTACATTTTATACTTATTCAAACTATCCCTACTACTTTCCCACATTCCTGCTCTTTGTACATCAAACACACACAGAAGCATACTCACTGGGTTCCTTCCCACAGGGGTCATGTTTTGCCGACTGTTGCTTCGAATCATCTCCAGATTGGTCCTGCTGTCCCAGCTGCTGGTGGTTGTGGCCCGTGGGATTCTAGGCACCCCAGCACTGCCAAAGGCTGACCCATTAATTGAGGGTGCCTGGCTGTTGGGCAAGCTGCTGTTACTGTTAACCAATGGTGCCTTGGCAGGCAAGTGGCTGACATAATTCCCAGTGTCTGCATTTTTGTTCTTCTTAGAGCTCTTCTTTGAGGGTCTAACAAGATAAAAGAATATATTAATGTCTAATGTTATTGTTACCACATTCATGTAATATAGTCCCTATTTAGCATTTGTATATGGGTGTTTCTTCATGTCAAATTATTCACAAAATGTGTTTGTGTCTAAAATAAAGTGACAGATTTAAAACACCAGACTGCACTGCCACAATAAAAAAAAGCTTCATAGTTAATGTATCTGGTTACATAAAGGTTAATGTGTAACATGAGTGAGAGAGAAACATGGCACAGACATGGCAGAGGCAATAATGAATGATTTAGGGTGGGTGAATGAACAGATAAGAATCTCACTTGAGTGCCAGTACAGGAAGAAGAATGAGTGTGATAAGCAGCAGTCCCCCGAGCACGGAGCCAACGATTACCAGCAACAGCTGCCATGCTAACAAGACACAACACAACGAGAAGGAAGTTAATAGCAATGCCACGCTATTAAAATAACAACTTTCCTGAGATACTTTCTTCAAAGACAAACCCTATCTATAAGCTGTAGGCTTGTAATAAACACATACTTCATACTCACATTCATTGCAGTTGAAACCAGAATAACCAAATGGACACCTGAAAGACAGGAATGGTTCATTTCTCAATTTGATTTAAACCAACACTTTCTACAAACTGTTACATTGTTAGAGCATGTTAGGAGCGCTTACATCTCGCAGTTGAGAGAATCCTTTGCTTTTTGCCCACTGGGACAAGCTGCAAAAGTAGACAACAATGAAGTAGTTTGTAGTTTAGTAAAAGTAAGAGTATCATATAAGACACACACAAACACACACTTTATCTGTCTCCCACTCACTAAATGCCCTTACCAATGCATATTCTGTTACTGAAGTCCGTCTTTATGTAGTTTGTGCGACAGTTACACTTAAAAGATCCATTGTCTGTTGTGCAATTTGTACTGTCCCTATCACAGGGATTCTTGGTGCACAGGTCTTCCTCTTTAAAGGAAGGAAACACAAAAAGATTGCATCAGTAAATCGAACTCATGTATGTATAGTTGCACAAAAATGCACAAAACAACAAAATAACAATATGATATGAAATGAAGACTGAAATGTACACTACGCTGATAGCAGCTGAGAAATAATATTATCAGTGAGATGTCACTCAATGATACTCTAGACGCATAACAAAGACCACTGCAGGATCCTATTGGTCACCTTACCTAACAGATAGACAAATAGACAGAGAGACAGATAGATAGATAGATAGATAGATAGATAGATAGATAGATAGATAGATAGATAGATAGATAGATAGATAGATAGATAGATTTGTTGTTCTACCTGCAAAATATCAGTATGTGTAATAAACTTACCTGTGAAAACTCCACCTGCCAGTTGACAATCTATACAATTAGTAGCTTCTTCCATCTTACTTTGAATATCACTTGTTTTGATGTTAGAATTTGCGCTGAAGATGATCTCGACAGATGCAGTGAGCCCCTTCTCTGACCCAACTCTGCTCTGTTTACGTGGCCTATATGGGCAAAACTCACACTTATGATTATATTCTGCAATTATTGAGTGCAATGTGGTGTTAACATACTTTAGAAGTACGGTCCTTGATAGATAAACACAGAGATGATAAACAGCATTGTCATTCTGTGACTTACTGGATTTCCAGCACTGTAGAATTAGAGTAACCATCCAATGTCTTGTAAAAACTTGACAGCTGTGTTGTGGAAAGAAAATACCATTTTGTTTAGGTAATCATCTGACTGGGAATGAACAGCCTTCTTACATCAATTTCATTTCTGAGATCATTCTGCTTTGATAGGTATTGTTTAGTAACATTCAACACCACATGCACCAGGATTATTACCTTTATAAGTGTAACACAAGTGACTTAGACAAAAAAATGACTGTTATAAAACTTCACAAACAGTGTTTTCGAATGTCTTAATTGGACAAAATAGGGGAAGACTTATTTATCATTTCTTAACTCCTCCATGATACACCTGCCATACAGCTACTCTTTGCTGTTGCACCAGATAAACCCAATGTGTGGAAATCATGGATAAATATATCGACACCCTCTTAAAATAATGGCCTAAGTCATTTTTTCAGGTTTTTCAGGAAACACAAAAAACTCAACAAAAGAGTCACACTTTTGACATAGGCCATTATACAACCGGGGGTAGAATTGCATGTTCCCCTCAACTGAGGATTCAGGCGATTTTACCAGAGGTGGCCAGCATCATGAGGGGGTGATTTAGGCAAAAAAAACATTTTTGTCAAAACATGACTTAGGCCATTATTTTAGGAAGGTGACGATATATAGACTACCTCATAAGGTAGATAAAGGGTATAAAAACATACAAGCAATGGGAATGCCTTGTATTCCAAGCATAGAGTTTACAAAAATGTCAGCAAAACCAGATGAGAAGAGGAGATAACCGATTGCTTACCGCAGAAGTAATGGTTTGTGCAGCATTATTAAATGCTGCTGATTGCTTGTTTTCCATGTCTTCTTCATATTCTAATTCAAGCAAGGTTAGTTGTCCAGGGAAAACTTTGGCTGAAATAGCAAAACATCATCATAAGAAATATGTATATACTTTCCTGTGATAACTATTTATTAAAAAGAACAGTTCCACGATTTGGGAAATATGCATATTTGCTTTCTTGCCGAGAGTTAGATGAAAACATCAATCATTTTCAAATCTGTCCACTAAGTACAGCAACAGCAAGGAAACAGTTGGCTTAGCATTAAGACTGGAAATTGCACGGTAATCACAAGACTTCAAGAAGTCACTGTCCAAGATGTCCTGGACATAACACCCATAAAAAAAAACACAATGTACTGTTATGACTATAGTTCTTTATATAACATGTTAATTAGTTAACTTTAGGGGGGCTAGTTTGCACCTTTGGACAGAACCACATGAGCAATCTCCCCTCATTCTGAGTCTTTATGCTAAACTAAGCTAACACCTTATATTTACCAACAGAACATTGAGCTTGTCATTTAACTCTCAGTAGAAATGTAACTTTAAACATTTTGTGAAATGTTGGTATTCTACAGTTGATTATAATTTTAACTGGCCTGATACTACTAGAATCTAAAGAAACAAATTACAAACAATTTCTTACAGTGTCTCTAGGTCTTCAAAGATTCAACAGAGGACAATATACAGGCTAAACCTTTGTATTGTTAGGTTTTCGTTAAGTCACTTTCTCGTGCATTAACAATGTCACAATGGTGGTATGCAACCAAATACTTACCAGTCTCACAACTGTTGCTTTCATAATTGTAGTTATTACCAGGCAAGCACAAGCATACAAAGGTTTCGTTGGCACGAACCCCACAGGTGCTCCCTTGGCCACATGGGATTTTATCACAAGGATCTTTGAAGTTAAAGGAAAATACACACACACACACACACACACACACACAAACACACACACAATATAAGCATTTACAGCATAATGTAATCAATTAAAACCAATGTACGACAGGATACAGAGGAAATTACAGATTTTGAACACCTGGAATTACCTGGCTTCATAGTTGTCGTGGGTGTCGGAGCTGTGGTCGTTGTTGTTGCAGTTGTCGTCGTTGTGGTAACACCTGTGGTCGTTGTTGCTCCAGGTGCCGTCGTTGTGGTAACACCTGTGGTCGTTGTTGCTGCAGGTGCCGTCGTTGTGGTGGCACCTGTGGTCGTTGTTGCTGCAGGTGCCGTCGTTGTGGTGGCACCTGTGGTCGTTGTGGCCGCAGGTGCCGTCGTTGTGGTGGCACCTGTGGTCGTTGTGGTAACACCTGTGGTCGTTGTGGTAACACCTGTGGTCGTTGTGGCCGCAGGTGCCGTCGTTGTGGTAGCACCTGTGGTCGTTGTGGTAACACCTGTGGTCGTTGTGGTAACACCTGTGGTCGTTGTGGCCGCAGGTGCCGTCGTTGAGGTGGCACCTGTGGTCGTTGTTGCTGTAGGTCCCGTCGTTGTGGTAACACCTGTGGTCGTTGTGGCTGCAGGTGCCAGTGTTGTGTTTGAACCAATAGAACCTGGTGCCGTTGTTGGAGAATGTCCCAGCGTTGTGGATGAAACGGGCATAATCAAATTAGACAACAAAGAAAATCAACTCCGCTATAACAATTTAATCTATTTAGCAGATCCCCAGATCTGGCAAGATTATATATGAGATACAAGGGGAAAGGATAACAACGTATTACTCTTAAAAATTAGTCACTTTTTCAAATTAGCCTTCCTTGATAATGCAACCTTATCTCTATCACATTATTAACACAGGCCAGTATCAGTCATGGCCAAACGACATGCCTGATAGAATTACATACAGGTTTATGATACAGCAACATGATTTATGGGTTTACGGGCAGAGAGTCTTCTTTACCTGAAGATAAAAAGTACTAATAAGGGCACTGAGAGTTACATTTTAAAGGGTGGCTGGTGAACGAGGTGTGGCACAGCCATATTTTATACTGACAACCTGAAATCCAGCTCTTCATTGTATAAAAGGAATTTGGGTTATCAAATGTTTAGTTTTGTAACAGCCTGAAACAGAAGAATAATCAGTCCACTAGTTTCATTGTTATTAAAGTTATTATCATAATCATTATATTATTAAATTAGATGAACTCCTTTCCGCCCATAAACAATATCCTAGATGCTGTAAGGCTCTCAGGAAAGGGATTTATTAGAGTGCCATGAAACATAAGTATATATTCTTTTATTTATTATTACATTTATGGAAGATCTAAATGAAAACAAGTCAACACAAAGACATACATTGAAATAAAATACATATTGTTATCCGTTTTTCCATTTTATGGTGACAAATTTGATACAAAACAAGGGGAGAGAAAGGTCTTTTACTGTAATTACATCAATTCATATGAACCCCCAAAACTAAAAATAACAGGTTCTACATGTGCCCTTTAAAGTTCACGTAAACCTAATTTAGGTTTCAATCCTTTTAAGTATTAACCAGACCCAGACTAGAGGATATAGTCTCGATCTGGATTCTTCCTTGACTGGAATAGCTTTCTAAAGGTAGGTAGGGTAACAACAGGGTCATAAAGTAAGGTCAGATTGTCTGCATCAATACACTAGTCAAATATTTACATTTGCTTGTGTGTGAACCAAACCAATCCAGATGTAAAAAAAAAAAAAAAAAAAGGCTGTACAGCCAAGCTTGAGGAAATTATGCAAATTGTGCCTTTATTCTAACTGTTGATTCATAAATAATTGAATATCTGGTTTTTGAATTTGTCTGGAAACAATAAGGTAACAAAAAAAACTGAAAACAACAAGCTTGAGAGATTGAATACACTTTCAACAGACAAAGAACTGAAGGCAGCAATGCCTAGGTTTCATCTTCCATCAAAATCTCATTTTTATCTGCTGCTTATTAAAAACTTTCTAAACCATCAACTGTGTGTGGAAAATATCTTTGCTTTGGGGAGAAACTTACTGAAGCCTAAAATTCAATAAAATTTCAACATTTTATGATGCACTCTGGATTTCTTATAATTCTCCCTGACATACTTGATAATTGAACTTACTATTATCTGAGCTACCCCCTCTATCAGAGTCTAACAACTTACGAAGATTTTTAACATGTGTAGGTTTTAAAGGTAATATTAAAATAATAACTTACCAAAACAGGCTACAACTAGCCAGAGGAAGGACAGGAGTTTGAATTTTCCAGCCATTGAAAAAGAACTTGAGGATAAAACTTCACCACAAGAAAGAAAACGGGTTTTGAGTGGAAGTGGCTTTAGTGCCCTCAAAACCTTAAATGATGAGGGCTCAGGTGTCCTCCGCTGTTAGTTTTGATCATTAGCCACTCCTCCGAGGGCAGGACTGTCTGCTAAAGTATGTTTCCTGCCCAGAAAAGAACACTGCCGTTTATCTTTATGTATTTGATTTTATCTGTCAGTTTATGGTTTTTGTTAATGGCTGGAACGTGTGTCACAGAAATCAGAGCTATAGAAAGTCCGGACACTGGACAAATTTCATCTATTCAAAGAAAAGAAGTGTTGTCCATACTAACCATTTGACAAATGGTCTCTTGGATGCACAGTCTGAAATTATCCCAGCAACCACTTAACTGAATCTTCAGAGCTTGTCTTAAAATTACACAGGGGGCATGTGACAATACTAAAATAATTTTTTTGTTGGCCAACCTCAAACTGAACAGGGTTCAAAGGCTGTGGTGACCGCTAAAGAACGGCTGATTTTGGATAGAAATACACTCTCTGATTTTCAATATGTACCTGAAATTATATCGACAAATGAAGTGTTGTTGCATTTAATTTAATAATTAATTTATTATAAGGTAAGTAATCTTAGCTAACTATGAAAAAAATAAGTAAAGCAAGCAGGTAAGGCTGCAACTAATGATTATTTTCATGATCCATTAATCTCCTCATTTTGGGGATTCATTGATTAATCATTTGACCTATAAATGTCTGAAAATATTTAAAACTTCATGTCCAAATTTGGCCCAAGGTGATATCTTCAAATGTCTTGTTTCTTCTGATTTACAGTATGAAACCCTAACATTTACAGTTTATTATAACATAAGACAAAGAAGAGCTCCTTGCAACTGAGAAGCAGCAACCACTAAATATTTGGCATTTTTGCTATAAAAAAAAAAAAATTAAAATGGTTAATGGATTATCAAAATAGTTGCAGATTATTATTCTGTTGATTGACTCATCGATTGATTGTTTTACAGCTTTATAAGCTGAGGTCAGATAACATCCTAACTTCTCATATGGTACAGTTGACCATCTGAAGACTTGCAATCCACAACCTGGAATTGAAATATAATCAATAAACAATACATTCATCACCCAGATTGAAACATACAGATTAAAACCTGCACATTTGTTCATTATGTTTAGAGTTCTGCTTTACTTGAAATCTCATGACTCCCAAGCTAAACTGATAGTTATTTATGGACTGTGTTAGTCCTAAAATGGTTATTTTTGCTTTCTTGATATAGAGTTTCCACTCTTTACATCATTTGAGTATGAAGCTTGTAAAATGGTTCTTGTAACCCAACGTTCTGATACCAAAGTTGTGGAAAAACACAAGAAGGAAGCAATGGTGTCTGCCAGTAAGAAGTCAGTGATAAGAGTAAATACATATGTAGACCATGTTGTGGATTTGCAATGTGCCTGGGTCAAACCAAAGGGCTAATGTCAACTCAAGTCAAGACTGGGACTTCCATCTACTCCCTGTCAGAGTTGGAAAGATGCCAGTATGTTAAATTAGGTGGGAGCTTTACAGCAGGGGAAAGAGTTCACTGACAGAAGTTATTATCATTGTCCTATATAAAGCGCAGCACATCACGCTGGCACAGAGTGATGTCACATAAACATTTTTTTTTTTTTTTTTTAAACATTTTTCCTGGGACTTATCTCCATAGCTGGGAACATGTAAAACAGAATTGGAGGTTTTCTATGACATAAAATGAAAAAGAAAAATACTAATGACAAACAATGTGTATTAACTTGCTTTATTCATACAGCACTGCTGTTTGTCATTAATAACAATGTTCAGTTTCCTTCTAAGGTACGTAGTATAGTTTCCTGTGTACATCTCGGGGTTAGACTTTATAAGTTACTGAGAGGGGCAGTAATGAAAAAGAGGAACAAAGGCTACATTCCTTGCTAGTGTTTTTTAATGAATTTATGGCAGTTCCACCGGCCATCATGTCACCCCGGGACCAGCTCTGCAAACACGATTTCTCCACTGGCCCACTTAAAACATGACTGTGTCCACACAACACAACTAAAGAAGAATTTTCCATGAAGCCTAATACTAGCATGAACGAGTCTAAACATGTTTCAGAAAGTGATTCAGTCCACTGACAACAGCGTTATCGGAAACTAGGCGGCCAATAAAATGGGGTGGGATGAAGGATCAGGTGACCTTTGATTTAAAAACGTCATAAGATGTGAGATAATGCAATCCTGGTGTAAACAGTAAAACAGTAAAAAAGAAAAAAAGACATATATGTGTGTGTGCTTTAAACTGTCATTTTAAGAAAAGAAGTCATAATGTTACATAATGTTTTTAAATTTAAAGTTTAATGAGAACTTTGAGATATCATCCCTCCAACATCCAAAAATTCTATTACTTCCAAATTGACCTTAATCCCAGTTACTTATCTGAATGGACACATGAAACAACTCTTACGCCACTTGAGCGTCATCATGGGTGTCAGTGGAAAAATGACATAACTTAAAGATAAAATATCTTTTAACTAAAAGTGAAGTAACACAGCAAACAGAGATGTCTATGTTGGTAACAACAGCAAAAACAAAAAACAAACCCAAATGTGTGACTTAGATTAATAACAACACATCTGATAACTCAATTTTTGGGCATCAATGCAAATTAACAACACTAATAATAACATATTTTTAGCATGTTGAATAACATATTGTCTGTTTTAGGCTTCCATCAATACTATGCTGGCATTTCTGACCATTAAAAACACAGCTTTTTCAAAAATGTGTTCAAATGAACTCTGGATTAGAACCTGCTGTCACTCTCTAATGGACTGAAAAGTGTCTTTATACATTAACTAGCATTGGACAAAAACTAGTGTATATCTTAATTATTTAGGTTTTACGTTTGTGTAATAAATAGGCCTAAAGTTTCAATAATGATAATCTAACAAACACATAAAACTTATTCTTGGGGGCGTCGAGTAGCTCAGTTGGATGAGGCTACAGTCCTCGCTGCAGATGGCCCCGGTTCGAGTCCCGCATCGGACAAGCCCCTACCTGCATGTCATTCCCCCTCTCTCTGCCTCCCCATTTCCTGTCTCTCTACTGTGCTATCCAATAAAGGCACAAAAAGCCCGAAAAAAAAAAGACTTATTCTTGATCTGAATGTCAAACTCTTGAAATATATATTTCAATAGATTTAATTTACAAATTGAAATATGAACACACATAATTGTAATTGTCAGGAGGTTGACGGTTTAGTCCTTTATAGATCATTAGATTATATCTTAATATTATTAACATAATGTATCAATGATATACCTTACCTTTCCCACAAATAGTCGATATAAATCACGCCAGTTGTGTCCAATACTATTAATTTCCCATAAATCCCATTGCTTTACTGACCAAAAAGGATGTGACACACACTGAACATTCCTTGGTGTTTCTGGGGTTGAAGTAAAATTATGTGGAGAAATATCAACAGGCCTCTTTCACTGAAGACATTTTAACATGTCACAGTGGGAATATCACAGGTATAAATACTTAATGTTGGCTTAATTCCATTTAGCTGCTTCAGTTTCAGGGGTGCCTTTTTTCCTTTTATAACAAGTCAAAATGTCTGCCGGGAAAAATACCTGTTCCTCAAGTAGAACAACATACAGTGGGGTCCAAAAGAAAGACTCACTCTATATAAATAAATTTAATTTTACATAGTTAATTACACACTATTAAGCTGATAACTGCTCACTCCACAACAAAATTATATTGATAAAATTAAAATTTCCAAATACTAATTCTTAACTTTTGAATTGGGTTTAGTTTATTATCACATTTGTTCCAAAGGAGGAAAATGTTCAAATAGAGATACATCGATTATTCCCCAGCTTCATTTTTCCCTCCCAGGTTTTATGGACACGTCGCTGTGAGCAATAACTGCCTTTGTGTCCACTTGCTAACTGGAAGTCCAAAGTCACTTACAGTTCATTGCCACCATTAACCCCACCCAACATGCTGTTCCTGGCAATGGCAGCTGGGATTAGAACTTGATGTTCATGAAAGGGTCAAGAGGTGAAGTGAAACTCTGTCTAACATGTTGCTCCAAATTCTCCCCCTAGGTTGAGCTCTAATGACTCTAAAGGCCATTGCCCATGATATCCTTCATACTCAGTGACTCCTGGGGAAGTATCTGCATTTATTATGTTTCTCCACTCATTTATTCAACTGTATGTTGACACTACATTACTACTATTAATTAGAATGTCTCCTCATCTACGCTTGAACGATTACATTATGAAAGCAACTGAAATAAGACAAGAAGCCACTGATTTGCATAAATATTTACAATTGACCTGAAAAACAGGTTGTGTCTGTCTATTGCCAGACAAGAATGTCAGTACAGGACAATTCTGAAAAAAGCCCAAACTATGTTCAGTTTTTTTTTTTTTTTTATAAACAATATCTCACTTTCTACAATATCTGTGCATGGCAACTACAGTATGGTTAAGATTAGGGAAAGATTGTGGTTATATTAGCAAATAAACTACAGTTTAGGCATGATTCACGTCAGGAAATTAAAGCTCTTGGTTATGGTTAATGAAAACTTATGGTTATGGGCTGATTATAACTTATCTGATAGTGATGTTTGGGTCGAGACCTAGAGACAACAGTTTACTCCTTTTAATTTGAGGCTATTGAGACATGCATTCACAAACTACGACAGAGTTAAAGCTGCTTATCTGATCCATGTAAGAGCCAACGGCCGTAAGAGCAGTGAAACACTCTAGCATCTCTTAAGTCTCTTGGAAACAGGTTTTTCACAGCCGTCAGGCGTAAACAGCATGAAGTCGTGTGAAAGCAAAAGAATCTTGTTGACACTGCATTTAACTCTGACATCCCAGCACCCATTAATAAGGCCATTTGTACAATATGCCAATAATTTTGGGGAAATGTTTGTGTTTTAAAGTCAATGTAACTGTCAATGTTCCTCAAGAAAAACAGCTCCATCCTCTGGCAACAAGGCCTTGTGTCTAAATTGCAGGATGACTGAGCGAATTGTGCTAAAAACATATTCTCATCACATCACAGGTTGTAAACTGGATTCATTCACAGGGGGATCAAGGTGCATCCATTGCAAGCATGCCTGCATAAAACTCAGATTGTTAAACTATAAACCTCTCATTTGGCATAGCATGTTTATTGTGCTGCTGCACCATCCTGCCTGTTTACTCCTGAATTCTCCAGTAGTGTGAGAACTCAATCAAAACAAACAATAAAAACAAAGGAAACAGGGGTTTTCCTCCTGACTTCAGGCTATTTGGATGTGCACTCATACAGTAGCAGGATGCAACAGTTTCTTCTTATTATTATTATACCTTTACTCGTACTGTGCTGTAGTACAATTTTAAGAGTACTGGTGTTTGTTTGTAGTTTTGTAGATTGTAAAGCTCTTTGAGGAAAATTTGTGCATTGGAATAGATAAAAAAAATTACTCGATATTTACTTTTGATATAATCTACTGCTTTGAAACATTTTGAGTGCAGGACTTTTGTTATTTTCAGATTGTAGCACTGTGGCTTTAATAAAATCTGGACACACCTCACCACACCAGTGGACTCCTGGCTTTCCAACACTATGATTCACCTGGACAACCAGCCCTTTCAAATCAGGGTCATGTACAACAAAGCAGCAGAAACTGGAAAACACATATCTATCTGGGCATCTTTCAGCCGTTACTGACAAAGCTGAAGGTTGACTCTTGCAGGAACTTTCAGTGCTTTTAAAAAGAAAACCACACACACCACGTACTTTTTTTTTTGTAACAAAAAGTTTTTATTGGCTTCTCTAATCCGTTCATCATCTCAATAACAGGTACAGCCTGGGAAATCATATCACAAGGGGTCTAGAACAAATAAGACAAAGGAATGGGGAGGCTTCTGCTACAAAATTTGGTATTGAGGTGACAGAAAAAAGCCATACAAAAATGTCTTTATCATGCATACTGGAGAAAAACTCAAAAAAAAATTGAGAACACACATTTTTAGTGTTTTTGTACATTTTTGTAAACAATATCCTTCTAGAGATCATATCAAAACACATTATGGCAAGTAACAAAAATAAGGGATATAACATGAGAAAATGAATGTTCTATGAGGCATCTAGAATGCAACACTGCTTGGCGTGGATGTTTTTACAGAAAAAAAAAAAAATACATTTGCATTTTGAGTCATTCGCTCTATAATTGTAAACACAGGCAGTGTTAAATGATTATACAATATGTCGAACCTATACTACAAATATTTCCACTACATACATGAAACGCGTGTCCCTGCTTTCTTACGCTTTAGTGATATGAGGTATATTTAGGTCAATCTTATTGTCTTTTTTTTTCTCTCCTTTAAAAGCATAGTGTGTGTTTGGAGTGAAGTGGCTGGTCAGTCAGTCTTTGTTCCCTGTGATCTGAGCAGCTTCAAAGTCTCTTGGCTGTGGAGCTCACAGACATAGGAAAAGGAAAAGGGGGGGGGGGGTCTCACAGGAAATCAACTAAATTAAATATCAACCCTGGCTGCCGGGATAGAATGGCTTTAGCCACGGAAGACAAAGAAGGCCATTGTTTATTCTTGTGAGTGCAGGGCTGCAATTTGGGGAGGGAAGGTGGGTATAACTTCAGTTGCTGAGCTGTTTTTTTTTTTTTGAAGCAGTTTCTTGCAATTACTAAAACAGTGGGGTTAAAAACAAAATCATTAAAAATAAGAAGAGGGAAGGGGGTAGGGGTGTAGGTCCGGTGATTACATGCCAAAAAAATATCTGCTACTGAGTTCTGTTGTGGCTAGTGGAGAATAAATAAAAGGGTTTGGGTATGCATCCAACATACCCATGGGATTAAAGATATAAGGGTTCCAGCATGTCAGCCCGTCTCTCAAAACACTTAAATACAAAGAGGTACTCTCAAAATATTGTATAACAAAATTATGGCAAATCATCTTTTTACAACATCACCCGACAAACCGTAAGAAAAAGATCCCCCGCCCCTCCCCCTCTCTTCTACCCTTGAGAAAAAGCAACAAAATACATTTAAATGCCCATGGTCATGCCTAGTCAACCCCTATCAAACCCCAATAAACAATAATCCAGCCCTCCCCTTCCTCCCTCCCAGTCACCCACCCACCCACCCACCATCCATGCCTCCCTCCCTCCCTCCCTCCTTCCCACCCACACCTCCCTCCCTCCCTCCCTCCCGACCCCCATTCACAGTTTTCTCCTCTTAAAATAATATTAATAATCATTAGCATAATACTCACGTATCACATATGCAAATTGAATGGGTTGTTGTTGTTTCCAATGATGATTTGTTTAAAAAGTGCTTGTTTGATTTCATTGACACAAAAAGGAACAGCAAGGAGTGGAGCAGAAAAGTGGTGACTTGTTTTTTTTCTGTTTTTTGTTTTTTAAAAAGAAAAAGAAAAAGAAATCACTTCAGCAACATCATGTTAAAAGATCACGGATTGGCGTGCATTGCATTCTGAGACAGCCATGATGGAGCTGGGTAGAAGTTTGTCTAAGCTGTCTTTTCTACTGGCCACTGGCGGGCACAACCAGAGGAGTTGACAGGCGTCAACAACTGACACTGTGTGTCGATAAAACAAGTCAGTTATGTTCAAGCATCCTCTTCACCTCAGAACATGCTGTGTGCGCACCATGGGCTGAACTCCACTAAAATTTGCACTACCTCGTGTACACATGTGGCTCTCAAAAGAAATGTGGATGTCTTCACATTGACACAACAGTACCATAATCTCGACAAAGCTACACGCAGTAGAAACCAAACATGATCATGTATTGTAATTTGTTGTTCTGACGAGTTAAAAAAACAACAACATAAAAACAAAATCAAAGCTTTGTAGTCTCAAAGTACACCTGTAAAAACTGTGCTAATTGCATCTCATAATACAAAGTCTTATTACACAATTTTGCCTATTTTCCTGAGTTAAAACGTTTCTTGTAACAGACAATATATATTTTTTTGCCATTTGAATTCTGGGCCTTTCCCTGCCACAAATGTTATTATTATTGAAGTTATCAACATTATTCATTATTACTTTACAATGAATGGTATGATGATTGGTAAAACACAAGGGTTCAGGAAAGAAGTAGAAGAAAAAAAAAAAAAATCAAGCAAGTTTATAGCTACCCTCTAAATGTTTTAAATTACATTTAAATCTACGGTACGTTCATATCAAAATCACTACTCTTAAACAAAAATTAAGCGACTAAATACATAATAAAAATGAGAATATTTAAAAAAGAAAAAAAAAAAAAAGAAAAATTGCATTTGAGGCCATGGAAGACCCTCCCTGGTCATTTTTGTATTAACATTTAATGGCAGTGTTTAAAAAACAAAACTTTGCTACAAGAACAAAATTAGGATGGGTATAGGGACTGTATGGACAGTAACAGAACAGCCCCCACTGGATTCACCTTGTTTGACCCTTATCTGAAACTTTGGCTTGTCGGGGTTTTTGATCCTGTACTCACTGGCTCACTGACGTCAGCTAACAAACTGGTATACCCTGAGAATTCTGACACTGGAGTCCGTATTCGGTGGTCGACCTCTGCCCCAGGATCACTGCCATAGCTCAGAGGGGTCCGGCGCCCTGACTTGAACTGGGAGCCAAAGGCCTGGGCGAAGTTCTCAATCTGGTACGTGGTTTCTTTAGGGGGGTTCAGTGGGGACAGGTCTGGGTAGCTGGAACCGTTGGTGGGTGCAGCGCTGCCTCCAGCCTTGGGCTGCTGCCCCTTGGAACCCTCTGCCGGGGCAGTCAGGTCCTGGGGAGGTAGGTTGAAGGCGCCGGGGGAGTGCTGCTTCTCCAACTGCTCAGTCAGCTCCTGAGATGGAGTCAGCTGCTGGTGGCTGGTAGATTCCAAGCTGAGGTGGTAGCCTGCCTGGGAGGGCGAGCCGACGAGCATGCCATAGTGGGACTTTGAGGAGGACGAGGAGGAGGTTGATGAAGGGGCGGCGATGGGCAATGGGGAGGAGACAGCAGGCGGGTAGCCGCAATCCAGAGGGGATGTGGTGTACACGTGTTTGTCAGAGAACAGGGGCCCTGTGGGACTGGAGCTGCTAGACAGGAGTGGGAAAGGCCCTGTTGGGCCAAGGCTGGGGAAGGGTCCACTATGGCTGGTGCGCTCCAGGGCCTGCAGAAGGAATTTTGAGTACTCGCTCATCACTGCTGTCTTATCACCACCATTGGGCGAGTCATCCTCCAACTCCGGAGTAACAGGGGCTGCTGGTTGGAGGTCAACATGGTGTGGATGGTCTGACAGGTCGAAAGTCACGTCATGGTGGTGTGTCCCCTCTGGCTTATGGCTATAATGGTCTAGCAGGCTTTGCAGTACCTCATCTGGAATGCCCGACTTGTCATGCTTGAGTTCCAAAGGCGACGAGTCCAGCATGGCCAGTGTGGGCTCGGGCCCCAGGGAGCCCTGGATTACACTACTGCCCTGGGTTGCCATGTGCAGTGAGCCAGCTCCATAGTCATTGTTAACTGCATGGAGGTAGCGCCGCTTTTTCACAAACTGCATTGCATCATCGTAGTTGCTGCTGGTGGTGGGCCCCTGCTTGTTGCCCCCGGCTCCCTGGAGTAGACCCATGTTGTCAAGGCCAGAACCCTCCACATGATCCATGGAGCCAGGCTTCTGGCCCAACAGTTTTTGTCCATCAGCACTGTCTTCCAGAGAGAGGAGACCCTTGTCAAGACCCTTGCGGCCAGCTTTTTTAAAGACCAATTTGGGAGTACGTCCCTGCATGCTGGGGCCAGAGCCTGAGGGGTGCTCCATGCTGAAGTCCTGCAGGCCCAGGTCACGGGCCATCCCCCCAGAGGATGAGGCTGCTGCCAATGATGCTGAGGCATTCTTCTTCCTCTTGCGCTCACCGCCCTCACCGTTTTTGGACTTGGCCCTCTTGCGTCCGGAGGTGGTAGAGTTTCCCTGAGTGAGTGAATAGCTGCCCTGGCCAAGCTCCGCTTCGCTGAGCTCCAGCATGCTTGGGTCCAGGCCCTTCTTTATGGCTTCTCCACAAGTCCGTTTGTGCTTCAGTAACCGGTCTGTTCTAGAGAAAAACTAAAAGTAGGCAGAGGGATGACAGACAAAAGAGAGAAGTATGAGCTTAGTCTCAACTGGATGGACTGCATTTGTTTCAAAATATTATTTTCTTATCTTAAAAACAGAAGTAAGGCAGAGGTAATTGGCTAGTTTATATGACCGCATTTCACGTGAACATTATATTCCTTGACCTTGTCTGACAAGAAATTCCACTGAGTCTGGTCTTTAAAAGGGACTTTGGGTGTGGTAAGTACAGAAATACAAAATTAAGACTGCTTACATGCTAATGATGATAATGACTCAGATACTATTCAATAAAAGGACCATTTAAAATCCATCAAAATGAAATACAATAGTGACAGGAAAGATATTTTAAAATACAAGAAAGCGGTGGGAAGCTACTTAGTAAACAAACTATGTTGCCTACTTGTTGGCAGGTATCGCAGCGATATGGTTTCTCGCCACTGTGTGTCCTTTTGTGTCGCTCCATATGGTACTTCTGGATAAATCGCATATTACACTGGTCACAGCTAAAAGGCTTCTCTCCTGCAAAAGTCAGCAGTGACAGTATTAGTGCATCTTTCCAGTTTCTATAAACTGATGAACTGCAGACAAGTGAAGGCATTCGTTCCAAAACACTTCCGTTAACTACATATCCAAGTACAGAAACTCACCACTGTGGATCTTCTCGTGCCGCTGGAGCAGGTACTTCTGAATGAAGCTCATGTTACACTGACTGCACCGGAAAGGCCTCTCACCTGTGCGATCAAGAGTACAACCATCCGCTCACCACATTAATATGCACCCAGCCTGTCACATAACTATGCTCACCACATGGTCACAATGACAAGGAGCCTGTGGCATTTTGTCAAATGCATGGTTCATGAATACACATACATTAACAGTCTACACCCTAACTATCAACAGATATGTTGAAGAAGCTGCACAGCTTTATGGATTTAGAACAGCAAAGGGCTCCTTTGCAGAAAAATGTTTAATACAATATATAATTCCCATGTCTAAATTGTACTAAATACTTTAGACGACACAGAATGTTTGTCAGATAAAATAACACTAGGAAGAAATCAAGACAAAACAAAATAATTAAATAAATTGAGGCTGTAAAAAAGCTGAATTTTCCTTTAAATCACTTATGAGTTCAAATTCAAAGAACCACATGAGGAATTCCCAGCAAAGAGAATGACTAAGACATCCAGAAATACATGAGTAATCACTGAGTCATCCCCGGCTTTAGTGATTGTCTGGTTTAAATAAATTCCCACTGAAGCACTGACGGGGAGATCAGTAAGACTCACAAAGAGTGCAGTTGCTTTGTTACCTGAAATTGATTTTGTTCTGAGAGTGTTATGTTTATTAATGATAAATCTTATTTTGTATTTACTCTGTCAAACTTTGGCAACATAGCCATATCCCCACTTGCATATTCAGATTCCCTCCAAAAAGATATGGGACTGAATATTTCATAAAAATTTGTCAGCTGCATTAAATTCTGACACAACATTGTGTTATATAGAAGAAAGAAGCAGACACTGTCTCAGTATCTGCTCTGCTTTTCACTTAACATGTTATGTGTGTATCTTAGATCAATTTATATTTTTTGCTATAAAAGCTCTGATCAGCAAAGAAAGTTTAACTGTGGAAAGCCTAAGGAAAAGAGTAAAGCACTAACAAGCAGCGAAAGTCTCTCACCTGTGTGTATAAGCACGTGTCTGCGCAAGTGGTAGGAGCTGCGGAAGGCAGCATTACAGTGCTCACAGATATGTGGTTTTGAGTTGGGGGACAGGCAGGCTCCATCTGCATCCAACATCATGGCCTAGAAGGAGAAAACCATGAGTACAAGTGGTACAAGTAACATTTTGTTGACCTTCTGTTAGCATAAATGTGCAGATATTTTTCAGCCACACAACACATATTTTTCTGGGTGTGCTGAAGGGGAGCAGGAAAACAGAAGAGATTAACCTTTGCAGCATCGTTGCGTTTCCTTCGGGCTTTGCCTCCCTGCCCGTCCCCGTTGCTCCTCCGCCCTCTTCGACCTGCGGACTCTTTTGGATCTTTACCTGGTCTTCCAGGCATCTAAGAACAAAGAACAGAGTATGTATACCAGTCTGCAGATGGCACTATTGTAAGAGTAAACAACAATCTTTAAATAAAAGCCTTTACATTACAATTCCTGACTTTGCAGTAAAAAAGGAAACTAAGCAGAAAAAGGCAACTGAACAATATATCACTTGAAACAATATTTAGAACCACCATGCTTCCTCACCGGTTCTCCAAGGGAACGAACATTGCTGAGGCTGAGGTCATGCAGGAGCATGTTCTGGTGATTTTGGTGGTGGTTGCCGAAAGACATGTCCGGCATGTCAGTGCCACTCTTCCCCGCGCCCCCTCCAACACAGTTCACCCCTACACCTCCGCCCCCGCCATAGAGGGGCATACGGTAATCCAGCTCACTTAGCCTCTCCTGCTTAATGCCCATGCTGTGGAGGAAGCCCCCTGTATTCGCAGCAGTGGCGCCGTGGTGTTCTGGAGGTGAGTCACGTTCTTTCTTCAGGATCATTTCCTGGGGAAGCTCGCCCATGACGGACTGGGAGGCCAGCCGTGTAAAACTGGTGACGGGTGGCAGGTGGCTGAACATAAGCATACCTGGTGCAAAATTGGGGTCCATGCCACCGTTGCGCAAAAACTCATTGCCTAATTTGTCTTGGATAATACTCATGGTGGTGCTTTTGCTTTGTGCAGGGGAGAAGGAGGGCAATAAATCTAAAGAGGAATGCAGGAGGAGAACATCCTGAAAGAGAGGGCAGATTTAAAATGTCATGTTAAGTATTGATGATTACAGACATGAATAAGTATATAAAATCCAAAGTAATTGTCACATGTTGTCTTTGCTATAAAATCTCTTACAAGTATTGCCAGTTAAGTAAATTTAGTCACTGCTACATAGCCTTCACAGTGTGTACTGCATGCACTTCACTGTTCTCAGAATTTCCCCTCAGTCAACCATTAATTACTTGATTGGATTTATTGGGCTTAGCACTTGGTTACGTTACTGGAAGCCTTAATGAATATTTTGCACAAAATACATTTAATTTACACTGTTGGGGGGAAAAAAACAGGAGAAACCTTTAAACTGAAATAAATTCTTTACTTTGTACAGGTTTGCTGAAATAAGGCAGAGCATATTAAAAAATTTTAACAGTGGAATAAATAAATAAATACTGGTAATAATTAAATGTGATTTATGTATCAGTGTAGAAGAGATAACACTGATCCACTCAATTTACTGTACAGGTTTTCAACAAAATCAAGGCTATTACTAGACTTCCCAAGTCTTTATCTTAACCCTTCCAACCAAAGGTTTTGGCACAGCTTACTCAAGTAACCTTCCAAAGCTTACACGCTAGAAAAATCAGTATCTCACAAATATGTGAAAGAGACGCAACCATTACCACCTCTTTACCAAACTGAAAAGGCTGAGGTCAGCCATCTGAGCTTGAAAGTGAAAATACTTCTCTATAGCATGCATCAAATAGAAAAGATTGATTAAAAGAAAACTGTAAGAGAAGATAAGGTAATGTGGTTCATGTATACCTAGGTGTTGGTTAAAAAAGGTACAGAGAAACATACATTAAGGATGAATGGTGTCAGTGATCTATGGTGTATGAGGGTTTAATTAAGTGACTTTACAGTAAAAATTGTCAAATACCATCAAATAAGTGAAACTTCAGAAGAGAAATGTTTCAGTCAAATTTGTTCTATTAGAAAAAGATTGTCTCTATATTATTTAATCTACATATTGTTTTGTTTTTACCTGCGACATTTTGCACCACATGTGACTTGAATAGTAGCCTAAATAAAATCTCTACTAAAGATCACTATTGTTTTAACCCTTTGAATCATGCTAGACAACAATACGTGCTATCTTTGGCTAATAACCCAACATGAATGCAAAAACTAGCGTCATTGGTTCTAATACTGGCAAAGGAATCGGTTCACTACACTTGCCTAAAACAAACAATATTTAGGTCAAATCCGGCGAGACATTTCAGTGATTTTAGGCAGGCGCAGTCGGGTGACTAAGCGGGACGTGCATCGAAACGAGTACAGCAGAATGACTGGAGTGAGAATTTATTATTTAGTCTAGACCAACCGACCATTTGGCTGCGCGACACTGAATTCAACAGAAAGCGGATGAGCTTTTGTGATGCATAATAGTTAGCATAGTTAGCTAGCAGGCTAGCCACAATGAGACACAATCAGCGTTATCTTTAAGTCTTCAATCAAAACAATCATGCAAGACGTCCCACAAACCATAATCACGCGTTCAAATAAAGTCAGATCAACACTCAAACTTATTGGAGCTGAAATTAGCCGTTTGTAGTCAATACATTTATAATTTGATCCGTTATGGCCAATCTAACGTAACCCGGTGTTGCTATCAAGCTAGCTAACGCTAAAACAAGGATCCATGATTTGATGCTATTAACTCATATAGTGACTGTTTAAACGGCGATACTATGTGGTGGAAGCAAGCTTAAACCAAATAGCATGAAATCGTCAGAAAGGAGTGTAATAGCCGTCGATAAGGTGAAATTAAACAGCCAGTTTACTTTGAAGTCAGGTCAGCGGCATGAATTGCTCATTCTCCAGTTCCCAAGCTTTGATGACGCTCGTGAAATCAAATCTGTCTGGCTGCGAGCAACGCTGGCGCTCTATTTATTGATAGCTAACTTTAGCTGTAATTACAACGGGATAATGCTCACCAGCACACAGAGCTAGAAAAACATTCCTCGGCGCTTACGGTACATGTTGACTCCAGATCCTGTGGCCAAGCTAAATAAAACTGTAGGCTTCGAGGCGACTGTGTTTATAACAATCAAGCTGCCACGAGCTAGCTAGCTAGTTAGCGGCTAGCTGCCCCGACTGAAAACCCGCATTACGGCCCATGCAACAGAAACAATGATGCTGGCTCTCACTGCATCTCCCGTTTGCGCCGAGCCAGACGTCTCCGTCGCCTAAATCTCGACAAAGGCCGAGCGCTCGCCAAAAATAAAAAGTCAATTTAGTTTCCCACTCACCTACACATGACCGCAGTTGGTTTCAAACGTGCCTGTATTGTCTCTGTATTCGCCGCTTAGGGGTTTTATTGCCAAAACATTGTTCTCCGGCGGTCGCTGCTTTCTTCCATCTTGTCCTGGCGCGGGGAATTATGGGTGTAGCGGACGGGTCGTGAGAGGAGACAGGCGAAGGCTGCCGAGGTTTGAGCGAGTCTTACTGGACAGTGATGTAAACACACTTAAAGGAGGTGGACCTGAGGTGGACGCATTAACATGAGCATGCAGTATAGTGCAATACAATAGGCCTGCCACGAATTTGACCTTATTTGCTAAAACGTTTTGAAAGGTACTGAGAACACTGAACTCACTGCTGTTTACTTAGACTGCATTTGCTAAATAGGATTGCATGATAATTTCATGTTTATTCAAGTCTGTCTCACCATATTGCCTCGTGCAATCCTAATGAGGCTTGCACAGATTTATTTCACATGAACATGGTTAGGAATGCTTCAGCTCTCTTTTTTTCTGTCAGTTAGATCATTTCTATCAGGTCAAGCAACATGAGGCCTTGGATTGTGCTGCTAGAATTTGAGTTAGCAGCATGAATGAAGGAAACACCAAATATTATCATGGCTCGATTACCAGCCCCTGGGCTCCCCCTCCAAAAAAGATTTTCATAATCTAATTAACTAAAAAATTAACTAACTCTAACCCTAAGTATTATTACTTAACCTTTTAACCTTGTCTTGCAGAAGGTAGGTGTGCCAACATTTTTAAATTTAAAGTTAACACCTTTAATGGTTGAGATTAGGTTTATTTTTCTTGAGGTTTATCTGGATGACAGACTTAATTGACTGAACGGTTACTATGGATAATGAATTGTCTAAATTGTCATCAGGTTTGTTTTTAGATGGAAACTGCATAAGCACACTGCCTGTTGCTGTGAATGTGTAGTTTGAAGTCATCACAAATTTCATAAGGGAATTTGCACCACATAAGTGCAATATCAACTTAGTTGGGTCTTACATTGTTACCTTACGTTGTGGACTTGCGTTGCAGAGGGACCCTTTGTGTCAAATCTCTTTTTATACTTTTTATTGTATTTGTTTATATTGTCCTCTGTGCATACCTCTAAATGAAGGTGATGGTGGGGGTCAATATGGACCCAGTTTTTGCCCTTGGGCCCCCTAATATGTTAATCCAGCCATGACAAAAGCATACATGAAGTAGTGCCCTTAAATGTGACAGTTTTATCACCAGTTCAGATTTTTATTACAGTAAATGGCGAGTCTGTGTTCATAGAACTTTGTTATGTTATTCCTTAGATCGAGCAGAAAAGATTCTGTTGGTGTGAGATGGACTCATGTAATCAGTGTCCTTTCCTTTGAAATGTTGAGGCACTATATCTGTGTTTGAGTAGAACTGGTTATTTTGATTGCTTGCATAATAATTCTTGAAAGCTTTTCTTTTCCCACTGATGTATTTTTCATTTAATATCTAATATCAGCAAGTATTAGAAGTATATAAGACAGTGTTTGGAATTTTTTTTACTGCACTTCGAGCTTGTTTAGCATTGATTCCTGAGGACAGAGTCAAGAGTCAACAGCAAAAACAGTCACAATGCAAAACAACACATCTTTAATCGTTGACTGAAGAAACAAACATGGTTTTCATCATCAGTTTAATTGCCCGGTATCCAATTAATGTATCAAATATCACAATTTTGCTTCGGGGGAGCTTAAAGCAATAAAGTGCTCACTTAACAGTTCAACGTGACAAATTATGATATCATTATAATCTTGTTGAATTTCATTTGAGTTGACTCATCATATCACTTCCCCGCTGTATGACTAATGATACGATAAAGACATTTGTGTTAGGTGAGTTATAGTGTTTCTGATAATAACGATCAACCAATTTAAAGCCACATACTTACTTACTATCAAAAGGTTAAAGACCTGTGTAACTAAATAGACATTTAGAGTCTTATCTTTGTGAAGTTTAGAATACTGAGTTTTTTTCTATCAGTGAGATTATGCTGTTGGTGTTACCGGTTACATTAGGCTACATCTGTCTGATTTTTTTTGTCTTCCATATTCATATTCATGTGTTTAACATACTCTTCGTGAACATGGAACAGCTGAGTAAAAACTGAAATTGATGTTTTGACAGTTGCATTTCATAAATGATAATTGAGAGTTGTGTGGATGTGAAAGAGCGTCATTGTTTATAAGAAGTTTAGCAGCTAAAGAGATGTCATGCCGTGTGAATTGTCCCTTTGTGCCCACAGTTCAATTCCATGTCCTCTGCTGATATGAAAATCATCATTATTGTGTTGTGTAGTTGTTGATTGTCTTTTCGTGATCATTTCTTGTTCTCAGGTCTCTCTTAATCTCAATGAGACAGCCCGATCAAATAAAGATCAAATAAACAAATTATGTCCAAATTCAAAACCTCCAACCAGTAAAATTACTTTAACGTGCTGTTTTCATTGCAATTTATTTTGTATAAGCAGTCCTCAAACCTAATACTGAACAACTCATTGTGTTCAGCACTTAATTTCCTGCTGGCCTGGGACCAACTGTCCAACTGCATGTTTCCTTCTTTCTGTACTCCTCATCAGCCTCATAGCCTTTTGTACTCAGTTAACTATAACAGCGAGGTAAACAGGATGTTCTACAAAGTGGGAGATGTGATATATCACTGACAGTGATGAAGTAATTAGAGAGGAAATCACAATATTGTAAAATTCTCAAAGCATTACAACCTGATACTCTTTACCTACTTTTACAGAGACATCACACAACCTTACAACTGGTTTATTGAAAAAAAATACACACTACAGATACAGTGTTGATGACATCATTGCCCTCATTAGAAATGTACTCATCCACAGAAAATCACAGCAATGATTTCATGCTCCAATTGTGTAAATTGCTTTGACAACAAATATATATACTAATATGAATGTGATAATATAGGGACTGGGGTGAAGCATGCTTATAGGCTATGGTAAGCCTACTACATTTCTTGAACAACCCCTTTAATATTCCAATAAACATGTAGTTTTGTTGAGACATCCCCTCACAAACTGTCTGAAACTATAAACTGAGTATTCCCCTGTGCATATACTGTAGTGCTGATCATCTACAGTTACTGGCATCGCTCAGGTTTACTTCCTCTGCAGTTACACTAGGGGGAACCAAATAGCCGCCAATCACCACGAGTACTTCGAAAAACCAATTTTATAATACAGCGTTTTCCTCAAGATAGAGATAATAAGGCGACAGGAAACAAATTTCAAAGTAATGTGGGGGAAAATAATAAAATGAAAAGAAATTGCTCACGGTTGATTTCATTGTTACATTGTTTGCTCGCTCTGATGCTTTTACCTGATTGGATACAGGCCAAAAAAAAAAAAAACATTTCCCTATCTATAAGCCCACATCAGGTCCCCCACCCTTGTGTGAAAGAGAAATTTGCCACCCGTGCTGCAGTTCCTCTACAGTCTTTAATTTGAAGTCACTCCTACCAGAGCGTGTTCCCTCAGGCAGAAGTGCGCACTGTAGCCTGCCATTCACATTTAAAGGGTTGCTGATGGCAGAAACTCAGTGGATCGACCAAGGACGGACCTTTGAAATCAGCTTTTGTGTAAAATGTGTTTTTGAATGAGTTTCTTTTTTTTTCATGCATGGATGACACCTGAACAAAAAGTTAGCACCTGCAGGAGACTCATTTGCGTAAAGGACCGAGTCTGAATCATGTATTGCGCAGAATCTCTGCTCATTTAGGATTCATTTACACGAGAGGAGCGCATCTCCATCTCACAGGATGCGAGTGGCGCGCTGAATGTTATTGCATGGTTTTGGCCAGGGGGGTACCAAACTTGCGTAAAGAGCCTAATTCTGCACGTGTATTGATCGCCTGTCACAAGTAGGAGATTGATACAATGTCAGCCATAAGGAGGAAATTTGGAGAGGACTACAAGGTGGTAAACACCAACCGGGGCATGACTTTTTCCGCCCCGGTGAAGAGAAAGAGGCAGCGGTTTGTGGAGAAGAACGGCCGCTGTAACGTCCAGCACGGTAACCTTGGCGGAGAGACCAGCCGGTACATCTCCGACCTCTTCACCACGCTGGTGGATCTCAAGTGGCGCTGGAACCTGCTCATCTTCATCCTCACTTACACAGTTGCATGGCTCGTCATGGCTTCAATGTGGTGGGTGATCGCTTACATCCGCGGCGACCTGAGCCACGGCGGCCACGACTCGTCCTACACCCCGTGCGTCGCCAACGTGTACAACTTTCCCTCCGCGTTCCTGTTTTTCATCGAGACAGAGGCGACCATCGGCTACGGCTACCGCTACATCACGGAGAAGTGCCCGGAAGGTATCATCCTCTTCCTCTTTCAGTCGCTGCTGGGGTCCATCGTGGACGCGTTCCTCATCGGCTGCATGTTCATCAAGATGTCGCAGCCCAAGAAGCGCGCGGAGACGCTGATGTTCAGCCAGGACGCGGTGATTTCGCAGCGGGACGGGAAGTTGTGTCTCATGTTCCGAGTGGGGAACCTGCGGAACAGCCATATGGTGTCCGCGCAGATCAGGTGCAAACTCATCAAGGTAGGCTACAGGTTATACAGCGGAGGAGCGCAATGTCTCCAAAACCATTAAACAAGTAGGCGCACTTTGGCACAGTGAGCATCTGCCTCCTTCTTCATCTCAACTCTACAAATGCCACTATCAAGCCTGCGACTAATTGACAGTCTCTTCATTTGTTCTGAAATTGCTCATTATGTTTTATGAGTGCTTTCCAAGTCATGCATTGAATTCCCATTCATCTCCAGAATTGATTGCATTCCCTGAGGGTCTCTGTGATTTGTAGAGAGGCCATGGTTTTAACATGAGGCTCCAACATCAGATGTATTTTAATAAGTGACCATTTACATTTACCCCCTGCAGCACTGTGGGATTTATCAGGAGTCTTCTGTTTCTTTCTGCTCTCCTCCCTCTTAATCTCTGAGCTGCTGAGTGTGTTGCCTGGTACACTCAGGGTCATCACAAACTAACCCCCCCCCCCCCCCCCTCTCCAGTCAGCAGAATCGCTGTCAATAGGCTGTATATCTGAGTTCAGGCTCTGTTTCAACTGTCCACAGATGAGATGAATGGTCCCCCAGGGGACAGTAGGTGCGAAATTACGCTTATTGAATAAAAGATCTATTGAACCAATTCTTATACTTAGTGGAAAAAATTAGGTAAAGACTGTGTTTCCTGAGGCTACTCTCACCTAAAGACAAAAATACCACTAATCTGAAGCGCTGGGTGCTCCATAAGACAGTATATATACACCTATACATACGTATAATCTTTTTTTTATGAAGAAGTCCTGCATTCACTTTCTGTAGCAGACTTCAACACATCTCATACACACAGTCCAAACACTGGTAGATATCTGAAAGCTCTGTTGTGACAGGGAGAGTTAGTTTTGCTTATGTCGTCTCTGCGGAGTAGTCTGATGATCTCAAGATGACACTTTACTTTGCAGGGTTCTTGCTCTCTGGTGGTTCTCAAGGGAGAACCATCATTAAGCTCCCAGTAGGCCTATGTTAGTATCACCATGACTGCATTAATATGGTCACACTTAATGCTTTGTGCTGCACCCTGATTTTATCCAAGCATATAATTTCATTTAAAGTATCATTTTCTGTCCAGTGTCGGACATTTTTTCTTTTGATTAGGATGAAAATAAACTGAAATGGTACCCAGCAGAGAAATAAAAGTGACTCAGTTTAACACATTAAAAGCTGTGATTAAATAACTTATTATCTCTAATGTTTCAGCCCTCTCTAGGACGATTTTCATTTCATTTCATTATCATTTGCTTTTTAATTAATAGCCCAGAAAGGCAAAGAAAAAATATGTTCTGCCTTGCAATTAACAGCAAGGCAGAAATGCAATATCATCAACTTTTCTCCTGCCACAGAGAACAGTAGTTTCATTCAGGCAATTTAATATTCTGTTATAGTTTTCTGTAACTTCTACTGCTTTCATCCTATTAATTCAAAACGACTGAAAGCAGTTGGATGTCCACCCATGGGGCACGCTGTCATGTTTGAGCTCGGTCAGATTTGTCTGCACATGATGTTGCCTCAGTAGAATTACCTCTTTTTTTTAAGGCACATGGGACCACTTCAGATTTATTATTAAAGAAGAATTGTTGGGATAGTTTAAATTATATTCTCTGTTTGATACCGTAACACAGTACAACTACTTTTAGCTGAAATTTGATTTGCACCTAATCAGCTCTCATTCATAACTTTTAAAGCAGAACATGGTGCAACAACTGCTACAATACTGCTGCATATCAGACACATTAAGGAGAACCAGCAGAGTACATTACCTAATCTTTACCTCTAAGGTCTTTTTTAATGAATCGGCCTGAGTGTAACATAATTACTGCAAACCTAAATACAGTGGGAACATTTACTGTTTGAATTGCTTTCACCCATCTTTTTTTATTTTATTTTCAGTCCTTGGCTTTCTATCAGAGATCAATTGATTCGATTTAGGTGATGATCCTGATCTGGGATTTCTGCCAGTAAATAATGATCTTTTAAATGAGCATTAAATTATCTTTTAAGCCAGAGCTATTCATGTGTTGGTCGAAGGTCAGACATCCAGGACTTTCCTAATTGGCTGCTAAGGAGCATCACATTCAGTGGCATCAGTCATACCCAGAGGACAAACAGTAACCAACCAAAACATGCTCTCCGAGTTCACTTTTATCCACTGCAGTTTCTGATGTTCGCTGCAGGATAATATCGTGAAACAGATGTAGTGATTTGTCATATTTGGATTGTTGATTAAATGTGCAGGATACCACTGTAGCATTGCCGCTGAATGGAGCGTTGCAATATGTCTTTTAATCTATATTAAAATTGACATTGTAGAGCCCATAAAACTATGCCATCGTGGTGTCAAACTGTACAGTGTACAATGGGGTACTGTAGAATAAATTGACTCTACATCACCCGGTAGTACTATACCTGCACTGTAGAAACAACACCGTGACTCGTGTTCAGGTAACACACAGCTCAAGGTCACTGTCAGATGGGTTGCCCATAAAGCTGACTGGAGAAATGAGGCATGCTGCAGTAAATCCTAATGATGGAGCTGTGTAAACGCACTGTGGCATGGCACCTGCTATCAATTGTCAGGGATACTCAGGGATAGGTGTGGGCTGTAAATTCTTATGGGACCTGGATACTCTGGATTTTGGCAAAAATTAAAGTTTGTCAGGTTCTTGATCAGCACTTGTGTTATTTACAAATCATTAAGCAGGGATGCAGCTATCTTTTGCAAATTTTAAAACAGCAGCTTGCATAAAATAGATGGCATGAACGTAATAAGCAACTCAAGCACATTATACTGGTGCATTTTAACTCTTTTCAACTTTATTTTGTTCACAACTGTATATACTTATCCAGGAGGTAGTGAGAGACCATAGGCATTATTTTTCCATTGGCTATCATTAGTGTCAACCTTATTATTAGTTGTTATTATTAGTAGTTTTCCAAAAGATTGTTGCTCGAAATATTTTATAAGACAAAAAACCCACCAATCAAAAGGTTCTGCTGTTACCTTGTGATTGGTGGGGTTTTTCCCCCACTGTGTTTACATGTGACAGCGGGGCTGTTTGCTTACATGAATTTTACCAGTTGAAGGTCTGAGAGTAGAGTGAAGTTGGAGCAGCTGCTGGTTCTGGAAGGGTTTTTCTCCAGTCTTAATTCCCATTACAAACAGTATCCTCACTGTCGCTTAATATGGAAGCACTGTACTCTCATGAATGGTGTAACAACCACATTGGTTTATATTATGGTCCCCAGTTTTATATATTTGAACTTTGTTTCTGAGAAATCATCTTTTGTCCATCAATTTGGTCCAGTATGAATACTACAATACACATGAGCCTTGGCCACTGTTACTATGGCGAAAGTCAGATGTATGAATCTGAGCGGTAGCAAATTCAAATTCAATGCTTTGTTGTTGAATCTGTGAAGAAAAAATGCTGCCATAATTGCTGAATTCATCCAATTTTGACCGAGAATCCAAAAGTGAATTGATTAAAGCTGCAGTTGTGCTGTTTTCTCAACAGATTCTTTAGCTTTCCTCAATCGATGGCATCACACATATCAGAAAGCCTTGTACCTTGAATTTTTTTTCTCTTTTTTTTTTTTAAAGAACCAGATATTTTACATATCTAACACAACTGTCAAGATTGTCAATGTCAATAGCTCCTCACAACTCTATAACGTGTACAAGTGTGATCCCACACAACCGTCACGAAACCTTGCTGGAATGCAAGATCTTTCTAGTAATTCATACCTGCCAGGAGGGATCTTGTTAAAAAGAATGAATAAATAAAGGTACTTTTTGTCAAAACAAGGTAGTAGTCAAAGGAACAGGGACCCTGTTTCTGAATGTGAGTAGAAATTATTTTTAATGCAGTTAAACACACATTTTGTGTCAAGGGTAAAGAAGTTGCGAGTGCCTAGACTTGTTACACAATTTTTTGACTTACATACAGTTTTATTTTGAAACATTATCCCTTGGCAGGACTCTCACATTTCTCTATAACCATAATGTATATTAACTTAAAAAGATAACCTTGAATTCCCATTAATATTAATGCACCTTTCATTAATAAACCAATAGAATGTAGTGGTGCACTGACCCCTGCAGCACTAGCAGAATATGATTTTAAAACAGGGAAACATGTTTGCATCTGGTTTGGGGGGCAGCGCGGCAGAGGAAACCCACCCACACTCTAACAAGACAAAAAAAAGTGCTCAGACAAGAGAGAAAGCAAGCAGCAGCAGCAATGTGGAAAACCGGAGCCAACAAAAAGACAGAGAAGCAGAGGGAGAGAGTGACAGCTGGGCGGTGCTCGTCAGTGTCAGCAGAAGCTCGTCGCAGTAGGTTGGTCCACAGCGGGAGACAAGTGATAAGGGCTAGTAGTAGCAGATAGACAGGCATGGATGCAGGGGTTTAGCTAGACAGGCAGGCAGACTTGTCAGCATGACTCGCAACATCTGCCACTGTCTAACTCTGAAGGACAAGCAGAAAGAGGAGAAGAAGGAGGTGAAGGGACAGATGAATTAGCTTTAATGGTGCTGTCAAAAGATTGGTAATATGGTAGAGCTCAAATGTGACGTCTGCGTGAGCTTTATGTTTGATGTCCAGCTTAAGCTTCAAAGTCTCCAGCTGGACACACACGGGCATAAGCACACACACATTGCACATGCATGGTTGTATTAAAGACACACAAACATACAAGTACATGTGTGCGCATGCGCACACACACGCACGCGCACACACACGCACGCGCACACACACACTTGTATAACTTTGTCTGTCGCTGTTTGTGTTTCTTTGCATCTCTCTCACATACACACCTGCACGCGGGCACACACACACACTGTCAACTGAGGAGGAAGTGAGTCACCAGGGATTGGGCCTGCTTTCACTCAACCAGAATCTCAGGTGGCTTGGTAAATTAAGCACTCCCTCTATATCAGGTCCTCTTACAAAGGCCATTAACTTTCCCCCTGTGAACACACAAGGCTTTCACCCTGTTAAAACCATTCAGTGTTCAGTGTCGAGCAGGTCTCTCCTTCCTTGGAAGAGGTATAATTTTGTTGTAACACCATGGTGGTAGTCAATGGAGCCATGAACGAATGGCCTAAATATGACTTCCCAGGAAATTGGTTTCCAATCTCACTGACTTGTAGGAGCATTGCTGACAAACGCAACACGTGCCTGCAGCATCTCAATGACAATTTACATTTTTAAATGATTGGGGGAAAGAAATGAATTAATATAAAGACATGGCAGGCTTTTAAAAATGATTTAATGTGCTTCTCTCACTTATAGTAGAAGGAGGAAGCTTTTCCTGAAGCAGAGATTAACAGCAATATGGAAAAATCAATTGAAAAATTATCACACTTGTATTTAAATAGTATTAAATTAAGAATTTTGCCTGTTTTGGACACTGCTGCAGGATGGGGCCAACAAGCTGATGAATTAATATTTAAATATAGATATAAACAGTTCACATATCAATGTAAGGAATAGCAGTGGCAACAAAATGACAAGAATACCCTGAACACATGTACTTTAAAGCACAGGCAGGTGGTGTGGCTTTTTACAGTCTTTCTTCTCTTTATTTTAAATTTTTTTTTGTCAGGCGTCCACACTTTTCAACAGTGTTTATCCTGATTTAACTTCAGTGGCCATGAGGCATAGGCTCCCTGGCTGCGTATTTCGGGAGCACCCATCATTTATACAGCATGATGGGTGACACGTTCCCTCACCGAGGCAAGCCAGAGATCTGTGGGCACAGACGTCTTCCTGTGAAATGTCACATCCCTCTGTCCTCAACATCACTCTGAATACAAATGGCAGTCTGTTTGCCATCTGTGGACCAAGTGGCTCCTCACTCAAAGGGCCAGAGACACTACTCTGCATTCAAGTTAACATGAGGCGACAGGGAGAACTATTAGAATTGAGCCATTTAGGAATATAACTTAGTTAAGGTAATACATTTTATCTACTGGGACAGAGGATTTAATTTTCTCTCTTTTTTATGCTTTTTATTCACTCGTACTGATAGTGGAATTCATATAGGTTTCAGAGCCGTCTGATTGAAACAAACACATTTTTCTTTGTTAATCATTCATTCTTGACATACCAACTAGATTAACAGGTTTGCATTTGACAGGACAAGAGAATTTATAAGCTCTAAATTTCCTTTTTTCCACTTCCTTGAGCTTCCTTTCTAATTCCATGTTTTAATTTAACAGCTACTTTATTTGATTGAGCTCGGTTTCTGAAGAGCGAGCACTAGTGTCCTTTCCTTAATCTAATGATACTTGCCTTTGAGGACAGGCTTCTACAGAGAGTTTTTAAGTACTCTAATGTTCTGGCAATGAGGAGGCGTGTACAGAATAAATGATTAGGTCAAAGTGTCTTAAAATATAAATTGTAACCATGCTCATGTTGTCTGACAGAGATGTGAGGGAAGCGGGAGGCCACTGTTTTTCACACCCTTGCTCTCTCCTTTACACAGCATATTCACCAGTCAGTGCACAGAGTACAACATCAAGGTCCTGTGAAGTGTTGTTCCTCCCCTGGGTGTATTGTTCCGCTCTCTATCACTAAATGCCAAAAATATGTCCAAATGTTCCTTTTCAAATCAAAATCTACCCCTGCCTCTGCCTCTGCAACAAAAAACAAAAAACAGTTTTGTTGACTCATCCTGAGCTGAGAGAAAAAATAGATTTTTGGGGAGATTCAACCACCTCTTCTCATTTTACAAAACATGCAGGTGTGTCAGCAAACTCTAAAAAAATCCCACTAAAGCAGCTGTCACAGGAGTGTGTTTGGATGCCATCACATCAACATGAAATCCTAAGACCAAAGATAAAAACGTCTCCTTCTTCTTCTTCATCCCCTTCCTCTCTACGTGGGGATGATGTAAGAAATCCTGAACAGCTATGATCACTTCCAGTTTATAGGCTTTGTCCCGCCTGCTTTTCGGCCCTAAAATCAACTCCCGCCTAAAAGAGTTATTTATAAGTTTTGAAATTGCTACATAGCGTGAGCATTAACAGCTGTTTACTTAAGAGTCTTGCCAAGAGCCATTGTTGTGTTTTCATTGACCTCTGACTCGGTATCAGAAAATCAGAGTTTTTCCAGCCAAACCGGGGCTAGCTGATTAGCATGCAAACTTCAGTAGAAGAAAATAGGTGATAGAAATAGAAGTAAAACAAGAGTTAACATTGTTGCTCTCCACAAGTGGAGAAAGCTCTGGGCGAATAAAGGTTCAAGTTTGATGCTGAACAATTTTTCTAGACCAGTAAGTGAACAGCTGAAAATGTTAATGTTGATATGTAGCAAAATCAAAACTTACAAATAGCTCCTTTAACTCTCGACCCAACATCCCACTCCCATTTCACATGGAACCATATCGAATCACAGAACAAAATTACCATCTCAAAGTCATTTTCATGCACACTGCTTCAGTTACATTCCCATTAGGGTAACATCTGCAAAACATACATGCACACATATCTATATAGTATCTGTAATGGGTACTGGATGAAAAATATCTATCAAAATGGCACAAATTATACAACAGAGATACATAAAATCTCTCCCTGCTGGCGAAGCAGGCCTCGTAGACTGCACACCAGCAAATCCTGTGGGTCATAAAAACCCTGCAAGATATAAAAAACAAGGCCTTGAATTTTTTGGAGGGACTCCATTCACTGGCTTGTTGATAATATTCATCCCTGCCGTCTGTCAGGACCACTTGCTTTGTTCACTATATTGTCAGACACCAGTGGTTGTGCTTTATACAGCTGAACCGACTGATCCTTAAAAAGGACAATTATGATTGTGCCTTTAACAGCTGGTCAGAGAGGTCAGAAGCAAAGTGAGTTACACCTCTGTTTTGTTTTTACTCAAATGAATAATTTTCCCTTTGCAAAGGTTGACCTTGTGTCAAAACAAATAATAGCTGTAATAATTTAAATCTTATAAGCAACTGATTTGTATTTATTTATTTATTAGAAAAATTAACATTGAAAAAAAATGAACACAATTTTCCCTCTGAATTTGTGAACCCTAAAGTTTTTGAAACTGCACCACTTGAAGATACCTGCTGGGAAATTCAAAGAGGGGAATTTAAACCACATTACTACAGAAGCATGGAAATATTTCAGTGCTATAAATAAAGTGCTATTTAAATTCAAAATTAAGCGGTGGTTAAATGTCACAATTAGGCATTCACTTGCTAATACAATTATTATTTGCTTTCATAACCCTGTGCTCTGACCCCGCTGTAGAGGAGAAAAGTTGAAAGAATTATCCTGAGTAGTAAGTAAAAATGTAAATGCCATGTTTGTTTGTTTTTCCAGTCCCGGCAGACACCTGAGGGTGAGTTCCTGCCCCTGGACCAGTGTGAACTGGACGTGGGATTTGGGACGGGGGCGGACCAGCTCTTCTTGGTGTCGCCTCTAACCATCTGCCACGAAATCAACACTAAGAGCCCATTCTTCGATCTGTCGCAGCGCTCTCTCATGAATGAGCAGTTTGAGATTGTTGTCATCCTAGAGGGCATTGTGGAAACCACTGGTTAGAGCTAATTATATTTTCTTACACCAATAGTGTGTTTAGTATCTATCTATCTATCTATCTGTATATACATACATACATGTATATGTATGTGTATATATATTTTACTTTGAATAAGCATTGTTTCATCATCATTTAGCCTGTGGCCTAGGCCATTTCTCAGTAATATTTAACAGAATATTTAATTTCATGGTCTTTAAATATTCAATAGCACAAGCTCTTCTCCATCTCTGTCATTTTTTTTTTTTTATTTCTGTCTCCCTTTTCCCTGAAAGGAATTCACCACTTTTCTTTTCAGTTCCCTGTCTGGCTTTCTGCCCATTTTTATTTAATAGCCCACTTTCTGAAGTAATATATCCTTTTTGTATTTTTCTTGTCTGTATTTGAAATATTCCTCAACAGCAATGTCTCTTCTTTCATTCATAGGTATGACATGTCAGGCGAGGACATCTTACACTGAGGATGAAGTCTTATGGGGTCATCGTTTCCTCCCTGTCATGTCACTGGAAGAGGGCTTCTTCAGAGTCGACTACTCCCAGTTCCACAACACCTTTGAGGTCCCTACACCTCCCTACAGTGTCAAAGAGCAGGAGGAGAAGTCCTCACTGACATCACCCAACCCTCTGCCTGTTGCACCCAACCCCTCCTCTCCTCTGCTGGGCAATGGCGGCCGTGGAGGCCGCAGGGAAAGACTCCTGTCAGCCGACTATGCAGATCACATAGAGGACCAACCTTCTAGACTGCCCAGCAAACTCCAACGCATGAGCTCCACCAAGGAGGAGCTCCTCTGGAGGGGGCTGAAGACAGGGCCAGCATTGCCAGGGGGGAAAGCCTCCAGCACAGGAGACTTGCCACTTAGTATTCAGAGGCTGAGGTCCAGCTCCATCCCAGCTGCAAGGCAGGGACATCCAGAGGAACAGGTCCAGCTGTTGTCCTTGGACGGAGATGCCGAGGAGGGTGAGCTGGAGAAACACAGACTGCCAGCAGCCAGTAGCACCATCTCTGCTCCAACCCCAACACCAATCCAGATCCCTTTGGTAGGGAGTCGGCCGGAGGACAACCTTCCCCCCAAACTGCGCAGAATGAATGCTGACCGCTGAATTCTGCAGTCTAGTTTTAAGACTAAAAAAAACATTTTGAAAATGAATCAGGCTTGATGGGCATTGTATATACATAAAGACTACTGTGATATAAGTTTTTTTTTTTTTTTTTGCAGATTTTGTCCAGTATTTTACATTTACTTACTTACTTAGGCTCTCTACTAGGTTGTCCATTGCCACAGATAGAAGGACAACACCAATAAGCCATCCATCCGCTCATACTGTGAGTCGTTTTTTGATAGATCACCATCTGTGCCCCCTACTGACTTTTAACACTTCTGCCCTTTTGCTTGTTTCTTTCACTTCTGTTCATGGAGTCGCATCAAAGACTTTCTGAATATCTCATACAACACATTTTTTCATAATTAAGACTGACCTGAATTGACTTTTCACTAAACCCCTCCACCAAACAGTGATTGTCCAATCAAAGCATAGTGACCATAGGCCTGTCAAGTTCTGGATTTTCCCTCAATACTCAAGTGGTGCACATGGGGCTGTAGCAAGCGTGATAGTCATTTAAAGAGTTTGGATGGAAGTGTCTTTCTTTTAACTTTCAAAAACACAAGAGCAAAAAATTGTGAGCAAATGATTAAACTGTGTGTTTGACTGCTCTGAAGCAAACGTTTGCATGTCCTACTAAGAAGTCTACAACCTGCAGCGCTAACCAAACGCGACTTTCAAGGCCAAGGAGCTTGTAATTAACTACCTACTTTACAGTCATTTCTACAGGTTACATTAAAAAAGAAGCCCAGTTCATGACTAACACATTCACTGTTAGTAATTTTTCACTGTGTGGGCATGGAAGCTGTCAGAGTTTAGGCTAATGTTAGCAACTGTTGCCTGCTCTTTATTTGATTTGGGAAATGTTACATACCATTAACCCGAGCCAGTCCTACTACCTATTGTTATGTTTCCCAAACACATTAGTATTCAATCTAAAGCCTTTTCTCTTCTAATAATAATAATCTTAAAAACTGAAAATATATTTTGTAAAAATAATAATTGGTAAGTGAGCTACGCAGTCAAACAGGGTTATGTAAGAACAAAATAAAACAGCGATGATCTCACATCTTTCCTTCACACTTGAGTGACTAGCTCTACACAGCAACATGAGAACAAAGCTATTTTTTCTTTTATCACGCAATCATGTACAGTATATAGCCACCAAGTGTGTAGTTTTAAAAAGAGTTAGACAGAGTTTTCATGGAGCTAAAGTTTTGTAACTTATGTACAAAATCGACGGTTACTGGCTAGAAATGAGAAACCTGCTTTTGTCTACCTCTGTCTGAAATCAAAAACCCATTGTTTCTAAACTTACTGAGAAATGTGAGTGATAAAATACCTGTTATCACTGTAAACTGCATACATGCTGTGTGAGAACGAAAGCTTGGTAGGTATGGGGCTTAGCGAACGGTCAATCAACATGAATTGGGTGAAAAAAAATTCCTCAAAACTCTGGCACACAAGTCAGGTTGATACACTGTATTTGCTTATCACTTGTACTGATTATTTGTGTATTTGAATGCACATTTGAGTTGTATGTTTACAACTGTACAATTTTAACTATTTCTACCCTTTGGTGCAGTGTTTGCATTGGCATACGCATGGGTGACCAAATGTAATCACATGTCAATTTTGAACTACAGACTTTCTTTCATCATGAACTGATTTATTAAAATGTAAAACAAAAATCTGGGAATGCAGGGATGCTGACATCAGGGGACACATATTATTGCCAATATAAAGGTAAGATAAAACTTCATATTGCAACTACTAAATAATAAATTCTTTGAAATCACACCTGTGTCTATGTGTACAGAATTTCTTTCCATATGCTGCATCACATTTTCTGTGGGACTCCAGTTGTGTATGTGCTGACTGTCAACATTTCAACACCCAGAGGTATTTTAGCCGTCATTATGCATCAGTAGCTCATGTGTCGCCCACTGTGATGGTTTAACCAACATTCATCAATTATTAAAACCTTAAATGTGAGTGTGAGTAGCTTCTATTTTGAAGCAATTTACAAGAGGGCAAGAGTTCAGGGTAAAAGAAACTTAAAAATGTTAATTTACCAGGTTAACGTACGTACTCCTTCCTCTGCTCACTTAACGTCAAAGCGTTTAGCTTTCTCCTCTGAGCTATGATTTTGTTGTCTGGCTGTTTACCAGGCTGCTCTGTGGCACTTCATTTTGTCTTGATTGTGCCTATCGAGGTGGAAATGCTCTAGAAAAGGGTAATTTTCCAGACATTACACATCTGAGGATGTCCAGAGCTAATTAGTCATACTGCGAAGAACAGCAGAAAACAGAAATTTGATTATGTAACTCATTGACAGTACAAAATGACCTCTGTCCAGCTTTAGATAAAATTAACTCAGATAAATGATAGGAAGAAGAATAAATCACAGACCATTCTTCACACAGACATAATACTGTATAATGATGGATTCAACTGTAAAGAAAAATCTGTTTTGCTTGTTACTAAGTCATTAAATTATGCTTGGGAAATAGATTAGTCTAATTTTCATTTCAATTGCACTTCCTTCGTGGAATGAAGGTCATTACATCTATAAAAAAGAATAAAATATGCTATGTATAATAATAAGCATGGGCCACTGTAAGAAATGGTTGAGATCCAACCAAACGTAAAAACTACATTTGAGCTGATTAAAAATAGAAGGTGGAAACAGAAAGTATAGTTGATCATTACACAGCAATGAATCTACTAGACATAGCTCACGCAACTCTGTTCCAGACAACTTTTATCAATGTTTCATAAACAACTCCTACTGTTGGAGACAGATCAATTAATACTTCAATGATGAAAAGTAACTAAGTACATTTACAAAGGTGCTTAACTTAAAGCGGATTCCGAGGTACTTGACCTTTACTTAAGTGCTTCCATTTTATATTATTTTTAACATCTACTACACTGCATTTGAGTAAAAACTTCACCTAAACCAGCTACAATTTAAGTTTACACATTAATCCATTAGCAATAACGGTCAAATATTACACACAAACAGGAATTATTCTGCCAATCATGTACTTTTACTTTTGATACATTTTGCTGATAGTAATTCTGTACTTTTACTTAAGTAAACATGTGAATGTAAGTCTAGTATTGATAAAACAGTATAGTGTGGTATGATGTGACTACTTCTTACGGCACTGATTGTCAGCAAAATATAATTGTACGATATTAGATTGTTATTTAATGACTGCATTAACATGAATGAAGAATTTTAATGCATATGCTTGAGGCAGAGTTGATTTTAGCAAATAATTTTATATACTGCTCAGTAGTTGAATCTTAATGCATCATAGTGCATGTAAGTTTTATATATAAAATCATAATCTGCAAAGTACCTATTTAGTATAGCTGTTGTAAGTACAGCTATTGTAGTGGAGAAGAAGTACAAAAACTGAAGTACAAGTACCTCAACACCAATGCATTTCCACTAATGCATACTTTTAACAGCATCTAAAGGCATGATATTCAAATCTGCATTTTTCCAGTTTATAGACTCACTGCAGATCCAGTTAAGTGCATGTCCTAATGAAAATTTGCAAGCAGGTGTGTCCCATTAAATCACCTAGGTATATAATCACATGCCCAAGTCCATCAGATAAATCAGCTTCCAGAGTGGTGATGCTGATATCCTTTTTGTTACAATTTCTGAATGAGTGTGAAAAATTTACCAGTCTAAATCTATGAATAATCAGTGTAATGCCTCTTCACAAGCCCATTTTGCAGTTGATAGGCTCATTTATGTTTACAAGAGCTCCAGTCATTGTCATATAGGCTAAAGTTGCATTTGTATGCTACGATATAGGCATATGTGGGTGCAGAACGTGACTGTGTGTCTACATGTCTAACTGTGTGCGTAGGGAAAAAGAGAAACACTCTCAGGAGGAGTACAGTGATCAGATCACACATCCACACTGACCAGATGCTCATCCATAGTCAATGAGCAGAAAAACTGTCACTTCTCTAAAGCACAGTGCCATTAGCTTGGTGAGCTGGACAAGCTTGTGAATTGAGAGATCATCTACAATGCGAGGATGGAGCTCTGTTCTATTTTGACCTCCTTGCATGGATGCAGTCATTTACAGGCACCAGCAGCTGTGAATAAATCTATATCTACGAGCTAAGATCACATGTAAATCGCCCTCACGGATGAAGAGACCATCAAACTAATGAACAAGTTGGAATGGGAGTTTCCCGCCCTCACTACACCATGGACACTTTCTCTTACTGTAAATACACACCACTTCTTTTCTTCACATGTATCAGCAAAAACAGACGCAGACATGTTACAAACTTAAAACCTTTATCATAAATATTTTAATTAGATGGTTTAAAGTGTCCAAGAGAAGAGTTTCCAATACCCGTGGATATTTTATTAAACAGAAAATGTCCAAATGTTCAAGAGAGAACAAACCAGATTTTAAAATTTCCTTTTGATCACCACCAGAGACTGGAGTGGGCATCATTCACTCGTGGTGTCAGCTGTGTTGTGCCCACAGGCTCGCTCGGGGCAGCCTAGGTAAATATTGTTCAGCTCTCCCCTGCAGAATCTCAATTGCTTTTCTTTCTTTGCTTTCTCCATGCGTCACCATACATCGGTTCAATTGCTCTTTATTGCTGTGGTGTCCTTTCAGCTAAAATCCCAGACTGAAGAGTGTAAGAATTAGTTTTGGTGACTCTATAAAGAAAGCATCCTCCACTTGAAAAATGCTTGTTTCAAGATCAATATTTCTCCGCTTTTCACATCCACCCAGAAAAAATGCATACTCTAAAAGCAATGCAATCTCAAGAGGTCTTTTTCAACCATACATTTACAGTGTCAGCAGTATTGTGACCAAAAGTTATTAATTAAATAAAATGTTCTTAAAACAATGCTACAGATGAAGCAGGATAATAGAAGAAAGTCGCATGTTTCTCTGGGAGAAGGATTCATTTGATACAGTTTAATTAATTTCAGCTGCCGTGTCACCGTACACATAAATCTAGTTCCTAATCATACCACATGGAGTTAGATAGTATCTTTTTGCTAATAAACCGAAAAACAGAAAATTTAAGAAAGTCATGGAAAGAACCCTTAGAATCTTAAAAGCGTGAAAAAGTCTTTGTTATCTATAATCAGCATTTTTATATGACTGCAGGTAATGTGAAAGTAGTAACAAACACAAGCACAAGTATCACCTGATGACCTCTTTTTACAGTGAAAAAACCCACTGTACAATGCCTGCTCAGCACCAAATGGTAGATACAGATATTACAGATACAGATATTTCCCTCAGGTGTTGGTGGAGACCAAATATAGAGTATATCATGAATAGAGAATATGAAAAATATATATTGGCCTGACATTGAGCAGCTGGCCAGAAACACGACTCCAAATGAATGATAATGTTGCTGGATGTGTAAACAAGCAACACATTAGCCACATCAACTTAAAAGCTGATGATGCGTGACGGTTGGGTTTACAGTTTGTTCCTGCTGCCCCCAAGTGGCAGTTAATGCAGGTTAAATATTCACGACTAAATAAGCAATAATCAAAGTTGATACCATATTATTTCTCATGCTGTACCTCAAACTTAAAACAAGTTTATTTGGTGATAACAATGAAATTTTCAATCATCCTACTAAATCTTGTTTAGTTTTTTAAAATACTGATAATATCTGTCATAAGCCACAAGTGCAAAGTGACAGACCAGAACAGCTGCAAAACCTCACACTTGAGGAGCTGCAACCAGTAAATATTTGTTATTATTAGGAATAAACTACTTACACCATCAATGGGTTGTCAAAATAGTCATTGATTTGATTTTCAAGCCTTTTCTAAAATAAAGTTTTGTTCATTTGTTGTAGAAACTGCAAAATGAATCACCTGTCTTAAAAAGGTATAATGCGTTTTTATCATAATTACCAAACCAGGAGGGGAGGTTGTTGGATCCCATTTTCAAGGCAGATGATGCTTCCCAGGATGACCCTGATTGAAATCTGCTCAGAGTGAGAGCTCAACATGGGCCCGCCTTATTACCTTCCCCGTCACTCCATTACAGAGTGTCTGAATCTTATTACATGCCCCTTCTTGGCATCCTAATTGGGTTTTCCCGCTAAGACTTTTTCTGAATTACAATCCTACCACTGTGAATACGAAATCACTCAGCGCACATTAGCGGATGATGCACCTCGGGAGCGAGTGCTGCTGCTTTGAATGAGTAACTGCCTTCACAAGGCTTCCTTTGCTTTAAATGGAAAGGTTCCTGAATTGTTTAAGACTTTAGTGAAGAGTTAGTGAAGCGGACAGAATCATTTATGCTCTGAGTCAAACTGCTACATGGCAGAAAATTTATGAGCATGTTCGTCTCTTGTGAAAAGCGTGCTTGTCTAATAAATATTTGATTGATCTTTTAATAAGTGAAAAGCACTGCTTGGGGAAGACATTCCTGCTTAAATGTGTGACTTCATCTGTCTACGAGGAACACTAGACAAAAAAGATTACCTAAATATTTTAGATGCAATGCTATGGCTCAGGTATTACACAATAGGTGATCATTTCATGTTACTTTTTTTGGTGACAAACTTAAGGATTTGGTTACAGAAAAGAGGAGTCCTTACTCTGCATTTCACTATTTGCAAAGCTGTTAATTTATTTCAAGTGTGCGTATCTTTCACTGAAATAAATTACACTCTTTTCTGTCAGTCTCCCACACACCAGCTCTGCTATGAGCCTTGATTCAGGTGACACCTTCAGTGAGTGACAAAGACATAATTTTCCTGTTTTTCACATGTAGAAGAGAAAAATGCAGCTCCAGCACTTGAGAACCTTGTCCAACTAAAACTAGCACCTTTGATCTTCCAAAAGGACTTGCATTGCTCACTTAGTTTGCAGTCTTCATCATATTAATTCATCTTCCCCCTCTGGATTACCTAAGTAACTCATTCAGTAAATACCATTTGGGATAATTTAGTAATCTTCAAAGAGAGGCTCGAGAATAAAGACTTGTTCATGTCCTAGAAAATTTACATATTTTCAGAACATTTACATATCTTGGGGAAATTTACATATTTTCTGGGACAAAGATGTCTTAGCTCCTCTTCCTGATTTCCATCATGCACACAACTTTTAGACAGGAGGTTTTTTGTCTAAACTGTAGAACATGAGATGTCAGCTAATCATTGTCTGTGTCATTTGGAAGGATAAAAGTGTAATTTCCCTCAGCACAAGAGGAGGCAAACTCTAAGGTACGCACACAAACATCTCAATATGAGAAGCATCAATGTACTAAAAATATTATAACACAGCTTGTTTGTTGCTTTCCAAACTTCTGACTCCAACTTTCAGTCTCCCTCAGATTTTATCATCCCACACTAAGTTGGTACCAAATTCAGCAGGCTTTAACACCAGGCTTTTGTTCAGGTGCATCCTATTAAATTAAACTTTTAGAACACAAGTTAATCTGATTAACTGAGCACATAGACTGGTTCAGCACAGTGCTGTGACAGCTGATTCAGTGGTGGATGTTTCCCGCACACTAACTTTGATAAATAATTCAAACTTTTATTAAAGCCAGATGCTAGGAAGCAATTCCTTGAAGAGCTGGGATGAGACAACACTGGCGGCTGAGGAGGCTGTAATAAGTGCTTCTTTAAGGAAGTGAAGCGCAACAAATAACATATTTTTTAACTCCTTGTGGCTCTGTTCTGTTTGAAGGCAAAAATAACATATTTTCAATCAAAATTCATAGAGGATAGTTTAGTGGTGGCTCCCAGCTCCCAGGTTAACTTTATATCAGGTATTATTTAACTACTTATGATAAAATAATGTTGTAATGTTTTTGTAATTCTGTTAATGTTCGACTGCATTCATACTACCTTCACATAGAGTGGATGTTCCAACCTTCAGGCATTACTTTTAGCTACTTTCATTGATCTGTTATGTTAAGCTAACTTATTCCACTGTTCAACCATTACTTTTAGCTATTTCAACCATAAATCATTACTTCTAGTTATTTTCTATTCTATTTTAATAGCTATAGCTATTTATATAAGTTAGCATACTTATATATATATTTTTTTATATTTCAGTCATTTATCCACTGCTTTTAGCTATCTGTTTTCACTATTTATACTTTTAGCTATCAATTTACACCATTTATTCACTACTTTCAGCAAACTTTCTCAACAATTTATACTTTTAGCTCACTTGCTGAAACACTTTTCAAAAATGAAACAAAACAACAAAAACAAAAACTAGTTTGTATCTGAAGCCATATGAAAGTAAAGGAAACAACCAACAAAGTGATATTTAGGTCAAACACTTACTTATCGTTGAGGGTTTTTGGACAGTATACTTGTCACGACTAAGCATTTGACTGCCAGGCTGGGGAAGCCTGGGAACAGATTTGCTATCAGTGCAGCAGAATAATGACCAATAAAACGCTGTTTCACACATTCGCCAGTTTCAAGAAAAAACAGCAGCTGAGCAAACAGGCTCTTCAATCTGGCAAACACACAAATGTTGAGTGCACATGTCCCAGACTGGCCACAATGCCAGTCTGTCTTCTGGGAAAATGATGCAGTGCTAGCCAGGATGCAAGTTGTGCAGAAGCTGCATATGTGCCCTCAACCTCCTTCCTTATCCAGCTCCTGCCAGGCTGATTTACAGCCTCTGGGTGAGGTTAATCACGGCATGGTTTGGGGACAAATGGTAAGGCAGGAAAGTGAGTCATTTGTACCGAGGATACTGACCTCTCCTTCATAGTCTTACCTGACAAAGCAGATTATTCACTCACAGAGTATTAGTTTATAATACAGTGACAAAATCAGCCAGTTTTGTGGTGCAGCCATTTATTCTGTAATTAAAAATAATAATAATCTTGATTATCTTTTGCTCTGTTGTACTGCAATAAACAGACATAAAAGAAGAGCATGTGTGTGAGCCTTTACCTAATGTCTCTCTCTCACATGCCAATGGCAGTGACTTCTCTAGTTTATTACACTGGCTCCAGTATCCCAATCAATTGTGAGTAGTCCCAATCAATTAGCTCTGCATTATTTACCCAGCAAGTCCCCATGGGATTCACTCAGACAACAGCAATTACTGTATCGCTCATCCACTCCCTGGTGCTCCGGCAGGAAAACTGATTGCTGGCTTATACTATGACATGATTCCTGCTTGGCACAGACTATTTATTATTCATCACTCACTCTGTCCACTTGATGAGTTTCATCTTGAAAATGGAGTAAATGCTTTTTTTCTACTGCACATTAAGCATTAATAGAATAAAAAATTGTCTCACACACATACACACAGGATAATCATACAGTCACAAGCAAAACATTTTTTAAAGACCAATGTCACTCTTTTTGAGTTGGAATGAAATAACATTTTTGTAATTCTTAGCCTGCTCTCTGCTTTGTGTCGTTCACATAGTCCTCCTGTGCACTTGTACTGACCATCTGTGACTAAACTGTGAGCAGCAGCGGGGGGCAACATGCTAAAACAGCTAATGCAGTGACACGACTTGTACTTGAGGGAATACCATTAGTCTCCAGTTAGTGATGGAGACGGCCATCTGTGGTTACGAAGCAAATTTTAGTGTGTTCTGTCCTCTGGCGTTAAGGAACATTTGTGACAAAATTCCTTGTGGGCACAATATCCAGACGTTGTTTCTGGCTTTCGCATGATTTTGCTTTTCACATTTTATTTTTATTAAACCAAAGCACAACGGAGTGACTCTTGACCTCTTTTAAAACAAAGAGAGTAATTGAGTTTTTGGTAAAACATATTTAAAACAAGAAGCATATTAATGACAGAGCTGCAGAGCACCAAGTCAGATAAAAGCTTTAAAGCTAAGAACACGGGTGGGGCAGCTATACAGTGTGCCCTTGCATTCACCCTATGGCTGCTGTTGAGGCCAAGCCAAGTCTATTATGGGAGACTTAATAAAAACTTAAAAGATAATTAAAAGTATGTCCTCGGGGAGGTTCGGTGACCTTTGGTGACCTGTGATGTTTGATATCTTTTGGCAGTAAAGTGGGTCAAGTGATCTGCTCACACCAGGATTTAATGAAAGTCTTTTTCATTCCTGAGTCTTGTGTTAATGTTACTGCAGCATGGCCTGTCATGGTAATTATCAGCTGAGGAGGAGAGTGGCTTATATGTTGTGATGCCCTTGAGAAAAAAAAAAGCTGCATGCGCATTATGCTCTCATGTGAGTTTATAATAAGACAATATAGGAGCTGAGATGTTGTTAGGATGAAAAAAAAAATCTTTGCCATGCTAAATGCTTTCCCAGCAGTTCTTTGCCATCTGTCTCTACTGAACTCAGAGGTAATTGTTTCGAAGAGGCAGGTTTGTGTAATTAGGATAAGCAGAAAATGGTTTTGCATGATTGAACAGTGCAACCATGACCTACAGCACATACACAAGGTAAAACTTATGAAGCACAATGTAATTCGATGAAATTAATCAATCGTCTTTCATTCACACTGCCTTCATCCTTGGAGTATGAAAGCAAATTGTGAGTTTTATATTGTGATGCTTGTTTAGAAAATGTTCTATCTGATAGAACAGGTTACTGCACTACTGCAAAGTGGAATTTTTATGTAATTAGTGAGAAATTCCACTTTGTAGTCATACAAGTTTTGTGTACAACAAAGATTGGTATCTAATTGATTAGAATGAGCTCTTGCTCACTGCCCACTGATCAATTGCACTTTTACGGCCAAGTGCAAAAACATATGGATGGTGTACGAATATATAATAAAAGAGCATTGATGTCTAACTATATGGTCAAATTTGGTCAGACAATGGAGCAAACACATGAACAGAAATGGATCCAGAAAGACTGTTATAATATGGGCTAATATGATACATGCAGACATATCTACATGGGCAATAACAGACCAGACTGGGCAAGTGCAGACTATATTTAATTAGGAATGATTTCCTACATTGAGTGGATTTACCCTTTAACTGACTCAGCTCCAGTTTTAGGGCGGAGACGTCACACCTCCCTCTCTCTCATTAGTATTCACAGTGAGTCTCATGTCCTGAAATGCACTTGATAAGACTTGCCACGCTCTAATTTACCATAGAGGGGAAACAGGCAAATGAAATTGCTCCTCAGAATATCATTCCCATGACGAATCAATATTCCACTAAAAACTCTGTTGTTTGATTTTTTTTTCCCCCCGAAGATGGCCTTTTGAACTGCTGCAAAAACAAAAAACGGTGATCTTAAAAGCCATTTGTTAAAGCTACCGCACAGGTTATAAGAGGAGAGGTGGGTGCTGACTGCATAGAGAAAACAAGTGCTTAATTGCAATTGCTACATAGGCATTCATTCGCTTAACATGATCTTTAGTAAGTGCTGAATTCAGGAAATGATCCACTATGTAACAATATCCAGCGAGGAGGAGTGGAGCTCTTGTGTTTTATGTGTTGTTTTATGGTTCCACACTATCTGCAGCTGGTGACTTTATAAGTATGAAACACGAGCAAACACGTTGAATAGAGAAATTTAGTGTCCACAGTGGTGTCCATCGCTTTAATAAAAAATAATGATAAAAAAAATCCCTCCCTTTAGTTGCTGCACCATATTGGATTCACTGTTGTTTATGACAATCCATAGCATGATTATCTATGGTGAGAGCCACTACAGAAACATGTGTACACAATACATAAAATAAGCCTGCAGCTCAGCACCTTTTGCACACTGATAAGTAAATGAAAATGTTGTTTCAAAGTGAGTGCAATCTGTATAAAGAGCTGCACAATGAGAGGAGGGAAAAACATTCTGTTCTCTTCTCACTGTGAATATAAAACAAGCATTATGCTCCTTATTGGCCTGTGTTCTCACCTTCTGTTTCAGGGCATCGTTCACAACTCAGATGTAACTCCTCACATCAAGGGGTCTGTCAGAGCTCAGCAGAGTGTCGGTTATATCTGTGACAGTCGAGACACAGGATGTTCGCTGACTGACTTGTTCCTGTGGTGCCATTACCTGCTATTGGCAAGTGTGTCATCAACATTATGACAAGTCGGTGACTCTCTCTCTCTCTCTCACACACACGCACGCACGCACGCACGCACGCACGCACGCACGCACGCACGCACGCACACACACACACACACACACACAGTCTAGTCTCCCGTGACGCCAGCAAATATATGACTCCATTTCATCTTTTAGGATGAATCTCATCACAGCTGTTGACACATTGATGCCCACAACATTTCGTGCGGGATAACTTGGTGGTCGAGGGATCCTCCTGCAACTAAAATGAGGTATTCTGTATCCCCACAACTACCAGTGCTTCCTATTTATTCAGGTCTGTATTTGCAAGCTGCTGTAGACAAGAGCCTCAAGTGTCAAATAGAGAAATGGAAATAAGGTGGTGTTGACACTTAAACGCTGCATTGACAGCGGGGATATGTGTTTACATTCAGGTAAATGTGACTGGACTAACTATGGTGGCTCTGCAGCCTCACTGGCCTACTGTTGAAACAGTGTGTGGAGGCAGGTTACATTCATTTTCATTAACAGTGGACAAATTGTGTTTAGGAGGAACTTAATCAGATTGCATGTTCTGTGGAGGTCTGTGGTTTCTTATACAACCTTGTGCTCTATCAGTTGGGGAAATTTTTAAATCTTATTACTTGATTGATTTGATTACTCGCTGATTCAATCAACAGAGCAACTACTAAGAAACTGGAACACTTGCTCATCTTGTCGAGAGTGTCCTCGATTTGGGCAGCTACTAGAAACAAATTGACTGTATGAAAAACTCATGAACTTTTGCTGCACAATCGGCACAAAACGACACAAAACCTACACTATAACATACTTTAATGACATATTTATGTTATTATGTTGGTACCGTTATGTAATTCATATTGATTCTTGAATACACATTTGCTACTGTATATCATAAGAACTTTAATAAGATGCTCTGACAATAAAAAGTCCATGAACACTGAGAAGCTGCAGTGAAGCTTTGAGGTCGTTTTTATGAGCAGGATAATTGGATTGCCGTTGATTTTTTTTTTTTTGTCCTCAGGGGATTTTATGTTGGGTCTCTTCTAACTCTTTTATGAACATTACACACACATATTCCTATACTTGTGAGGACTTGCTGTTGTTTTCTGTCTGATCTAAACCTGTTACTACAATTCAATTCAATTAATAAATTTTGACCTAATTATTGCAGATACATATATTTGTAGATATATGCCAGTGAGGTGAACATGCATCGCATGTGCAGCCAGACTTCAGTTCTGCTATGTGACAACAAAGAACAGGAAAAGATTAAAGACACAATCAGATGATGTTTCTATCTTTGGATTATAACTCGTCCAATAGTTGGTATCACGACCCTTATTCTACAACAGCTTGTGCACTGTGTTCTTTATGGTAACAGCAAACAAACAACATATACAGTATATCACCTTTATTTAATCAGGTTGTCTCATCGAGATTAAGATCTCTTCAGAGAGGGACCTGAGTACAGCAGGGGAAGTGTTTTCAGACTGATGACTGTACAACATACTATACAACAAACAAACTTCAGTCCCACTTCCACTGAAGCACAAACAGCAATAAAAAAATTTAAAATATCACAAATATCTATCCCAATCTTGCTGAATTTAAAGGTTTAAAATCACCCAATGGGATGAGGTGTTCAAGTTTTAAAATATGTTGTAATTTATTCCATTTATCAAGTAAAAGGCAGTGGAAAGCAGCCTTTGTGAGTTCAGTATTTACCCATGGGTTATCTAAAGTCAGTCGGTGGGTAGGAGGAACATTTAGCATGCAAAACTTCACATAAATAATCAACTGGTAAAAATAACAAGCCCACAGAGAGGTGTTCACTATGTAAGAAGGACTTTTAAATAGTAAATCAGGTTGAACTGTCTATAACGAAAGTCATGATATATGGTACACCACTGCCTGTTGAAAAGCTCACTGAAAGACCACAAAAGCCACCGAAACAATCATGATGTCATAACTCTATTAATCTATCAATACTGCTATTATATGTCTTATGAAAGCTACTTGTGTACTGAACTTTACTACTGAGCTGAAGAGGCAGTGTTGAACATCACGGCGTGTTGCGATCGCTCACTGATACAAAAGAAAGTAATTTCCTCTGGGGATGGAAATTCTGTTTCCCTTTCTCCTTATACTTTCTTCTCCTATTTTCAACCAAACCCATGCCCCTGGTGCCGACGTGATTTCTTACTGATTTCTTAAAACAAACATACAAACAACATAGATTAGGAATTTTTTAAGTCAGTTGAATGAAACAAGCAGCAAGGTGATTGCTAATTTTTATCTTTACATAGATAAACTTCTTTCTTGAAGAAAACTGCCTCTCATCAACATGCTGGTATGTAGCGGTGCAAAGAATGAAGTCTCACAGGCTCAATCTGGTGCTAGATATTTAATGAAGATATTCTGTAAAGTGCAATAATATCGCTTTAGGTTCACAGTTGCTACACATCGTTATCTGCTTCCATCTTGCAGCCAGAAATTCTCATTGTCTGACTTGTTCACGCTGAACAATAACAAAATACCATAAATGTACAAAAACATAACACCATATTTATTCATAACAGTCACATAAACAGTCAACAGTCATGACCGGGACTCCCTCCTCTGAGGGCTCATTGTTGAGGCCACCTCCGGGCTCCGAGTACTGCAATGGCGGCCGTTAACTTAACATTGGCTGCTAACTGGCTAAATTCAACACGGTTGCTAATAAACACTTAACAGAACTTAACACAGTGTCACAGAAGTACAGTGTGAAGTGCAGAAATATCGCTACACAGCGTTATCTGCTTCCATCTTCCACACAGAGATTCTTCTTGTCTGACTTGCTCTCGCAAGACTTTCCTATGACGCCACCTGTACATACACTGCTCACGTAGCGATACTGACACCTGCTGATGCTACTGCTGGTAACACTGGTAATGATTACACTGTACCCTGAATCCTAACTACAAACCCCTTCTTCCTATAAACACATACTGTATATAACACATAGCAAACACATAAAAAATACTTTAACTCCTGTTACATCCAAGGGATTATTGCACATGATTTATTGTGCCACAGGTACAACACGACTATGTAAAATAGACTGGGTTAGGCCGGGAAAAATGAGAGTGGGATTGTCACCACTGAATAAATACAATGACATCAGACTCTGAGGTCAATCTGGTAGTACTTTTTACAGGAAGACACATTGCTTCATTTGGCCTCACTTATGCGCACTGATCCTCAAGGTCACACACACGCCTTTAACTAAATGCTTTTGAGCTTTTTGTACTGGAGTAATTTATTCCTTTTCTTGTGGACAGAATTTAGCCTGTGTGTGCAAGAGGAGCACCTGCTTTTACCTTAATCACCATCAAATCCTCTGTTGTTGTTTGCAAAAGTAAGTTATGCAGCACCATTTGGTAACATTACATTCATTAGTTCAAGTAATGTCCTTTAGTACTTCCATTCTGTACAGGCACTGACTCATCTCATCAGTATCTTAATTTTGTGTGTCTCGCTGTCTCATTTAAAAAAAAAACTTCTCTAAATAAAACCACAGTGTGTTGATTGTCTGGGGAATTTTTTTTTAAATTTTGCCTACTGCGAATTTGTACCTCAGCTGACCTTCCAGAGGTGCTCACATAGCATATCGCTGCTATTGTTTCAAGGTAAAACCCTGGTTCAGCTAAACTAGTGAAAGGTCATAATTCTTCCCCCAAGGCTTGAAGACAGTTGGTGTGATTTCTGTCTACTATTCATTTCTTAAGCCTTATCCCAATATGCTGCAGCATGCTAATGTCTTAATCGCTGTACCACAGAGCAACGCAGACCTTGTGACATCCTTGAGAAAAGCTGCTGGGACAGACGGGGCAAGATAAGATACAAAGAGGCTAAAAGAGGAAGTCGGAGAGTCATCTTAAAAAGACTACATTTAATATAGAGGAGCCACACCTGAAATGTGATAAAGATATTTAGTACAGAAGCTGAATTCTGGTTTGTCATGTCATGAATGTCTGTAAAAAACTGCATCCGAGAGTTGTCAAGATATTTCATTCTAAACCACTACTGTGAACCTCCTGGTGGCGCCTGAGGAAGAGTCAGGGAATCACCGAGGTCCGTAGGGTTCATCATCTAGGAACCATGAATGTCTGTGCAAAATTTAATGGAAATCCATCCAGCTGCTGTCTGATATTTCAAAGCGGTGGACCAAAATACAGACTGACACTACTATCCCTAGAGTTGTGCTGCTACTGTGGCTAAAGATGGGGTAATTTCAGGTTTGTTAACATCAAGATACTGGACTAAGTGTCTGCACTAATTGATTGTTAGAGGTGCCACTGCACAGTGACATGCAATGATTTACTGATGATACTGAATGTTAAAGCACAGAGAGCAAGAGACACAAAGAGGAAGGAGAAGGAGAAGGAGAAGGAGAGAAGAAGAAGAAGAAGAAGAAGAAGAAGAAGAAGAAAGACATGACTGAGACGATAAAAGAACACATTCATATTGCATGTGAATATATAAATGTTGAAACACGTACAGAATCCTCACACAACGCTTGTTGTGTGGTGTAAACATTGGACAGAAGGTTTCTCCACTCCTTCCCCCTCCCTTCGCGCCTGAAATCGCTGAACTGGACTGCAGGACACAGATGAGACTCGAGATATGAAAAAAACAAATACATTTGGAGACTCCTGCACTCAGTACAAGATAAGTTGTTTAAAAATGCATAAGCCATTAAAGTAAAAGACGTTCTTTTGTACCTCCAGCACAGAGAAAGCAGCCGTATTTTGCTGCGAGGTTACAGCTGGCAGTGCTGCTCTGGCCCTGCAGGAGATAACAGAAGATTGCTCAAGTGAATCAACGGCTACAGCAGAATTTCAGCTGACACCAGTTTTGTCTCATTCTGTCAAGAAAATCTATTTGTAAGCCCATATTCGGATTTTTGCAAGGTGGTAAAGTGAAACACGGGGTAGATATGTCGAAGTGGTCAGAGCCACTGCCAATGAGAGGAGACAGACCTTCTGATTGATAATGTAAGCAACTTGAACTGAAAGGGAGACTGTTGATTGATTGGTTGAACACTGGAACTGACTTGCAACTGTGTCAACTGTTGCAGTGATATAGAAACAAAAATATACAAATATTATAGGTTATAGGTTATAAATAGTATTTAGATATATACAGTATACAGTCTTTAAAAAATGTACCTCCATTTAGCTGGAAGTTAGGTTACTAACCATTCCAGTTCCTCCAGGTGAGGGTAACTACACAGAACACAAATCACATTACACAACAAGACTGGGTCAAAACCTAGTACCACATAATAATTGCATTCTGCCTAGTGTCTGCCAGTTTTTGCCCTTTATCTGTTTGCTTCTCTCCTACTCACATATACAGTGTTTTAAAACAGCCAAATTCCCAATAAAGTTGTTCTCATTTATGTTTTTCTGTTGTCAGACAACAAAATATGTATGAAATAATAACTGAAACGCGGCCCAAGACTACATGTTGCCAGCAGTCACTTCCAAGCCATTTCCAAGCTGCTGCTCTGCAATGCTAAATACTGATTTTATAACTGAAACGTCATCTGATAAAAATCTCCATACACATAAATTAAAGACAACAGCTGTGCTGTAATTTTGACTATATTTACACTCAAATCACTTACAGAGAAAGGTAGAGAAGTAGAGAAAGTAGAGAAAGTAGAGAAGCTGCCTTGCAGTCAGCATGGAGAGGTATGCCTTCAGAGGGAATGTCTGGCCTCACGCTCACAAGGCGATCTTGGCGATTCTCTTCTATGGAAAGGAGCCAAGGTTTGTCCAAAAAGTTGCTAGATTTGTCACTATGTGCTTTTTTGGAAAAGAAAGTCAGTTAATCTAGCAACAAAGGCACTAAATTGGCATTCACACCAAATAATTTTGAAAGAGCATCCAATAGGGAAACTCTAACACTCAGCTAGGGGTGATCAATGGTGTAACCTTATCACTCAGTCAGTCATTCAATCGGTCAGTTACCAACATTTGCATTCAGGGCTGGACCAGCCAACAACCACCCTGAGTTGACATCCCTTCAACTCTTTCACAGGGTTGTAGGGTGATTTTTTTTTTTTCAACATCTAAGGTAATGAGTTCAAATTTCCACATTGCAATCCCAAATTGTTTTATATAAATTTTCTGAAAATGTTATTTCCCTATGTATTGACTAGTTGTCACAATCTGCCAAAGACTTTTCACAACAGATCGTTTTATTTGTATACTCTTTAGAGGCCTAAAGATGATATATTATTCAGTAATTAATTTTTAAAAAGCACGAACAGAGATGTGTTTTTTTTCCACTTCCACTATTCTCTTGGGACCTTGAGACCCATCAGATTTATCTGTTTCCTCAGTGCTCGGAACCCTCATGTCAAGATCTGTCAGGGTCAGTCCTAAATATTACTATGTGTTTTCTGTACTTGTGAAATTTACCTCTGATATGGTCACAGAAATCTCCGTGGCAGATATCTCAAAACCAGGACAAATGAAGCTGAAACCAGTCTACAACTGGTTTCTACCGTGGCATGGGTAAACACCACTTTGGGTTGAGAGAGGAAATGTAATTTTGGTGAACTGACCCTTTAAGTGCAATTACTTGCTTCATTGGGTAGTATGAAAAATAATTGTCAAAGAAGAAAGGAGATGATAATAAACTAGATGTTCTCAGCTCAGGATATCAGCTGCAGATACAGAAGGCACAGTCACACCATGCAGGTTTAAAGCAGCAGCACTTAAATTCATTCGTTACTTAAGTAGTCAAATAAAATACATCACCCCAAAACATAAGGTTTCATAATGAGATGAATGCTGACATCTGACACTCTGCAGTTACTCATGCAGCTAAAATTAAAATGAAGTGCAAAGAGCAGGCTCTCCGCTGATGCAAATATCCAGCTATTCCTTCATTTGATATTAACTAGCGTGAACACTGACAGGGTAAATTATAAAAGAGTGCAGTCCAGTGTTATGAGCTGAAGTGGAATATGATTTGTTTTGATACCAAAAGCTTTGAACAACTCCTCACTGCAGGGAAACTATACATTATCAAGGCAACAGATTTCGAGTATTTGAGGCACAGGGAGGAGTATCACTCCAGGTCTGATGATGCGGTTTTTGCTCAGAGGATGTTTAGAGGTACTGACAGTTGGAAATTTGTCCTAGATGCATCCTTTAGTGGTTAATTAAAGAAAGGAATCAAGGTTTGTATCTTCCACAAGATGAATGAACTGAGGGCTTTAGCAGTGCTGCTCACACACCATAAGCCTGAAGACAACAAGCAGGCATGTAACAGCTAAGGTAAACACCCCGAGATGCCTCTGTGCATACGTATGTACGAGTGTGAATATACACACAGAAATGTGCACTCATGCAAAACACATACATGCATACAAGCGTTCCCCTCGAGGGATATCCCTCCTGTCGGCCACCGCTCATTCAGGCGCATATAAAACCCATAATTTTCTCAGAGGCGCCGCACACATGCATCAACTTTAACTCCAAACACACACACACACACACACACACACACACACACACACACACACACACACTAACACCTGATCTCATGTCGTTCCTGTTCGCCCCCTGGTAGTAATAATGAATGAATGAAACATGAAATGTACAGTGTCCCAGCTCGTTGTTAATTTCTCTGACTGAAACATCCACAGTTCCTTCACTCGTTTGTCCTTACACGGGGTGCTGCTGTAATAATGTAATAATCCCCCCCCCCATCTAAATTCGCATCTGACATTATTGACACACACACCGGGTCTGAGGGGTTAAACGGTGAAGTGGAGCAGAAGAAGTAGGAGTCAAGCTGACCTTTGCATCTGAATATCTCACCGCTGAGGTTCAGATAAAGGAGAAGGAGGAGGCGTGGGAGAGTAAAAACTGGAGGGGACATGTGTCTGAATCTCCTTCATCTTCTTCATGTGTGCATGTGTGCGCACACATACGCATACTTCTCCTTAATAATGCAGCAGGTGCACAGTGTACCATACATACTGATCACAGTAGGGCTCATAACATATACACTATGGTTCGTATTGTACAGATGAACCCCTCCAACACACACTTCCAGATTTCTGTACTTTTGAGGACTGAACAGTCACTTATCTAATAATCTTACCTTACCATTAACCTAAACCTGAATTAATCCTACAAACAAGTCTTAACCCTGATACAGCTCCTAAAGAATTGAAGACCACCAATCTCCATTAATGTCCACACAAAGATAGGATTACAAGAGCACATGCACACACTGTGAAACACACACATGCAGTGCAATTTTCTTTGACGTGTCAGTCAGCGCTTCCTGCATCTGCCTGTCACAGCTGTTTAGCATTAATCTTCACGGTTGTTGAAGCCCCGATTCACGTTGTGGTTGTTTGTATGCTGCATGTTCATAGTCGTGTTGACTTGGTGAACAGTTTTATATAATCTGTCCTATATTTACAGGTCTGTTGTATGCAGCTGCAGGACTTACAAGACGACAGGAAAGAAAAAAAACATCTGAATCAAATATAAATCATAATATGCCAAAATGATCTTATCCTACAGCGTTGTGACAATGAGACTGTGCTGGCAAGAAGACTCTTAAACATCTCGGGGTGAAAAAAGTGTTGAAAAAACTGAAAAAGAGAAGCCTCTGTTTGTTTTCCATTTCCTATCAACAGTAAATGTTATTTTCTGTTGTTATGTGTGACTAGAGATGCACCGATACTGATATATCTGTGATAGGCCAATAAACATGCCTTGAACATACCATACAAGCTAAGAAAAAAAACAAAACTAAACATTAACATCCTTTTATATATTAACTGTATACAGTATTGCAATATGGCCTTATCCTATGAAACAACAAGTCTCAAGATCTTGAATTATAAACCTCAGAAAATAATTTTTAGCCTTTTTTTTACTTAATGATTCTGACAGAGTGCTAAAATAAAGCTAATTAAAACTTAAAATGAAATGTTTATCACTCGTTTAGGTTCAATTAACATAGAACATAGGAAAGTAGAAAGCGCAAAATCACAATGGATCACAAAAGGAAATGCAGCTTTAATCTACTTCATTCAAGCATGCTTCACTCTATTTACTTATATACTAAAATTTTATATTTCAGCATTTTGTCAGACTAGGCCTAATTTAACCAAAGAATCTTAATCATTTGTTAAGCACAACAGCGTATCGATGTATAGTGTTGATATGTGGTTTAACAGTCTTGCATTACAGGCTTTACTCACAATATGAAACTGACAAACCTTATCTGGCAGTTGCAAACAAACAAAAAGTCAGGCGTTTTTCTTTTTCTTTTCTTTTGCCTCCTACCAGAATTACTCATTCAAAATAACAGCTTTAGCCTTTGTAATAATAATGATGGGAAAAATAATAACAGCCTCAAGAAAATAAAATGAACAAACATGAAAACCACAGATCACTTTAACATATGGGACCACACTTAAGGTAATTTACAGTGGTTGTTACCGAATCTTAACCAAGTTATGTCAGAGACACAAAGTGTTCTGTTGGAACAACTAATTCCCATTTATAAATAGATTAATGAATATGAAATCTTAGTTAAATGAACAATACAAAAAAGCACCTCAGGCCACCACAAGGAGGTTAGACAGTGGAAAGACCTGCGGCAGTAAACTGCCTTGGCATGAACATGACCTTTGAAACAGTGATAAGGGACAACACTTTCCATCTGCATGAATATTAGATGTCACTAGCCAGCTGTTAGCCACATGGCTGGTGAAGGAACTGCTGATTGTGAAGCATATGTTATGACTGCGGTCGTATACTGTTATTTTGTTGTATGTGTTCTTCTTTTTGTGTCTTAAGAGGTGGTGTGACGTGTGTATGCAAATAGGTGTGTGCCGAAACTAGCCAGTGATTGGGGCACAGCTTTCGTGGTGGCAGCTGATTGGCTCCTGTCAGATGTCCACCACAACTTAAAAAGCCAAGATGGAGCAGCCGAGCAGCAAAGGGAGAGACCCACTTGCTCACTGCCATGCCCTGTGTTCCTTGTGATACTTCAAGAGTTAGTAGGGGTGGACTACCTTTTTTTTCCTGATCACTTTTTCTCATGTTTTGGTTAGATGCTGCACTTAGTTGATGTATTTTGGTTTGGTAAGCTTTGGGCAAGTTGTGTTGATGTCTTGTTTTCAGGTAAACTTGTTTCGTTTGTTATTTTGGCCTGTGTCCTGAAGCTATAAGTCACTCTCTTCTGTAAATAAAGACACCAGCTGATAAATCTAGCATTTTTTTGGTGGCTACTTGGGACTTGGGGAGGATGGGGCATTCCTGTTGTGTCCTGGCCACCCCTAGACTGGACATATTATGAATATTACACATAATACGTTTGTTATCAACCTTAACCGAGTACTTTTTACATCTAATTCTAACATAATCAAAACCAATTATTTTTTTTATTTTTTGGAGGACTGGTTTGGCCATCTTTTTTACTGCATTGCATGTTGTGAAAATAGTGAGTCCACACTGTGAGAATATTATAACACATATTATCAAAACTTCATCATCTGCAAAACGGATGCTGCTTTCTCCTGCTGAAGGAACTTAATCAAAAAACACCAATAAAAATAATGCAATTTCTGCAAATGTACCATATTGTATTGAAGTGAAGAGAGTACCAGGTAATATGCTGTGGCAGGTGAACTGTTTGTCGTTGGCACTGAAAGAGAAAAGTAATGTCTCAGCACTGTGACACTGACCTGGGATCCTGCACCAGCGCTGGTGTGTTGAATCCCCATAGCAATTATTCAGACCTCGCAATCCAGATCACTCCAGTTACTCTTATGAGTGGAGGGAGAGGAAGCTCTTCCACATGAAAGTACAGTATGAGCTGAAGCAAACACACACTAATGGTACAGTAACTACATGAATAAATAACCTAATTACATCCTCAAAAGCAAGTGACAACAAATGCACGAGCTGGCACAGGAAACCACAAAACACACAGGCAATAATATGGATTTCATATGATGGAATTACAATAGGCATGGGATGAATGAACACACACAATCACACACACATATATGCACACAGCTAATTCTCCCCCCCTACTTGTCGACATGCAATTAGATAAGCGACTGTTCGACAAGGCACTTGGCACCCACACGCTTCCATTTCAGAGCTGCTTTCATAACTGTAAAGCTCAACTCTATCAGCCCACTTTGACCAAACTCTATCAAACGGAGCCCCTTATCCCTCTCCAACACAGGGAGTCACATCCCACCCGCCCACTCCAAACCAACTCTCATTTCCCCCGCTGTCACACAATGCCTAACCCTAATGGAAGCAGCCCTCCTCCAACCAACACCCCCCCCCCCCCCCCCCCCCACGGTGCCATTAAATATGATTTGCTAACACTCAGCTAAACCATGTTCCGTTATGGAGGAGATGAAAATTGCTTTGAAAATCCAATTCCTTCTATTTTCTGTAATGGGTGTAAAAAGTCAAAATTAGAGGGTTGAGCAGTTTGATGACTTTGATTTGATTCCCATTCCCAAATGTCATCGGTGAAAACTGATGAAAGTGATTTATTTAGCCAAACAAGAAAAGGCTGTGACTTCAGTGTAAATTCACAATGTCTTTTACACACAGATGAGCAGCAGTGAGAAATTACACAGGATTTCAACCCCTCTCTCAAACTGCCTTTTGTCTCTCTTCATACGTATGTCACTTTTTATATGTTTAAACAAGAGCAACGACATGAATGTCTCTGAGGAGAGACTGCCTGAAAGTTTGCTATTGTCCCTGTTTGTATGCGTCATCTTGTATCACCCTTCTCTGTCACAGCGACCTCTCTCCCACCTTCAAGGTGTGACAGCTCTGAACAGCTACAAAGATTTACCTCCAGATGTGTATGGACGACACCTCATATAAATTATCTGATTTCAGGTAGAATTTCATGCCATGATATATGAATAGTGTAATGCTTTGGGAGACATGTAACTGTTTCTTTTATGCTAATAGGTAAAACTTGTATAATGTTTATGTGTTTTTTTTTTCTCCATTTCAAACCTCCCACCGGTCAGGATTTGAATGAACCAATCAGCTTCCTTGATGTGCATGTCTGCAACACATGTTGTTGACATTGGGAGGGTGTGTGAGCTGTCCCTTCTGAAAACCTCTGCAACATACGTTCCCCATAAACACCCCTCTCTACGTAGGTTTGCAGAGGTTTACTCAGCTCAAAAAATAAATAACAGTTATAGGTTGTCACAAGTTTAATCCCTGCACCAATGTGACTCTGTCAATTCAGTGCCCTCTCTTTATAAATGAATCCTTTTAAAGGTTTGATTTCTTCTGCCACTAACCCTGCTAAAGGTTGATGCACTGTACTAGGGGGACACAATGAAATGTGTTAACTGTGCTCCCCAGAGGCACCAGCTGCACATTTGTTCATGAAGTTCATTGCACTTGTAATTTGGATCTTCGCAGTCGCAGTTGAATGTGTGCAAGGGCACCTTGAGGGTCGATGGAGGGCCGCTGCCCTTCGAGAGGCTGACAGAGTCATTTGTCAAACGGGAAAGGCCATGAATTTACTGCACCCACTGTCTTATCCGCATGTTTAACCCCCTGCACTCCTAACACACACACATACACACACCACCCACCCCTGCAATGTACGCAAGGGGATCCAGATCTGATGGAATTAGAGTGTGATAGAGAGAGAGAGCGAGGTAAAGGGAGACAGGGAGAGAGAGTTTATTAAATTAGGGGGAGACAGGAAGAGGACTGTGTGACATCATTTCAATGTCGCCTCTCACACTGCACCCCCACACCAAAACAGTTCACTGTCAAGAGCTCCATCTGGTAGACACGGGACACACACATTCACTTCCACACACACACTGCCACTCAGTAGCTACACAGACCGACACACTGCATGCTCCCTCACAGAGTCAGCAGTTCAGACAACAAAAAAAAAAAAACAGTCCTCCGTTTCACACATCCATGCTATTGATCAGCTCCTTCATTGCCACCATGCGGCTCTGACAGTCTGTCCATGTCACTGTTCATGCAGGGGTCCATCTAGGCACCACTGGCAGCCCATTCACACGTCACACACACGTCAGATACTGTACCACATGGCTGGATCAATTTAAAGGGGTTTTAAGAGTTTTGATTTTTGATATATTTATTCAGGATAGTAATGAAAATAAATAGGAAAGACATGTACACACTCCTTTTTTCATGCAGTTGAATCACATCAACATTAGATAGACTAGATAAACACAGTCACCTCAGAGTTTCTCACATGACAGCACACACAAAGCTTACATAGGTTGTGTTCAATCAGCCAGTCACAATCTGGTGATCTAAAGCAGCTGTGATAGAGTTACCACATCTATCAGCTATCACCAGTGCACATCAAAGAGGCATTTTACACACTCCTTGATAAAAAAACATCACAAATATACACCTTCATCTCTAGAATATCCAAAGCAAGGTATATTAAACACAACATATCTATGAGCATGTCCTCAGACCTCACCAGGTGTAAGATTGCTAATGAATGAAGTGAATTCAGTAGCTCTTCCTTCTTATCAACAGATTCAACACTTTCAATTACAAAAAATGTTGAAAGAATAGTTTGAGATTTTGGGAAATATAATCATTTGCTTGCTGCGACTTGGATGGGTTGATACCAATCTCGTGTCTGCGGTAAATATGAAGCTAGCACCAACTGCTCGTTATTTTAGCTGAGGAAGTTCGTGACATGTGGCTCAAAAAAGCTTGTAACCTTGACTTTGAGTTGAGATTATTTTGTAATACTGGAAGATTATCATTTACAGAATGTGTGATTGTTTAGTGATTAGAGTAAATCATGTTGCCCCAGCAGACAGTTTAACATATCGACACCCTCTTAAAATAATGGCCTAAGTCATTTTTTCAGGTTTTTCAGGAAACACAAAAAACTCAACAAAAGAGTCACACTTTTGACATAGGCCATTATACAACCGGGGGTAGAATTGCATGTTCCCCTCAACTGAGGATTCAGGCGATTTTACCAGAGGTGGCCAGCATCATGAGGGGGTGATTTAGGCAAAAAAAACATTTTTGTCAAAACATGACTTAGGCCATTATTTTAGGAAGGTGACGATATGGGACCACACTTAAGGTAATTTACAGTGGTTGTTACCTAATCTTAACCAAGTTATGTCAGAGACACAAAATGACAATTTCATAGCCTCCTTGGAAGCTGCTCAATGTCATAAAAAAGATCAATTCTAAAAAATCTAGAAGAGCATGTTAAATAAGCAGATTGATAAAAATTAAAAAAATTTTAAAAAATTAAAAAATAAATAAGGAAATGTAAGACATTTTGAACTGCTTAACAGTCTCACTGACGCCAGTTGTGTGGACCACAGCAGCTCTCTGTCACCTGAGCACTAACAAGCTTGCATTAGCCACCTGTTGGTCCATATGGAGCTGTGGGATAACGAAGGATTTAATTTTAAAAAGTCTAACACTTGAGATATATATATATAATAAAACAAGTCATGCCAGCAGCCCTGTGCATGGCGTGCATAGCATGCTACATAGTTTAGCATGTCCGCTAACATTTGCTAATCAGCACACAACGTACAGCTGAGGCTGATGGAAAATGACATTCATTTTGCAGATTTTTGGTCTTAAATTGTGCAATGAGAAATGTTTAAATCGTGTTGGTGCTTAAGGAAAAGTCAGGGGCTCCCCAACATCAGCAATGCATGAATATCTGTACCAAATTTCATGACAATCCCTCTGACAGCAGTTAACTATTTAAGTCTGCATAAGACTAATGGCCAATGACCAGTTGACACACAAACAGTGCCATCCCTAGAGCCATGCCAGTAGCATGACTAAAAAATATAGGTGAGCTCCAGGAGGACACTTGTATGTCCTGTCTCTCAACGAGCTGGCAAAACGTGCCAATCCATTGAAAACTTGAAAACTCTTTAAAGCTCTAACTATCGGCCTACTGAGTTGATGGAGCTACTGTAGTGTACCTGCACTGAGTCGAAGAAGCGTAGAGCAGACGTGCGTGAAATTTGAAACCTCATACAGCACATGTGTTGTGTATGTATGTTTTGTGAGTGTGGCTGTATGGGAGTGTATGTGTAACAGTGTATGCTGGAGGTACAGCAAGTCTTCCCCTGCCTAAGTGAGTGCGTATGTGTATGTATGTGTGTGTGTGTGTGTGTGTGTGTTCGTTCATCTCAGCATAGAGGGGATTGAAGAAGCCTCAGTGGAGAAGCACACAGAAGGTGAAGTGTTCAGTGAAGTGTGTATTTCAGTGTGTGTGTACGTGTGATGACTCAACCTCCAATGGCTAGATCAGTGGCTAACCACAGGGGATGAGGTGTCCGTGAGAGCTGTGAGTGAAATCCAGCATGACCGCATTTTACACATGAGCAGGTGACATTTAATGTATCGGCTTGGTTTACACAGATAGAAAATATGACATATTTTTAAGAAACAGACCCTGTTATTGTGTAAATCAATTAAATCTCCCTGTAAGGCACAATTGATCTGCTGCTTGAAGAGAATTTAAAAGCAGACAGAGGTTGGGTATTTGTACCACTTGAAACTTAAACTTACATCAAAGAAATCTTTAGGTAAGAGTGTCCTTGAAGTTGAAGTTACTGTTCCACAGCACAAAAAAAAAGGCAGTAAAATGCAATGGCCAGCAACCAGCAAAGATTCAAAGACATCACTGATCCTGGCTGAGTAACAGTTCAGTACATGACCACCATAAAACAGCTTATCATTATTTTTATGCTTTAAGTTTTCTTCTCATCTAACTGTTGGCAAGAAAGCGAAGTGTAGCATCCAAAATGTTGAACTATCCCTTTGATGACAAGGCAACTAATTATCATGTATGATGGGGATTACAGTAGGGCTATAATGTGGTTTCTCAGTCAGAAAGATGTGTATAAGTTACATGGCTTGTGTACAAGGGCGTGCTCCTAACTTAACATTTAAGGACTTGTATGTATGAATGGCCTGCATTCGCTTATAAGAACTATCATAGTTCTGTAAAGCACCTCTTTGTATGTCTACATTGTTTTTCAACAACTGATGTTTTACTAATCAAGGTTCTACAGTTGAACAGTTTCAAGGTTCAGCATGAGAGACGGACCAGAGACAGATGCAATATGTATCACAAGGGCCCTTAAGACTAAAGGAAACCACAGGAATGATTCCGTAAGCAATTTGTAATATAGACAATAAATTCAGCTCATTAATCTCTTTAAAAAGAAATACTGAAGTTTGCACTTATGCAGAAATAGTAGGTGAATTTATCTTCGAATGCATATGCATGTGTGCTCATCCATGTGAGTATCCGTGATAATGATAAACTACATAAATGTGGTTTTTCCACTCTATCTTCTACAGTTTATTGAATCCCTGTATCCCATCCATCAAAGTAACCCTAACCAGTGACAACAAACACACAGATTAGGCCTCTTTTCAGCGCATGAAAACGCTGGCGTGGCATTACAGGAGGACCTAGGGGTCATGCTGAGACGGATCGAGGGCGCACAACAAATGTAGCCTGCCAGCAGCGCTAGAAGTCATCAGGGAGGATGTGAAACAGCAGGAAATGGCTTTGTTCATAACCCCTTTCGAGGAGGGGTCACAGCGCAGATTATTTTACAAACATGTCAAAGTGTATGTGTGTCATTATAGGAAACACGCGCTAGGTAGTGGAAATGGAGGGATCATGGTGATTTTTTTGTTTTTTTGCCAGTAATAAACTCCCTTGATAGCAAATGCTTGTAATGGACTGCACTGAGGTGAGACGTGGAAAAAAATAAGAAAAAATTGCAGCTATAGCGAGCACCACAGAGAATCCCCTCTGCTGCTGCGGAAATTGAGTTTCTTGTGGAAAATTGCTGATGTTGTGTCACATTTATTACATCACTCCGATACATGAAACAACAGAGGTTTCTGCCAAAACAAATCTCCCTGAACATTTGTAGATATTGAGGAGAAAGGGAAGAATGAAAATTCTAAATCATCTTCTGCAGGTTTCACCTTTACATTTTCTACCTAAATGCACAAACACTGGCTTTACAACCAACATTAGCACAGACATGAAAAGTAAGACATAATCAAATAACACTTCTGGGGAAAATTGCAATTCAGTGGAGGAAATAAACAGAAGGTTTGGGACTGAGAGAAAAAGACAGCTCTATGAAGTTGTGAAATTAAACTTCATGTTGTCTGTGGCTGAAAAAGCACTTGACTCTCTCTCCTCTCTGTAGATATGTGAAGATGACGGGTAATAATTTTTACTGTAAAAACATGAGTGTGTCTGTCAGGGCAATCTGTGTGAGCGCATACATGTTGCCAGGCTGCGCAATGGTGTGTCATCATGTATGTACAGCACAATATTGAAATCCTTTGTGACAGTGCACGCAACACATTCTAGGGGAACTAAATTAGCTGCTTGAGTCTATTACTTCCTCAGGGCCCATGCAGTGAGGAGGGTTAGCTGGTCAGCTAGTTCAGAGGCTAGTGTTTCCATTAGTGCTACATGTTGACACACAATGTTCATCACAATTACATAGTCGCCATCATTTTTAATAGCGCTGCAATCCTGTCATCTGGACTGCAACAGAAGCCTGCAATTAAACTGGGATATTTTTCAGCTGTTTATAGCCTGTGACACTGCAAATGCATTTTACAAATGGGAAAAGCCTGTAAAGGGAAACCATTTGAGGATAATTAGAAAGCAGTTTTCAACTCCAAACCAAATTAATCAAGTTTGGCAACAACAAAGAACGCATGCACCCGTTGACAAAAACCACTATCTCGAGGGATCAAGAAGGAAGATCTTATATAAACCACAAAACTCAGCCCCTTCTTTCAAGCAAATAAAACAAAGTTCCACTCTAAGACGTTAAGGGGAAACCTGTTAGTCACCGTGGAAACCCATCCAGACCATGTTACTCACATTTCCTTTGTCCTGAAGGCACTTTGAGGTGTATACAACAGCACCTCTGACCCTAAATTGCAGATATTGGTGATGGCACACAGCTGGAAAAAAGCTTTCCCACTGCTACTGATTGTTGAAATTTAACAGACATGGAGAAGGGAAGCAGGATGGAGGGGATGGGAAAGAAGGAATGGAGGCTGACAGATTGAAAGAGAGCGAGGATGAAAGAAAAGATAGACATGAGGGAGTAAATGGATGGGAGAGGATGGAGATGGAGGGAAAATGAGTGAGAAAAAGGAAAACATATAGAAAATGAAATGCATAACCGCGCTGCTGCTCTGATAAACACCTGCAGTGAAACTGAAACCCAGCTGAGAATATATAAATATAAACTGATATCAATTTTGAATATTCTGAGGTAATATGTGTGAGTACTCATGCAACATGTATGTGCATGTATGGGTGTGTATGTGTTTGTGACTGTGTATGCATGCATGCAGTATGCATTACAGGCAAAGGTAAACACAAATATGAATGCAATTTCACACCATCTGTGTAGGAGAATGAGTTTGTATAAAACCACAGGAGACGCGTATACTGTAGGAATAAATTATTTTCAAGACTGTTGTTCCAGTAAAAACATCAGAAACATCTAATCTGGGGAAACATATCAAAGCTTTGCAGCACAAAACAGATGACTGAAGCCCAAACCCCCTGCCTGATTCTAACAAACACACATACACACACAGTGACAGCTTTATCACGCACGCCTCTTAACATCCTCTCTCCTCACTCAATGTTAGACTGTGTGTCATGGATGAATCGACCTTACAGTGTCCTTGATGAAATCTAGGTACAGTATCAAACCCTGCACCAAACCCTTAGCTGCTGTCCAATTACAGATCCAATATAGAGTGTGGTGGCCAATCAGTAGTAAGCACTCAGAGGTTCAAAGGAATTGCATTTGAAGGGTTTCAGTTCAAATGAGATGTGCTTCACATTTTTAATAGTAAACAATAGTGAATTTAAAGGTTCTGTAAGCAATCATCACTGCCACTAGACCACCAGCATCTCTGCCCCCCCCCCCACTCTCATTCAGCAAGGTGTTATGGAGCACAGTGAGAGTGGCCACTTAACACACAACATGTGGCACAAGTGTATTGAGAGGTCACTGTGACTTTGACCTTTGACCACCAAAATCTAAGCAGTTCATCCTTGAGTCCTGGTGAATGTTTATACCTAATTTTAAGAAGTTCTGTGAAGTACTGAGATATCGTGTCCATGAGAATTGGACAGACAACCCGACAACAATATGCAACAATAATGTAAGAAAGTGCAAGAAATGTGGAACATAATCCATTACCTCAACAGTGAAAAGGGAGAAACTTACAGCTAAAGATGGACTGAGAAGAAGAGGTGGAATGAGGATGAAATGGACATAAAAGACCAAATAGGCAGTAGGAGGGAGTGGGAATGAATTCTGGTAAAAAGCACTAAAATACAGATGTGATTGCAAAGTTATAGTTAAAGCTTTATAAAAGTGTGACCATTTTGGCACCTTTAGACATTTAGTGCTCTCTTCACAGTTTGCTCAGATTCATTCATCAGGAAGTAAAAGAAGGGGTGCCCCTATTTTCACAATGGTGAAAGTGTCATTTTGGAGCAAATCAATTCATATGCTGTAAACAAAAAAAAAAAACAAAAAAAAAAGTAGGTCTGGAAGTATTATATGGGGACTGAAGGTGAGACGGAAGAGAGAACAAAAGTGGTGGCAGGACAGAGACCGCAACCTGGCAGAACTAATTCAGTTTCCTCTGCCACATAGAGGGTCACTCCATATCAGACAGTGGACAACCCCATTTAGCTTTGCCAAAGACCCCGATGGGTTTAGCGAGGATTAGATGATAAGAACAAAAAAGCTCACTGGATGTAATAAGTGCAGGCAGTACAGGGAAGCTGAGTCCCATCATCATACAGAAATTATGGTTCAATTACAAAGCCGTCTCCTCCTGCTAAAATCCCAAAGACACAAATTGGCCTATGAAAGACCTTTCTTATAGCAAAGTTTCAGTCTGCGTTTAGAGATTAGCAAAGCGCAAAGCACACCAACTACGACTATGCTGTTGCTAAAGATACACAGCAAACCTACAGTACATTGACTGGGTCTCTTGATTCTGGTTATAGTGATTTACGATTTTATGATTATTTTTATTGAAGCCACAATTCAAAACCACAAAATGTGACCTAATGACATCACTAGATGAAAAATCAGGGGATCAAAGTCTGTAGCAAATTTCATGGCAGTGCATCCAATTATCAATGCATTTCACTAACAACCAAAACTATCAGCCTCATAGTGGCACAAGAGGAGAAAATCAAGAATGTCTGTACAAAATCTTGTGCCAATTTATCAAACAGATGTTTCACTGAATAAGTGAAACCTTTGATCCTGTTGTTTTTTGAAAATGTCTTCCTTTAGAAATGAGTCCCATTTCTTTTTTTCAAAAAGCATACAACACTTTGTTACAGCCATATTTCCCTAGTGATATTCTCTTCCACATTATACACCGACACAGATTTGTTACCAACCACCCCACTGTGATGTCTAAAAACATATTTTATTTTGCTCTAAGCTCTTACCGAGCTCTTTTTACCATGGCTTTTTCATGTCTGTGTCAAGGATACAGGAGTGTTTGCATCTGTTGGCAGGGTGCTCTACAGCTTTGACGCTGATATTCCTTTCTAATGGGTGTCTGACCTAGAAGTCTTGGTTTATTGTACTGTTGTGTTCATTGCTTGTTTCTCCGGATAAGTACCTTATAAGTCATTAAAATGCTCATCTCACTGCAGACATCCAAGGTTTGTGGGATCTCAACACGTTGTGCTTTCAAACCTATTTTTGACGGTTGAATGTATTGCATGTGGGTTACTCTGTTTGTTTTGTATTTAAAATAAAGGTTTATAAAACAATATTAATCGGTATGGGACAATGACAAGGTATGTGTGGCTGTATGTGTTGTCACAGTGGCTGCCAACACTTACCTTTACATGATAGTATTAGTAGCAAATCTCTCTTTAATTCAGGGCCTGTCCTGTCTCACATGTGCCACCTGTCTTTCCTGTGCTGAAAAGCTCTCTCCTGCATCTTGCTGCTCTGGACATCTTCACGTTTCATCTTCCTGGCTGAAGAAATATAAGATTACTATTCCTCTGATGTCTGATTATTGAAATGTAGAGTATGCAGGAAAAATATCTAAAAATCACTTCCATTAAAAATATTTACAATTAACTGACAGTGACACACTCCAGTAACAATGCAGTATCCTGCCTTTACCTGCCTCACCTTTCCTGGCTCCTAGTCTGGACTTTAGTTGGGAAGCACAGGGGAGACGCGGGAACTTGCACTTGTTTGTTCAGAGCTACACTGCTTACTGCTAACTAACTAGCTAACTTGCACTACTTGTGTAACAATATTCTTTCTCAAACTTCTTAAACTTCATGATAAACCGGTGTAATTTGATCGTTTACATGCTACTGCTGACTCTTACCGCCTTTAGTTTCCACACACGTCTGCTCATGCCTATAATGCGATATCATAACCGATCTCAGGACAGTAGAAGCTGAGTCAAGGATAGCTTGACAAGCACACTTTGGTTATAGCTAATCACCCTTCAAGGAGCTAAGGATTCTCCTTAATGCGCATGCGCAAGACCGCCAAAAACCCGCTATCCTCTCCACTTGACAAGCTACAGGCCTTATCAACGGGACACACCCACAAAAAAAAAGACAGACACGAAACGGCTGAGAGTCCAGTTAGCTTTCAGAGACAATACTCTGCTGCTGCCAAAAGTAGGAAGTAAATTACCCCGTTGGGAACCACTGTGCTATAGGATGCACTGTTCCCAATACAAACTCTTGAACTAACTAACTACTGCATTTAGCTTTAAATGTTTAGCTGCTGAGTCAGTTTGTTTGCCCACACGGAACCTGTGTGGGTGTTTAATATCTATCAATCTCAGAAAAGCCCATCTGTGCAATTGTTTATGAGGCTGTCTTGGTTGGTGCACAATGCAACATATTGATAGACATAATAAAAGAAACAAATACACCAAGATATTTATGTGAGTGAGTTTTACATCTAAACCTAAAATAGGTTTGCCTCACACACATATGTTGTTGTTGTTGTACCTACTTTTCAGGTTTATTTCACCATTTATCTCATGAGTGTAATTGCAAAACATATTGGTAAGATGAATAGAGTCAAAATCCAACTTTCACACAGCATCAGCTGAGACATATCTTAGAGCAGCTTAGACAAATCACACACACACACACACACACACACACACACACACACACCCCTCATGTCTCGAGATTAAATTTTGGGCTTCTCCCAACCTCACTCAGGTAAAGAACTTTTGGCATTAGATTATGAAGCAGCTCAACCGCCACAGGGCTAATAAAATTCAGTCTACATCACCATCAGGAGGAGTAGGTCTGCTACCTTTACATTCAGAAAGGCAAGGTCAAGTAAATGGCACTTTGTATTAATCCAAGCCAAACAAACTGTGATCCCCATGTTTTCTGTAAGAGCGGAGCCCCAGCTGTGTGTTGCCTAAAACCCCTCTGGGTGACTTGATGGTCAGGGCTGGCCTAAATGGTTTTCTCTCTCTTTGTGGCCAATGGATTGAACAGACTGAAATGATGGATGAGAGGGGGAGGAAGATCTTTCAATCAATCTGTCATCCGCAGTTCTCCTCTCATCCGCGGGAAACAGGACTGATGTCATGGTCGATACAGGCAGGCTTTCGTCACTGGGAGATGTGTGTGTGTGTGTGTGTGTGTGTGTGTGTTCATGTTTGTGTGTGTGAAGGAGGCATTTATGCATGCAAGTGGTGTAGAGCACCTGCTTTTGTCAAAGGATGGTGTAGGATATGAATTTGTTTGTTTTCTCTCCGTGTGATGGAAGCTTGTATAGTTAAGGTGTGTGAGTATGTGTGTGTGTGAGGGAGAGAGAGGGAGTGTGGTGAAGTTAAGTAGGCAAACTGTCACCATCTGCTGCCTGGAAATACCCACTGACATCACACATCAGACTATATAAATGCTCACTTCAGCTGTTGGCTCAGTGTGAACAGCTCTCCTAATGCTTAACATGTGTGCTATGCAAGTGTTTGCTTGTTTGATTTTATTTCATTCTTCATTTACATTCCCTTACAAGGAGATTACCTCTTAAAAGACTCTCAAGACTCTACTGGGGGCACTTTAGAAGTTATTTACTTAATAGGTCCTTTTCACGGTTGACATTTTGGCAAGTCACAGAAGCAAAAGCATGAGTGTAAATAAATGGTTTAATTCCATTTGGCTGCTTCAGTTTCAAGGTCTCTGTATTGTGCATGCTGGCTCACTGTCACACTGCCATGGCTTACCAGGACACTTGAACAGAACGGAGCCATGTTGGCTTCCAGTATTCCCTAACTGGCTAATTTAGGAGGAACAAAAGTGGATAAACTCAAAATAATGAGTGTGTCAGTTCTGATTTAAAGATGGAATTGGTCAGAGAGTAAATTGAGCAGAAACCAGAAATACGGCACTTTAATTAGTCACAAAATGTGAATCATTACATGTTAAAGATTTTTGTGCAAGAAATTTTTTAAGTTGTTACCTGATGAATTTAAGAGGAAATTAAATAAACCAAAGTGCTAAAAGAGGCATCCATATCTGTCAATAAAATAAAAAGGTTTGCCCGACTCCAAAGGACAATCTGAAGACTCAATCAGTGGCTTCTACTGGCAATCCATCCTGTAATGGAGTCCATGTTTTTACAAGATTTATTGATGTCAAAGCCAACAAAAAATTTCAATTTGTTGAAGATTGCCTGGATGCATCATTAGTTTTGATAAATCCTCAGCGCGTCATCTCATTTGGGGATGAGGTGCAGCTGCAGCCTGAAGGATATACATCTGTAGCCTACTGAATAAAAAACAGGTCAACAAGGACCAGGAGAGCTCAGCTATCCACAGATAAAGCTGCTCTCAGTTGTTCTGTCAAAGAAAAAAGAAGTTGATTCTTGACCTTGAGAACAGAACATGCTACACAATAACCCCAAGTCCAAAGTCCATTTATCAGAGCTTTCACATGCTTTTCACAGTCTGTGTCAATGAATTAAGTTATTCGTCATCATGACACAGACATTCCACATTTAGGTCCTGACACAAGGATTCTTGAGCCAGCTCTGTCTGCTTATAAAAGGCCATTAGCTACCACTGAAAACCCTGACAAATCTAGTATGTGAGCCTTTGAGTTGCAATTACTTTGACACACAAAAGGAAATTATTGTCAAGGAACTATCAGAACTATTAAGATGCTTTAATACCACAGTGTAAATGCAGTCTGTTACAGGTAAAAGTCCCGCATTCAAAACACAAGTAAAGAAAATTGTACTTGTACTTTAAATAACAGAAATAGAAAACAGAGAGTTAATCCCACTGTAGCTATTAAGCAGTCTGTGAGAACTTGGCGAGCTGATCCAGCTCCAGAGCTGCTGGGAGGGAAGCCAGAGAGGAACATTGATTATCAACATTATCACCTTTATTTCCACTGATTCTCCTCAGGGCGCGCACACACACACACACGCACACACACACACACACACACATACACACACACACACACACACACACACACACAGACACACATTTACAGACATCCAAGGTTATTGCAGGTTCTCCTCTGTTCAACACTGGCTCCTGCGGTTGGAGCGAACAATTAATATTTCAAGGTCTTTGATTTCCCATATAAGAAAACAAGCGTTTTACTTTGTTTTTCCTTCCAGCAGAGCCCAGCACTATTGCTTTGTGAGTTATGAGAATCCGAAGGACTCACTTGGTTTTCTCCATCCAGAGTTCATCTCCGCTGCTCCAGCTAATACACATCTTATCTTATAATGAAAGAAGACCTCAAAGAAAAGCGAGGGGACATGTACAGTATTTTGCAGATTAGCATTGTTTGGCTCTTTCTGAGTGAAATCACTTGCCTTGGGAAAATTTGAAGTTGGCGTCTATTAAACGCCAAACGCACACACACATACACAAATCAAATAACTCTGATACTACTTTTATCTTTTTATTTTAAGTTTTGAAATCCGCACATACAGTGCTCTGAATCACCAGTGAATAGAGGTTGGCAAGGACAGTTTTAACAAACTGCAGGAAGTTCTGGGGTAAAATGCAAGAGAGTCTAAGCCTAATGTTGCCTGGAATGAACTGTGGAAAACACACTGAATGTTTCATGTTGTTATGGTTGCCTCCAGTATGTTAGCAACATTTCCAGAAGTCTCTCCCCGTTCCACCATTTTTACAAAGAACTTAAAGAAATGGTTTTTGGAAATACACGTCTCCACTTTCTTGTGGAGAAGATTCTCATTCAAGTTCTGTTAAAATAAAACTACAGGAAGTGGTCTGTTTGCTTGGTTTAGCTAATTGACACAATATATTTAGTTTGTCATTTTTTTAAAAAAGTGTAAAAATGGCAACTTATGGTTTTATGCTATTTCTTGGCTGGGAGCTGTGACTTTCTGAAGTCTGCCAGGAAAACATCAGATACTCCAGGAAGTTTCTGCTCCCAGCCAAGAAACATTAGGGGCACATAACCTTCACAACACTGTACTGTCTAATTTCTTCCCTTTGATTTAAAACTTTTAAAATATACTGTGATAAACTTTAGAGGATTTCATTACCTGTTACCTGTTACCAGGCTATAGCCATTTCTCCCGTTTCCAGTCTTTATGCTAAGCTAAGCTAAGTGAATGCTGCTTTAGTTACATATTCACCGTACACACGAGAGTTATATTGGTCGTCTCATCTCCATAATGTCCTAAAACTATTCCCCTAACTAGTGTGTTGACGCTAAAAGTATTGTCACCTTGGTAAAACTTGACAGAACCCAGAATGCTTTATTTTGAAAGTTCAGTCTATAATTAACATTCATCAGTATAGTCAAGGAAAACAAACAGGATTGGAGGGTTGCAGTTATGAAGTTATAAGCACACCTACACACATATGGAGAAGGGACATTTTTGTTTTTGAATTGTGTTTTACTTCATGAAGTGACAGGTTCAGACTGAATTCAGGAACTCTTTGGGCTCATGCTCAGTCAAAATCTGGGGCCTGATCAAAGCTCTAGACTGTTTTGCCCAACGAAGCTCCTCGTCCAGCTCCATCAGCTCACATCCAGCGCGTTATTACTCAAGCTAATCTACCTTGTATCAGCAGCTTCAGTGTCTGCCTCCCTGTCAGCCACATTGTGGGCTGCTGTGGCACCTGAGCCAGAAGGCAGAGCGATGCAGGTGATTAATGTTCGCAGGACAGAGTTGATAATAAATAAACAAACCAGCCGCCCAGTTGCTGAGGAAGCAGCGGATACCTCCTGCCATCTGTTGTGGAAGTAACTTTAGGGCCGTTTGTTTGCATCAGTGTGATATGTGGCTCTGCAGGGAAGAGATGCAGAGCTCGTTTATGTTTGAATAAATGTTTCCTTTATGTAATACATGCCTATCTCTGAGTGTTTATATTGTAGGCTATGTCAGTGACCCTGGGTGTGTTATGCACAGCTGCACTGCACCCCAGCCATGCAGGTGCTGTTTAAAATGGCTAGTGAAATGCATGAGTCAGGCAGAACTTAATGGATACTTATGAATGTTTATGACACAATGTTCGAGATGTACCTCCTCAGTCTAACCTCCACCCACAAACAGAAATTTTCATTCTGCCTCACAAGTTTGTTTTGGTTAGTTTTAAATGTCTAATTTTCTTCTCATCCCTTTTTGATAATGCACAACCCAAAAGGCTGCACAGATTTACAGCAAAATGCTTCACAGAAGGTAAAGGTTGGACAGACAACACCCCCTGGTGGTTGAATATAAGAATGACTGTCATGATTACCTTTTACCTAATGCAGCAGTTTGCAAAGGTGCAAACATAAGCAGACTTCAGGATGTCCTCAGAAAAATTGGAAGTAGAGAACTACATAGTAACGCAGTCACGGATGTAGATACTGAGGACACCGGGGTGTTGTATAATCAATATTTCCATTATGTAGATCAATGAATGCTTGTATATGAAAAAGGTCAATCATCAGGCTGAACCCACAGCGAATTGTCACTGGACGCCGCAGAGGCCACGTTTTTGTGTCCCCTGGAAGCACTTGAGTTGTTGTCTGTGGTACTTGATGTGCGTTCTGTATGTGGTTTGGTCGCGTGTATTTGCAGCACACACGTGTTGACAAATTGATGAGGATGTTTTCTTAATTTGCATACATTTTCTTAAAGTGCATTGATCTCTCTCAGCCACCATACTCTGATGCTGCCTGCCCAGGAGATTTTTCATAGGATTTGAGATAAAAAGGAGAGTGAATATTGGATTTACATCAATGAAGTGGACGAACACAGCTCCAGATGAATTCTAGTGTCGCTTTACCGTGTGCTCAATGCGTAAATGTGCACGTTGCCATTATCAATGTAAAAGCAACATTTTTTCAGTGTGTTTACAGCTCGTTTTCTCGGCCTCCAAGTGGCCAAATAATCATTGGCTCCCAGCCTGTGCACAATATGATGACAACAATGAGCTTACTGAATATCTGAGTGTGATGTCCCAGCTGTTTTATTCACCGTAGTTCTAAATGAGCCAAAACTAACAACATCATTCTTGCCAGATGTGGTTCCTTGAGATATTTTAATGAAATGGCCATTTGTGGTCTAATGGCTTTATAGATTTTAAAGCATCTAATCTAACAAAGCTGTAGAGACCTTTCTCACGGACCAGACTGTGGATATTTTTGACTTGTCCAACACAGGTGTTACTAATAACATTAATACTGGGCTTTATTCAATTTAGGTGGAGCAGTTCCAGCTCTGGCATTGTGCTTGCTGGCTCACTCGCAGAGCTTTCCGACACCCCTAAATGAAATGGAGGCGAGGTAAATGTGATTAGTTCAACCTGTGCTTCTCCTGATATGACAAGTTTAAATCCCTGCTGTGAAAAAAAAAAAAAGGGCTATGAAGATGTTTTGAAAAATAGTTGCTCTGTAATGTTTTACTGCTCCACTATAAGAGTTCACAGCCTGGGCAGGATTTTGGTGTTGAGATTCTTTAGCTGGCATCATGTCCAACTACTGTAAAAGCTTGTGTTGCCACAATAGATTCTTGGCTTTAAAGCAGTACAAGGAACGCAGGTTGGAAAAAGTAAACTTCTCAGGCCAACAGCAAAGAACGCATCATTTTACTTTTAAAAACTGAAGAAAAAAAAAAAACACAGCAATAAAATAAATGACTGTGATTAGCTATTCCAAAGAAATAAACTGTTGTGTTTGCAATGCAGTAACTGTTGGAATATTGATCCCAACAGGCCTTTTCACAGCAGACATTATGACTTGCCATAGTAGGTTGAGCACTAATAACATCAACAATGCCTCTGTTCTACTCAAACTGTCCCAGTGAGCCATTGTTCATTTTCATCATGTTTCTGTCTGATGTGATCTCTGATGGATCTTGTTCGTGAGGGTGATGTTACTATGGCATTCACGCCGGTGCTGCTGAAAAGATCAGAGGCAAACATTTTTTAAATATTTTATTTAAAAAGGGAATGAGCATCTCATTTCCCAACCACCAATGTTCATTTTTATGTGCCAAGAAATAAAAGCTGGCCTGGTTGCCATCTCCACATATAATGCAGATCTTAGATATCACAACAAAAGATGCATATTGCAACAAATTCATATAGGATTGTTAAGCAAAACATGTTCGTGATCATGCAGAGATTTTCTTAAGTCACTTATCAAAGTATGTTCTATACATAAACATACTGTTATAAGGAGCACAGCTGTTGCTACAACACGCAGTTTCTACTGCACAGTTTCTCTCACTGTCTCTCTTTCATACACACACTTAATACTTTTAGTTGTACATGTACACACACACACACACACACACACACACACACACACACACAGATTCACAAAACACTTATGACAAGACAAAAACATTTGAATTGGTCCCAAACAACCAGTTTATCAGAGGGCTGCCACCACTGGCAGGAAGTTATTCATAAGCGAGGAAATATTCAGTACCAAAGATTATGGGCCAGTTTCAATGACACTGACTACAGTATCAGTGTAATGGTTGAAAGTCAGAGTTTCAGTTCCATGTTTTAATTTGGACCAATTTCTGCTCTTCACAAGGTCACAATCTGATGCGACAAAAATACCTCATCACACAAATGAATATGGTGATCTTTTTTGGTCAAAATAGATAAAAACTAAAAAGATAAAAACTTATATTTTTTCCATTACAATTAAAGCACAAGATGTCTGGCATACAGTCTTTGTTTGAAACCATCAAATTTCTTTGAAACAACCACATATTATAGGGATTGCTCTCTGAACTTTCATTTGTTTTGCTTGTCTCTGGCACCCTCAGAGTGGAGACATTGATGCGCTACACAGGGCTGACTTTTTCCATGAAATGTAAAAATCGATGAATATCTCCCAGTTTTAAACCACTGGCTACTTTCATACAAACGCATTCTCACCCAAAACTCGACATGTCTGGACTAAACATAAAAACACATTCATTTATAGTATATTACATATTTATAATGCAGGGGTAACTATTCTTACCATACAAAGAAAACATACTATCAAAAAGATTAACAATTGCACATGATTGTTGGCTAAATATTTCAATGACACAGAGAAACATTAAAAATGGCACTGTTATTAAAAATAGATCAACATTTGAACAAAATTGTACATTTGCTTTTTTTTTCCTATCCTTTACAAAAGAAGGACATTATTTCTTTTTTTTCTTGGAATAAAAAAAAAAAATGTAAGAAAAGCTGCTGAGAAAACATAAAGAAAAGAAAAGCCTGTGTACAAAAGATTAGTTTTAAAACAGACCCTTGCTTTTCTTCAGGTTCTTTTGCTTCCAGTTTGGCATGGCGTTGAACTCAACTCGATTCATTTCAAGAAGTGTCTGCAAAAGTAAGAGGAAAAATGTCACACAACAGATAGTGACAATATTTTGGCACTGTAATAACATTATAATGTAAAACATAAAGCACAGAGGTCTTTGACAGTCATTAGTTATAGACTGGATCTCTTTCTATGGAATATTTCAAATCTGTATACATGTTAATCAGCTCTAACATATTGTCAGGTATGCACTAAATAACTATGTACGATTGTCTCATCAGCAAAAGCAAACACACAACTGATTTACCTGCCAGGAAGCTTCTACTGGATGGAAGCAAAAATGATTTTTGTTGTTTTAAACCTTTAAGTTTCATACTTTGCATTTCTTATCGGTGCTGATCAGTTGCGTTTGAATATTGCTGTTAAATGTTCCTCTTGTCTTCTAACACTAAGTGTTTAGCTGTGTGATCCTTCAGGAGTCACCAGGTGTGTCCTACCTTGAAGTCCTCGTCAGACAGGTAATCCTCCAGGCGCAGAGGGTCCACTCCCTCCGGCAGCGGTTTGCGGGTCAGCTCCTCGATGGAGTACTGCTGCTTACTGAGCTTGGACAGGGCCTCCTTCACCAAGATCACCTTATTCTTGGAGCTCTCAAGCTGCATGCACATATGAATTACAGTAGAATAAACAAATGTCAAATTTAACTACTGTAGTTTCCATTTCTATATTTAAGATTTAAATTATACACAACAGATTTAAATAGATAATATGTAAATATGTGCAAATAAATTCATACCACCAGGCAATATATTGCAGTGTTCATGAGTTTAATGAGGCTGTTTGGAAACTGAAAGGTCACTGGTTTCAGTCTAAGGGAGCATTTAAAATTCACATAAATTCTTAATTTCATTAGATCAAACCTCTGTTGCACTGAAGTCTGTTTTTTCCCCAACAACTCTTCACTTCACACTAAATGTGATTCTGCATGCCATCTTTTAATAGACGCATCTGTGTGATGGCACTTTATCTGAACAGCTGAGTAAAATGATTTAGATTCTTTCTGGAGTCAACTACATGGCTCCTACCTTTGAAGTGATGCTGGTATCTTTCTCCCAGTATGGGAAGATGTTGGTGAAGGTGAGGGGCTCGCAGCCTGCTAGGACCAGATAAGCCAAGGGGGGTCGCCGAGGGTTCTTCTCTGTAAATCATACAAAAAAGCAGAATTGGAGAAGAGATGAAAATGACTAAAATGCAAAGGTGGTGATGCTACTGGATGGAGGAAGTATAAAATTACTAGCTGTGTTTTTGGTAGAATTAAGTACTTAGTGTCAGTTACTATAAGTAGTTGAAAATAAAATAAATCAATATTTAAAACACAAAAGCATACCAATCATTATTTAGCAGCAAAATAAGCAACAGGATCACAGAGTTTATTTCAGATTTGAATAATTAATTTAATAAATGATTGTGTTCTATGTGCACCACAGATGATCACTTTGGAGAGGAAATATATGAGAGCACCTGTCTGATTACAGTACATAAACATTTCAGCACTTCTGGGCTTTTAGCCAAAATTTCTGTCTGTGAACTCGGACCTTTGCAATACTGCAGCACAGTCTCCATGGCACATTTCCTCTCGCTGTCCCAGCGCATCTTTGCAGAGCCGGTGCACTGCGTGTCTTCAGGCTGCCAGCCCTGCCACAGGTAAACCTCCATACGGTTATCCAGCAGGAACAGAGCTGGAGAAGTCATGGCATGAGAATGAGATAGGAAGGTAGAGCACTTTACACCCAATGGCACAATGGGGTAATATGTTCTACTGAAGGCGTTGTGAAGGCTAGAAGGTTGCACATGAAGTCCTAACAATAAAACATATTGATCAACAGAGAAGCATGTGAAAGAGTCTTTTAAACACCAGCACCTTATTGTTAAATTTTCATCAGTCCAAGGTTCAAACTGAGAACAATGTGAAACTGAACATCTTTGTAATTTCTGTCTGCTGCTTCTTTGTGTCCTAGATGAGAAACCTGCCAAGACAAACTCTTTGTTTCTGCAAAATCTCTCTGATTCAGATCAGGGATGAATCTCTAAAATGTACAAATTATTTTGAATTTGGATTTACAGTACAGCCACTGACATATCACCTAACAAGAGGAGTCATTTTTATTATGTAAATACTGTCCTGGTGCTGGTTCACAAATGTAATTTTGTATGTCTTCTTCCTCAACTAAGGGTCAAATATTATGTAGATATATTTCTGTTCTAGTATTGACTCCCACTGGCTCTTTCATCTTACTCTAAACATATCACACATATCAGACACAGTTTTACATTGATTTATATTCCAGAAACAAAGTGGGATGTTTAGTTTAATAGAAAGTATTAGGCAAATAATAAACATATAATTCACTGAGCTGTAACATTGCTGCAGGTGTGTGGTACCTGGCTGTTGTGTGGCGTAGAGGTTCTCCTGCAGGAAAGGCATCGCCATGACTCCCTCTATCACCCGGGCAGGATACAGCTGCTCCTCCCCTTCAAACAGCCCAGAGCTGGCACTCAGCCGGTACAGCCGGGGTGTGTAGTTGTACTTCCCTGGATCTAGAGATGACACACACACAAATCATTGTTGATCTTTCTAGCTGATAATTTGTTGCTCAGTAGGTTTAAGTAGCGTGTGATTGTGCGGACACACCTTGCAGCATACAGTCGTAGGCTTTCTTGTCCTGCGAGCCCAGAGCTTTCACGAACTCTGAGGGTTCAGCTCCTTCCTCCACCTCCTCAACTTCCACGCTGCTGGTGCTGCTCAGACCTAACTCTGAGGGACACCTCTGGGTTAATTTGTCCGCAGCTCTTTTGGCCACCTGCCTGGCACTGGCGTGTGATTTACAGCCATGCCACAAGTAGAGTTGAGCTTTCTGAGCATTAAGAAGCACTAAGCTGGCGCGTGACCGCAGACTGGCACGCTGGCAGTCCACTTCCACCAGTGAGGCCTCCACATCTGCCTCACCACGGACACAGAACAACCTCCAGCCATCTGAACACGGACGAGAGAATATGACTTTAAAAATTCTATTTGTTACTGTGACATAAAAAAATGTAAGACAAATCTGAGTCCATCGTTAACACAAGTGGTCAAGAAGTCTGAACTCACCATGTGGTATTGATGAGTTTGATACAATATTTTACAGTGAATTAAAGCCTTCAATCAGCAGTATAACAGAGCATCACTGAAAACAACAAACATCTTCTTTTGTTTTTCACCTGTGTTGTTGGCACTGTCTTCTCTGCTGCCCTTGTGGATGATCAAACCTCCCTGGAAGAGCTGGAGGAAGCACGGCGGCTCTTTCCCTTGACTCACCAACACCTGTATCCACACAAATCTTTTTTTTTTTTCCATTGCTAAACAGGAACCATGCCTCCAATAACAATAACGGAGAATAATAATAACATTTTGATTGTGTGCGACTGTAATGAACTGATGCTCACTTGTGACCCCCGGTGGCTTCCCAGCTCCACTGTCATTAGAGCTGAGGTTCCTTTCTCGCTGATGCTGGAATGCCGGCCCTGCCAGAAAAAACAAGCGGTCCTCTCTCTTCCAGGAGCTCCGGCGCTCAGCTCCCCGGGTTTCTGCCGCTTCCCCACTGAGAGAACAGAACCAGAGTGAACCCAGGGCTTGAAATCAGGACTTCTGCTTCCATGTCCGGACAGTTACAGGCCTTCAATGCAACACTAAAGCCTCTTTTCTTTCAAACCTTGTCATCCACAGTTAAATGTGATTATTTTCTCGACTTTTCAGTGAAATGATGGTTCCCACTCATACATGTGCTTTCCAAATAGATTGGATTTAAGTATTTTGAGTAAGTCAGACAGATACTAATTCCTCTTGCCATTAATTTTCTCCCATGTTTTACTAATATTTCATCATATTCAAACCTCCTATTTCACAAGTCTAATTCTTATTCTTCAGGCTAATGCTGGATTACAAGCATGACTCACCTAATGTGGTGACAGAGTACTTCCAACGGATGATGTAGGCATCGCCCTCGTGTAGCTGGCCCACACTCTCTTTAGGCAGCTCCTCCTCACTGTGCTCTTTGATGTGCCAGGCGTCTACAACTACTGTAGCCAACTCTGCCTGCCTACCATCCTCGGTCCTCACCAGGCCGTGGCCCCGCTGCACGTCAACTCCCTCCAGAACAGCCTTCACTGGCTCAGGCTCATTGTCCAGCAGGGCGCTGGCATCGAATGGCTGCAGTTCCAATTCGAGTGGGGAGCGGACAGTGGAGTGGACTGGACTCTGAGCACACAAACAATGTTTTTAAGTCAGTTTTAAATTTGTTACTTCACTCAGTATATTCATTAATTAAAGAGCTGGAGCAGAGCAGTGTTTCAACTTAATTCCTTTAAAACAGATCGTCAGATATCCACAGTCACTGCTAATATGTTGTTTACAGTGAGTCTAATCTCTACCTTGATTTCCTCAGCTTGAGCTGCTTCCTCTTTCTTCCTCTCAGCCCAGTCCAGGAACTTCTCTCTGAACAACGATGTCTCATTGTGCTCTGACAGCCGGCCAAACAGAGCCCAGCTCGGACGACCCTCCCCCTGCCTGGAAATCACACACACAATTACACAATCACACACACACACGTAAGTTATCATTGAAAAATTGAAAAAAAAAAAAAAAAAAGGCTTCTTTGTGCAGATGTGCTGGCAAAATCAAACCACTAGAGGCTACAATAACACAACAAATAATCTAACAAAATCTCTTTTATAGTTGAGTGGGATTTGTCGGTCATACTCACTGAGGCACATCCTTATTTGTGCAGGAGGCATCTAAAGGGTTGACTCTGCAGTTGCTGTAGTCGTAGCTGCCGCTGTAAAGCTGTTTTCCCAGTTTGACGGCCACTTTTCTATCACCTAAGGGCACATCTTTCCCATGCCATACGTACACTTCACTGCCAAAGTCAAACACTAAGACCTGGTGTGGGGTATTACCAGCAGCAGGAAGGTGGAGAGAAAACAGAGAAATGTCTTGGTGTTATCGCAGTTATTACAACATGCAACACAACAGAAGCATAATCATAAATGTGTACAATAAGTATTAGGGATGTCTTATTAACATCTCTAACTTTCACATTAGCCTTTCATCCTAGTCATCTTTTATGAGGTCACAACTCTAAGGTGTCGTTACCTCCTTAGAGTTGAGCAAGGAGACGCTCGGGATGGAGGCCCAGGCATCTTCATGTGGCAACAGTTTGTCTCCCTGGAGTCTGTACACCCCATTAGAGTCTAGCACCCCACTCTCATACAGTTCATCCTCCTCTGGCTCCCCTGCCCCTAAAAACACACACACACACCAACGTAAGCCTACGTGTATGACAGCAGTGGTTTACCTTCACACGGTAAACCAAGCTTCAAGCCTTTGAGTCAGAAAGCATCAACACAGCTGACATACTCTTAAGAAAAACAGTAGATACCTACAAGCTCTATTAGACAGTGTTATATTATAACATAAAGTATAAACAAGAACTGCAGTTCTCACTCACTCTCACTAAAATACCAAAATAAAAGTTTGACTGTTACCCAGCAGAGGTACAGACAGAGAGAAAGCAAATGAGGATAATGAGCATGTGAACTGTTCAGTGTGTGTATAAGCCTGTGAGTGATCAGCTGAGATCACCTTGTTTGCTGGCATTCATCCTTCAGTGTACATAGTAAATGTGTGTGTTATATACCTCTGTATTTGGTCTTTCCCCCCAGCAGGCTCCAGAACTCTTTGGCCCATCGGCTCTCGGTGTTGATGCCCTCCTCCAGCACCGTCACCTGGGGGGCCTTGCAGCCGAGGTCCCTCTTGGCCTGAACGAACGAGGCCATCTCTGATGCCTGGTCACACAAAGAATAACGTACATGTTACAACTGTACAGAGGTGGAACATTTATCTCAGCAAGCACAGCAAGGAGAGAAGTAAGAAGTCTGTATTTAGTCAGGGCATGTTGATCAAAACGCAAATATGGATTTACCTGGGGCAGAAATATTCCTTCTGCAGCATTTTTTTTCTATTTCAACATTATCAAGATGTAGCAGTACCTGTCTAAACATGACAGTGCTAGCTCTGTAGCATCCAAGTATGTGTGAGATTCACTACCTTAGCTTTTTCAATGACGTTGGCAAACTCTCCACTCCACATGAAGCACTGCTTTGGCGTTATAAGAAGGAAGCAGTCGCCACTGTTTAGAGAGTTGGCTGTGGGCTCCACCAAGCGCACCTGGACATGCCTCCGACCTACAGACAGCGACAAAGCAGCTTTTACTTCTTTGCAACCAGACATAATAGCGTTTATCTCATCTGTAGTTAAAATTTGTATTTTCCTTTTTGGTTTTTAACTTAACGTCTTATGTCATTCTTTATAATAAATGGTTCTGGGTGATTAATCAACACACATCACAGCAGCATTCAACAAATATTTAAATAAAACAAACACACAGCACATTCTCTTGTGTTTCTGACCTTTGATGCGAATAAGCATGAGCTTGTTGAAAGGCAGTGTACTGTTGTTGGTCACGACATCGGTGGACTTGACACTGCGCAGGCTGACCTTGCGGAAGTTCTCCTTGCTGGCGAGGCCTGCCAAGGCCACATCGGCCAGGTTGGAGTGTTTTGCCACTGGGTGGGAGAGCAAAAATGACACAATTATCAACTACTACAGGTTAAAGGTTGAACTAATGCAGTGTCGTGATTGAATCTGCCATCAACAAAACAAACACAAACAAAGCTTTAGCATAGATTATAAAAGACAGGATGTGTTCTCTTATTTCTTCTTTTATGTGAGCTGCGCTTGACAGCAAATATATAACTGTCTTGCTTCCTCTTGCATAAATGAGAAAAGGTCACTGAGGTCAGCCCAGTCTATAGAGGGGAACTGAATATAGAGAATTGTACCTAAAATCAGGTTGGGCGCTTGAGAAATTGCCCCAGCTAAATTTCTACTGGTCCTAAGACTTTACCAAAGACTTTTCCTAAGTTACTACAGTACATGTAAAGTCATTGTCCAATTTCCTGCATGAACTGATGGGAAATTTGCTATCATGAGACTGAATTTAAAATACTAAAAGGACACTATATTTATTGGGTATAATCTCATTCTTTTGCTAGTTTTTCTATCGATGTTTTTATGGGATTAACTTTTGTTGATCCTTTCAAGCTGCTGAGCCCTCTAAGACTCTTAACTTTAGCTAGGTTAAGAACCTTAGCAGTGGCACAGTAGGTAAGTTAGAGCAGTCTTACTCCTCTCCACTTGGATCCTCTTGGTCTCCACTGTGGCTACATTAAGCCTCTGTTCAGTGTACACCTGCCGGAGGTCGTTGCGGGCAGCCAGAGCCCGCAGAGGGTTCCTGGAGCCTTGATTTCTCCGGGCTGGTCGCACTGCACGCTTGTGTTCTGCTACGGCTGAGGTGAGCCTTTAGACATTCATACACAAAACAGAGAAAATTATAAAGACAGGCAATGTAAGACCTGAAATTGACAAACATTCAAGTTCAAGAAATAAGTTAAATGTAAGTTAAAATGTATTAATATTGTTAAGGAAAATAGTTAAGACATAATCGGGGGCGAATGATCGTGTAAACATCTTCAGAGGAGGGGTAAAGATGCCACTAACTAATTTATGATTATCATAAACTAACTTTGGTGTATCAGCCTGAATCTGGCTGAGGTCCTCCTCAGTAAGAACCACACTGGAGACCTGCAGAGTCGTGGGTGAGACAGATTTGTAAAAGCTGCCAAAGGTCTCCTCATCATCCAGGGTCATCACTTCTTTCTCCGTCTCTGCCGTCACCTCAATCGTGGATGTCCTGCTTTTGCTCACGCCTGACCCCACCACCATGAGGAAACAGAGGGGAAGGAACAGGAAGTGTTAAACTAGGGCTTTTGCCAATGATGCTTTTTTTTTTTTGCCGAGTTGTGCTTTGAGTGAATAGTGAAAGAACAAGTTCTGTAATGATTGAGATCTGTAATGTAATGTACACTATGGCTATGTGGCAGTAAAAGAAACATATACAATGCTTAATCACACAATATATAATTGAATATAATCTTATGTGGAAAACAATAACAAACAGGGGGGTTGTACCTTTATTGTGGAGCTTGTCTAGGAAGGACTCAAGCTTGTCCAGTCTTTTATCTCCTTCCACTTTGACATCAGTTCTACTGGAGATTTCTGTCCAGCACAAACAGAGGTCTGATAAACTGTGGCTCAGTACACTCAGTGTTTCAGAACAAGATTCATTTATAGCATTAATGTCAAGTTTTCAAAATTCAATAAAAGTCTCTGTCATCTGGAATTAGTGGTACCTAGTGACTCACATGAGAGCAAGAGTCTAGTTCAAGGTATCAATATATCTGAAATATTCATAACATCTGCTGATTGATTATCTGATTCACAGACTCACATACCTTCATGCGGCTTCACGGGTGTGGCATTAGACTTCTTGAGAGAGATAAGTGGTGACTCCTCCTTTCCTGTGTCTGACACAAGACCTGGTGAAAAACAAGGGGAGAATCGATGACTAATGATATGTATATATATATAAATATATATGTATGTGTGTGTGTGTGTGTGTGCGTGTGTATGTATGTGTGTGTGTGTGTGTGTGTGTGTGTGTATAAAAAGGCAAATAAAAGACACTGAGAGACACTTGAAGGAGTCATGCAGCTGAATGGAGAGTTTGCCTATCACAGCAGAACAATGAACATGCTCATACCAGCTGAAGGCCACTCAGAGTAAACTCACCTCTCTTGGCCATTCGTCCAGCCACAGTGAACTGGACGGAGTCGTTAGCTGCTCCTTTGCCTCTGCTCTTCCACTGCTCCTCCTTCTGCTTGAGGATCTTCATCCTCTCTACCAGCGACATCTTGGGCTCCACGTCTAGGTTGGACTTCTGTTGGAAAAATAATTCAATTCCAGACATAGCATTAGGACTATTTTTTGAAGAGTAAAAGTCTTTTATCCTACTGTCCATTTATTTCACATGGGAACAGACAGTTATGAGGACACAGTGATGTAACCATGAGTGAGGGAGGTTGCATGAGGATAAAAGAGACTACTGGTGATGGTGAAAGACGACAGTGAAGCAACCACATAGGCAGAGATTAATCTAACAGTGAACTATGAACGATCCCATGACTTTTAATTATTTCTGGAGGAGGGTGGCTTCTTCCAAAAACAACTACTTCCGCAGAGGTTTTTTACTGTGTCATTCAAACTTTATTTTTAAAACAAAAAACATGAAGGCTGTTGAGTCCTTACAGTAAAACACCAAAACCCCTGTTTATATAACAAGGCCATCCATCACCCACCGCTCAGTAGAGCTTTCCTTATCGTGATTTACTCCTGCTGCCATTTTTGCACCTGAACTCCATCATTAAAAATGAATTAGCAGAGGTTTACTGGGCCTCTTGGTCCCACTGGACCCCAGGAGCAGTGTTACAGTAATTAATGATATTCCACTCCTAAATATTTGAAGCGTTTTATGGCCCTGCCTGGGTTTTTACTGGCTGCCACCCCTTATTCCTTCACTTATAATGAGCAATTCACTATGTGTAATGTAGCATGAGTGGTGACTTCCTTTCTGCAGTGGGTTACACGCAGCTTAGTCTCGCAAAGGAAAACCCATCTCTGCAGAATGACTACACAGGAGAAACACAGAAAATAAATTCCAAGCAGACAAACAGTATTATGCAGAGGACAATTGTTGAACAGCTGCAGGCAGGAGCCAAAACAATTCTTGTACTAGTGCTCTATGTGCTGTGTAACATCCAGCATTTAGTCATATGAGGGCAACAGCAGGACAGTTTGTGCTGCATGAAATTAAAGTAAATGGCAAACAAATGATTGGGATTCCCGAAAACCAAATAGCTTGTTACAGTCATAGAGGAATGTGCTTTGTGGATGAAAGATGGCCTGTGTGTGATCTGCTGACTGTCATACTATAACTTATAACATCATCTTTGCTGTATGCTCTGAAGAGTCAACTTAAACATTCACAGATGTCAGCAGCTTTAAAGAGAAAAAGATGTTGGGCTAAAGTGGTGAACTGCAGTCAGACTGATGTCAGCGTGGCATTAGAACAGGAAGACTCTCCTTGCAAAATAAGTAGTCTATCCTCTAACTGATTTTTTTATTTATTTTTTTTTAACCAATATTGTGATTTTTATAGATTATCTCCAGGCCTTTCCTGGTTGTCTCTGTGGTAATAAACAAGATACCTGCAGGGTTCTTCCTTACTGAGTTTTAATAGTACAGACACTGGCATGGAAAGACCATATTAACCAGACAACAGGTAGGAGTCTTAATATCTTAGTTTTTCCAACTCACAGAATTAGCCTTAATCAGCTACAGATGACTAGGTTTTTTGGCTGCAGTTGCTTTTAGAGTGAGCAAATAAATGATTGGTGCCGTACTTTTATTAAAAATACTACAGCTTGTTAAAGTAGTACTTTGGTATCACAGCTTCAAAATTAATTGTTCAGCCCTGCGACAGCAGGAAAAAGCTAATAATATGTCATACTGTAACTTCAATGTTTTGTGAAGTAGCATTAGGTCACAACATTTCCAAATCTGTTGATGTGAATTTCTAATGAGCAATATCATGAGTAGAGCCCGAAAAGGGGGCCTGCGCAGGGTGTGCTCTGCCTCTTACCCAGCAGATGCCTGGATACTGTGACAGTAACTCATACAAACCTTGAACAAACCATGCTATAGAACTACAACTAATGATTAATGGCTGTATCTTTTTTCCCCATAAATCTTTTTGACCTGACAGAAAATAGCAAAAATTTCTCATTGTAATTTCCCAGAGCTGAAGGTGACGTTTCCAAACAGCTTGTTTTATCTGACCAACACCCAAAGAGGTTTAAGTTTATCATGCATGTATCAAAAAAACATCAAATCCTCACATTTGAGATGTTGGAACCAAGAAACGTTTGGGCTTTTTTGCTTGAAATATTAATTAATCATCAAATAAATTTATTTTCTGACCATAGATAATCGATTATTTGACTTGTTTCAGCTCTACCACACTATTTTCAAAGGTTAAAGGTTACTAACTGATTAATTCCATTCTTATAGCTACCATCTCATACATTTTATTAATCCAAATCCATTAAAACAGATATTCATTTTGTGGATCAACTTTAACACTCACTACAGCATTAACTACAGTTCAGGGTATTTCCAAAAAAAACCTTCCCAAAGAGAAAAAAAGTAGATCTGAATCAAACAGGTCAAAACCTGTGGTTGCTACACAAGAAGTAAGATAACCCAGTGGTTGGAGAGACTCAGAGACTGGAAGGTCAAAAGTTGAATGCACACAACAGTCCTTTCCAACAATATATTTACTGTTGAACTGTCCCTAAGCAAGATACTCTATCCCTGCTTACTCACTTACAGCTAGAAACTGCACTGCCATAAAACCACCTTCCTGTGGAGAGTAAAAAATTTAAATAAAAGGTATTTTTGTATTTGTCCTCAATTAACATGCTTAAATAAACAAACAGCCATGTACTGAATGAATGGAAAAACACCAGTTTCTTTCAAACAATCTTCCACTCAAACACACCAAACCCCTCTCTCTTTCTCCATCTGTCTCTCCCTCACTCACACAATGGCAAAGTAACAAGTGGTAACAGATTTTTTTTTTTGCATTCTAATGTCAAACATGTTGCTCCATGGGGTCAAATATTAGCCTGCCATGAGAGAAAAGTTCAAAGAAATACATTTAATCACACTGGCATGCACACAGAGACAACACACTGGGGTTAAACATCAAAGTGAGCTCTTGCTGATTTCATAACATGAGAGAATGCGACACATCTGACGTACAGAGATGTTTCTCCACATACACGTCCTGAATGTAGCATGAGGGCGTATGTGAGTTTTTCATTTTATTTGTACTACAAGATTGAGGAAATCCTGTTTCTTGTACCTTTAAACTATTAACATTCAAAAACACCACTTCAAAATGCTTGTACACAACAAGCTCCTAGTACAATAATACTCATAGTCATGCTCCAACACAAACCACAATATCTGTCATCTAACACAGTCCTGAAGCATTCTCACATATTGACACAGCCCCTCCAGCGAGCAGCCCATCTCTGGAGTCAATCAGAGAAGGGAAATACCTTGGCCTGACAGGACCCCAGAGAGAGGGGAGGAGAGGAAAGAGCCTGGGCCTCAAACCCCCACAGGAAACTATTTTTCTCAGCCCTGCCTTACTGTATGGTGTAGACAGCACCTCAGCCAAACCACTGACACAGATATCGAGCAACTGAGGGTCAGCAAACCACATTCATGTAGCAACGGCAAGTGTGTCGACAGCTCTGATTTCTCAGTGGTAATCTTCAGACGGGTGGAGTTTGTCCAGAGCACAGGTAGAGAAAGAGGGGCAAAATATTAAGCGATCGAGTCCATGCAAAGTGGCGCTTATGGTACATATTTATGTACAAACACTCACCTGAAGGGACAGGGAAAGGCTGACAGGCAGGTGTCAAAGTCAAAAAAAGGGGTAGATTCCACAGGTGAGGACAGAGGAAACTGGAAAGGAGGGTAAAAGGGAGGAAGAACAGTAGGAAGAGAAGAGGAAAGGAAAATTATCAGAGGAGAACGGAGAAGAAAAAGCATGGCAGGGCGACATTGGACCGCAGCAGCTGGAGTGAGCAGGTTTCAGCACAGGAGACTGAAGAACAGATATGGGTCATTTAAAGCCTGGCATAAAGCTTGGGAGAATAGAAGAGCGAAAGGGAAAGGGAAACTGACTGTTTATAACAATGCATGAGGAGAAATCAAACACCATAAACTGAGATGATGTGAATCATTCCGGTTTATGACGGTATGGGACCAGCTTCATGATTTAGTTGGGCTCAAGTGAAAATGTCTCACCCCATAGGTGGAATTAATGGCAAAAGTTTGTTCCCATCAGTGCATTAACTTTGCATGGATCATGCCTATTTAGAGAACCTATTTCAACACACTCAATGTATTTGAGATAATCAGCTCATCTTTAGTTGATTATCTCTAATCCGTTTTCTGGGAATCAACACTCAAGGGACAACATTTCCAACCGAGTCTTAATGGAGTTAAGTTTCTGTGGGGGTAGCCTCAGTGTCAGTGTTTTGACTTGTGGAGAGATGTCAGACTGGTCTTCAGTGACTCATCGCTGGAAAACAAAACTTAGGCATTAAGTAAATCCTGGAGGATTTGAAAGAAAACTGTAGGTTTTCAAATATTCTTTCAATGCCTGTATGGATTTTGTAAAGGACACTTTAATATTTGCAACTTCAAACTGAATTCATATTGAAAAAGTTGTATACTCTTAATCATTAACTGGTAACAAGCTGCAAAGAGTCAATGTAACTTATGATTAACGATCATTATCCAGGACATGACAGACCCTCTTTAAATTAAATTTACAACAAGGCCTCATTTTACAACATAAGTATGGCGAACAGAACAGCTTAGCAAGCTTAACAGGAAACATCTGGAGCTGTTTGGAGATGACCATGGTGTGTACCATGCATGTTACATTCCCTGGTCTCCCACATATCAACCAAAGAGCAACAGCATCTGCTCCAGTTTGGCAGTGTCTGAGATAAATTGACATGCCTAAACCAACGGCCTTTCCCTCAAGAGGGAAACGTAAATGTAACAAGAATAGTCACATGCAAGTAAATGCCACATAGCTAATGCACACATGGCATCATTGCCAATAATTTAGCCAAAGCATGCATTATCTACATCTCTGATGTGAGTCAGTTTCCTAGAGCTCTACAGTAGCAGCCACAGTTCACAGCAGGTTCCTGACCAATTCACAAGCAATAACCTCAGATCCAGTTAAAGGGAGAAATCCGCAGACTTTTTGGACACCAGTTTGGTCCTCGTTTGTCCAGGAGTGTTGAGGATGCAGTTTTTGTGCCATTAATGGGATTACACTAAATTTTACGGACTTCTTGTTGATTTATCACAATGAAGACAGACCAAATGTAAAATGACATCACTTTAAAGTATTTAGTTGACTGGGGATTCGTCCACATTTTTGGCTGTCTGTACTTACTCATAAAAAGGCTTTTTCCAGACTAAGAGTGAATTTATTCTAAGGTTAGGTCATCTTTGGATGAAGGATGAGCCCAAACCAGAAATCCCCCAAGAGGATCACTGGTCTTTACAAACATCAAGCCAAGAGATGCTTCATACAAATAAACATGACATCACTTCAACCTTACTGTCAAATTGACTGTTTTGCTGTTGTGCATGTGGCACACAGGGTTTTTCCTCTGCTGTTAGCATCATTCTTTTCTTGCACTATGTGTAAGGTCGTTATTATGTAGTGCAATGTTCTTTTTCCACTTGAATACTCAGAGAGGGTGGCCTTGTTTGTGTAGGAGAAGAGCATGAAACCTGCACGCACTTCCAACACCACTTCAAAATGTCAATTGTCTCAGCGTTTGTTTATTAAACCCTGAGCTGAGCTTTGTAAAACTGTCTGACCTGGATGTTTATATACATTTGTGAAACAAGAAAGTTTATGAAGAACGCTTATTTATGGAGGGAATTATTTTTGTAACCTTGAGGAGAGAAGGGACAGGGGTGCAAAACCCAGCAAAGGAAGCAGGCATTAGCTCGGACGGTTTGCAGGTGTTTGTCATGGTGTAGGATTTTATTTTTACAAGGGGAAGGGGGTGTGTCTTTCTTTCTCTCTGGGAGGCTAGCTAAGCCCTGGATCTTTGGCTTTGGCATCACCACTCCCAAATGTGCTGCACCCCCACCCCGAAAGCCCTCCTAACCTGACACCCTCTTGGCAGCCACCCGGGGAAATAAGCTGATTCAGCAGGGGAAGAAATGTGTTCGCGGCCAAATCTTTCTTTCCCGGCACACAAAGCTGAGGGGAAGCCTCGACATATGGCAGGATTTGCTCATTACATAGTTGATGTTGCAGTAATGATGTTGCAGCAAAAATGGATTTTACTTTTAAGAAGTCTTGTAGACCTGTTATTCATCCCAACTGACCAACAACTTAACCCCACTACACAAAGGAAAGGTTCAGTAAAAACTCACTCACCTTTTTCCTCCAGGCATTTTCAGAATCTTGGAGCTGACTGAAGCGATCAGCCAGTGATGTCTGGATCAGTTCAGATGGCTTGGCCTTCTTCGGTGTATCCCTCTTCTCATTGTCTCTCCCAGTCAACTCTGCCAAACTGAAAAGGGAAAAACACACATAAGTTATTTTCCTTAATTTCTTAAGGCGGTATTAAAACATACTGACTGATTTACCTTTACATGCCAGTCTGAGTATTACAGATGTAGAAAGGTTGAGTTCCCTGGCTTTTATTTTTGAATGTTACCCAGTCATAAGTTAATGTACTGTACTTAATATTTAGGAAAACTCAGACTTTTAAACTTACTGTTTTTGCACGTAATGACGCTCAGCATATTCAATTTTTGGCAGCTTTGGTCACATGCCTCAAATGAAAATGAATCAAAACTACACTTAAATATATTAAAAGGATATACTCATGTTTCAGTATTTATCATAAGCATAGAGTTTATCTTTATTTGTCAGCTTTAGCTAGAATCCATACAACTGCTACTAATTAATTAATTAATTATTATTATTATTATGTGTAAAAGGCCTGTCACTCACTTTCACACTTTTGTGTAATATTTGAGATTTATTGAGATATTTTATATTTTTTGTTCACTTTTCTTTGGACACACAAATTACGCCGACTGTAACATAATGCACGCAGTCTTTTTGTTCATCCAATGACCTCTGTTTGCGTGACGAGCCCAGACTTCCATCCAAACTGCTCTCCAGCTCCTCAACATCCTCTGACACTGTGGAGGTCTTCTCCAGGCTCTCATCAGGCGAGGAACTTCGCATCTCCTCAAAGCTCCCTCTACTGCTACCGCTGCTTCCTCCACTCTCTTGTCTGTCGATGCTGAAGCTCCCTCCGTCTGTGACATCATCAGTTAATGGCTCATCCTCATTTTCCTCACTGACCTCTTCCTCTATTTCCTCCTCCTCCTCTTCCTGTTCCTGCTCCTCTTCATATGCCTCCTCTGTCTCTTCCTCACTCTCAGGGTGGCTGAGGGTGACGCTGCTTTGTCGGGCTGGCGGGCACTCAGGCGTAGAGCCCTCGCTGTGGTCGGACTCCACACTGGTAGAGCGGCTTTTCTTAAGGATTCCCTTGATGCCTCGAGGCCCTGAGTCTTGGCGCTGCAGCGAGGGAGGCTGGCAGGGAGGAGAGGGAGGAGGAGAGGCGTCTCTGTTCTTGCTGTCAGAGAGGAGACTGGAAGGCTGATGTAGAGCGGGAGAAAAAAGGACAAAGTTCTTTTTACTGCCAGGAATTATATTTATAATATCTGGAACAAACTATTAAAGTTGCAGCACCACTTGAATAAGTGTATTCGACGCTGCTTGATTATAGGATGTAACTTTCACTGACCGGACCAACATTTCCCAATAGCAACTCTTTGGTAGTTTCCTCATAAATGGTAAAAACCTTCTTATTGCTTGTCTAAAAGTCTCATGGACTGTTATATGCAACCATGTATACAAACACATACTCCTGTTCCAACTACTACTGTCGGTGCTTACAGTGACCTACTGCTGTTATCAAGAGGCTGAGGGTTAGTAGGTCTGAGGAGCAGGAAAGGATGTTAGAAAGGACATAAACGTGGGGATAAGCAAATGAATATGGAAGATTTAGGGATTAAGAATCAAACAGAAACAAACAGTGTGTCAAGAAAGTGAGGGATTTGTCCATTGTTTGGGAGATTGCATGTGCTTTGTTGTGCTTTTCAAAAAAAAAAAAAACACAATAATAGAAAACATATGCCAAGTAATGTTGCAATTGTGAGACACAAAGCCTTTTGTAGTACAAGCTATCATAAATTAACTGTTCTAATACATGCTTCAAAATACAGTAAATTGCTTCAATGAAAAAGCATAAAAACAAATCCTTTAGTGTGTGTTCAATACGCTATTGCTTAGATGGCACAACAGCAGCTGGAACAACAGCAGACGTCCCACAGACAGGTCAAAGGTCATGAGGGAGTGCTGATTTAAGAGGAGATGAATGAATATGAATACACTGAGGGCGGCTTGGTGTTAAAGTGCAATGCTAACCAGGTGGTGTGCTTAAATGAAAAACACAATGTGCATAGTGTGTGGTAAAGAGTATGTGTACATACTTTCATGACTTGTGAGGATCAGTTTAAGATCTGGGTGACGTAATCGCATTTTGTCAAGATGAAGCAAAGAACGTGTGTGTTTGTGTTGCAACTGTACATAAGTGACAGATTACAATCTACATATCATGTTTGAAAAACAAAAAGCTAAACTAAAACAGATCTGATGAGAACAGCCAAATTTAAGGTGAGTAAGAGCTCTGGAATTGGCTTACATGCAGTGGTGCAGCAGTATTGGTCAAAAATATGACCTTCCCAACAAAATCCACAGAGATGACTTGTTTTTATATTTGAGACTTATGGGAACCATGTGATGTTTTTCAAAAACTAACCTTTTTTTGCTCTGCAGTGGTAGCATATTCATGCTGCTCCTTCCATGAAGGTTCATCTGTGGCCTCTCTCTCTTCCATTGCGTTGCCTACATCAGATTTAGGAAGCCTGAAATATCAGTAAAATACAGACAAAGAAGGTGGAAACAATTATTACATTTATTTTTTAAGAAACACTCTTAAAAGTTACTATTACTATTAGTATTATAACCATCTATTATAACCATCATTAATTATTCACACACACACACACACACACACACACACACACACACTAGACTTCTTACTCCAGTGGTTACAGTGCTAAGTACAGTTTGGCTATCACTGCTTCAACTTCAATCTGGTTTGCATCACCATGGCTACCACATAATGTGTGTGTGTGTGTGTAAGAGAGAGTGTGTTATTAAAGGCAAGCCCTGCAGGTTTATCTGGTTTATCTCTGCAGCTGTTTACATCAATGGACAACCTTTCAATTGCTCTGTAATTACCTCTGTGCTCCTTTCAGTCTGCTCAGTCTGTGTGTAAGAGTGTCAGTCGGTTTCAAGGGTGTTCTATCTGCTTGTGTTGTAGTATATGTAATATATCACAGTTCACCAAATATCACTTGACTGGTAAAAAAAAAAAACCCATAGCTCCATTCAAAAGTGTTAATGTAGACGGTCTAATAAAAAGATCTGACCACGCTGGCATGAAAAGCAGTTTGAACCTGCTTACCTGGTAGAGGCTTCCTCTTCGTCACTGCTCATTAGCTTACGCTTTACTCCGTCACCAGCATGTCTGTCGCTGCGTCCATCCTCTGTCCCATCCAGGTCCTACAGGCAGAGAGAGGGGTGAAGGTTAGGGGTTGGATTTTTGAGACGTACTGCTGAAGCCTTACACCAGCTGTAAGAAACAAATCTTGATAAGGAAGTGAGTGAATGAATAAGGCTCCACCCCTCCACTTGTTCAGAGGTCAGGGCTGTGGTTTATGAGTGACTGAGAAGGAGGGTTTTACTGGATTGGAGCAAGTATGAGAAATCTACGCACCTTGAGTACATACAGTACAAACTAAAATGGAGACAGATGAGCACTGCCAGTGCTGCATTTTCCACATTAAAGCAAAGTCTCCTTGAGGGAACCATTTTGGTTTGTTTTTATTTATTTTTTTACCTTCTGTAAAGGTTAAACATTGCTTCACTGGGTCCACTGTCTGACTCACTGTCCATATTAAGATCAGAGGGTAAGATACAGTTGACGATGTAGGGTTATTACTCTCTCATAGGCCCTTTACAATTAAAACAGTGAGTGATACATGCAAATCAAACAAAATAGTTATTCATTTTCTGCAGAAACCAAGTTTTAAGACATTTTATGATCTTTTTAATACCACATAGGATGCAATTTAATGCCTTTTTGAGAGTATGATGAAAGATGACAAGGCCTATAAACATTTATTATTGTATGACATTTTTCAGTACTTCCTAGCAGTATATAACAATAATTCCTAATGATATAATGAATTAATGTGACCTGGGTGTAGTACGCAACATAAAATGGATGGGTTGCTGCAGTAGTCAGTGTTATCAGTGTTACACAGTGTTCAGGCACACACTGATTACATAACTTACCCACCATCCCCATCGTCTTTTTTCATTTTCTTTTAGACATAAAACCCATTTGGTTATTTGTCACACTTCAGTGGTATCACTCACATTCATTCATTCATTCATTCATTTTCTACCGCTTATCCTCTAGTAGGGTCGCGGGGGGGCTGGAGCCTATCCCAGCATCTTTTCGGGCGAGAGGCGGGGTACGCCCTGGACAGGTCGCCAGTCCATCGCAGGGCAAACACATCGAGACAGACAACCATTCACACTCACTCACTCACTCACATTCATCAAGCAAAAAACTGTAATTTGTAAAATACTAGTTATCAATGCTCTGTCGTACACTAAAATTATAAAAGTGTATAAAGACAGTTTTTAGCTCTAACAGCCCACAATCAGATACAAAACATTTTATAACAGGGAAAATTAAATATTTAAGACCTTTTTAATGCATTCTAGGTTTTTTTTTTTCAAGACTTGGAGATACACTATCAACCTGAAATGGATAGTCCTGTTTGATACCAGCTAAATGAAAGATGAATAGAAAAAGAGGGACCTTATCTAATCACAAAATCTCAATCAGTTTGATCCATTAAAAAAAGACATAATTTAAGTCTCACTTTATCTCTGCGCATCTTGTTTTAGGTCTACTTGTAGTCAGAGACTTTTTAAAACCTGGATACAGTGTGAACCCGTGCAGCTGTGTGAGAGCTTTGTCAGTAAACACTTTGCTGGTGCCCTGGGGTGACCTGGTGAAGATAAGTGGATCTCCTGCTGTGAGGAAAGCTATGTAAATCAAATGCTGTTTTTTCACAAAATTACATACGGAAGCTTACACAATTAGAGACCTCTTAGAAACCAACTGATCCTCACAGATTTTAAAGAAAGATCTTATTTTCCACCCAGCAGGAATATATCCCCTTCTGCAAAACAAGTTTTTATATACTAGTCTGGAAATTCAGTCATAAAATTCATAATATAAATGAGCTGTATCTTTCTCCTGAATTCTGCATGCACACATTTTATTGCCTCCATCCGTGTTGGAAAGCAGACACACTATAACCTCACTCCTACTTGGTCTCTCCTGCTGGAGACACTGATTCACTGGCTTTCATCAGTGACTGTGGAGGAGAAATGAGTGATAAGGGCAAAGTGAAGACAGCAAATGAGCATCTGTCACTGCTGATGACCTTCAAGTGAGAGACCTTATAATAACAGAGATGTAGGGCAGAACAACTGACAGAGAGAGAAGACAAAAAAAGATAAAGAAAAAGTTTGATTGTGAGATAGCCTCTTTGTGGGAGCCTGTTTTCCCAGCACTTTTTTGGTTGGAGCGTCTTGCTGCCATCTGCGTTCACTTGGCCAACCTTGGCACTGCTCCTGGTCTGTGAAGGCCAAGTTTGAACAGCTATTTACATCCACTATCATGAAACCCAACCACTTCTGAAACCTAACCAGCCTGGGAAAAGCCGATACCCAGCTCATTTTTAAGCACACATGTAGCTTTCCCTAAGGATTGGGGACATTATCCAGTTTTTGTTTCCGAGTGCATCTTCTGGCTCTCTAGACTTTTCTTCCCACCGATGCTTTAAGACCTCCATGGACTGTGTGTGCGGAAGTCATGACTTTGGCCAAGCCTGTATCCAGGTGCAGGACAGCTCAGAGCTGTATGGAACAGCTCAATTTGTTATTAATGGAGCAAACTTCCAGAGGGAGGTTGAAGCATACACCAGCTGCACTGGAAAGGGCTTTGACTAAAGCAGCAAGGGATATAAAAAGAATTAACCATAGACTGGTGATAAAATATGGATATAGCATCTGTGACATCACTCAAAAGATTAGACATTGATGATTTTAAGTTTGGATTTGGTAATCTGTGTGCTGTCATCTTGGCAGTTTTAGGAGGAATGAAATTTAAATTAAAAAAGGGGGAGGCTGGAAAGTGGCTGAGACACGTGTGAATCAGGCAAACATGCTTCTATGATAATTTGGGCATTGTAAATGTACTTTGGACCTGTGATCATTTAAACATATTCTACATTAAAAACAAGTAATTAATCAAGGTTTAGTTGGTACATACTATGCCATATTTTGAACCATGAAAACCTTGACAAACAACAAAGTGTTTCAAAAATACCGTACCTTAGAAAGAGACATTTTGGATGTAGCAGACGTCTTGGATGAGTCCACAGGTGTCTCATTAACTGAAAAGAACACACACAGACAAGGTTGACCATGTATGCAGAGAATTGGATCCGCACATGATCGGGCAAAGTGTCACGTTAGAATGATGGTTTAAGATGGATGGTATGTGTTTGGCCTCCACAACATGATGTCTGGTCTCGCACTAACTTTTTGTAAACATTGAACACAATCGCATGTAAACGCAGAACTCGGCACAAGACACACACACACACACACACACGCACACACACACACATACACACACACACATACACACACACACACACACACACACACACACACACACACACACACACACACACACACACACACACACACACACACACACACGATGTGTGCACTGACCTCAGGTTGAGTCTGAGAAGTTACCAGGCACCAGTGGATTCAGAGAGTCACTCTGACATAAAAGAGTGATAGTAAGATATGCGACTGTGGGATATGTGGGAGGAATACATTTACTTTGTGTTTGTGCTTATGTGTGCGAGAGAAAGAAAATAATTTCTCATGTGAGCTGTCTAATCAAAACCAGCCCTGAGAATATAATAATCTTCTAATCCGGACAAAAGGAAACAATTAAATTTAATGATATTCCAAAACAATACAAATTTCTTAAGTCAGCACACTCAATCCCATTCTCCAGCTCTAAATCTGTTTTTATTGCCTTGACAATTTAACATTTCAAGCCAAGGTGGCCCCCCTCTCTAAAGAAAACAGAGGAACAAACAAATCCAAATAATGGCATGTCTCTGAAAAACCCCCGTTCTGCACTGGAAAAAACTGCTCAGTTTAGGCCTAATACTCTCGTTATGATTTATGTTTCCATGCTCCCCTGCTGTCCAGAACTTAGCATGATTTAGTTCAGATGATGAAACATTAAGCATTGCAGACTGCTGATTCCACTCAGACTGTACTCCTTTAGTTTTCAACTCCGGTCCAATCTTTTTACATCATCATCCATCCAACATCCAAGTGAAAGAGGGAGAGCGAAAGAGAGAGAAAGAGAGAGAGAGAGAGAGAGAGAGAGAGAGAGAGAGAGAGAGAGAGAGAGAGAGAGAGAGAGAGAGAGAGAAGAAAAACTCAAGAGACGGAAAAACCTCCACTTAAGTTCACTGACTCTTCAATAAGTGTTTTCATCCATCTCACAAGACTGCTAAGCTTTAGCTGCTGAGAACTTTCTGGATGGGCGTTTGACCTTTTAATGGCCAATAGAGTCTGGACATATCAGAGTACATGATGAAACAAAGTAGAGTTCATATAATCTGCACAATATGTTTTACAGCAGCACCGACTCTCTCCCTCCAGAGGGAAAATCTAGGAGTATTTGCTTTGAATGAAGACACTGCACCTGCAATGTATATGGCCACCTATTGTTTACAATGATTATGGAGGAGAAAAGGGTTCTAAATATGTTTAGATGTAGCACCTTTCCAGCAAAGTCATGGTGAGCTGAAATCATTCTGAATGCACTAATGACAAACTGCACTTGCACAGTGGAAACACATCTAACTGAAGGCCTTAGTATGAAACAGTTAAGATAGCTGAAAGCTGGAGGGTCAGGGAAACCCTCGATGCGACCATGAGAGGCGTTCTGGCTCTGAGCACTGACTCCTCTGCCAGCTTGGACAGGAAGTTCCATCAGCTCTGTGTATGCACTGCCAGTGCTCTCATACTCTGTGGCTCTGTCACGCACATACTGTATCTCTATTAAAGATGAACACTGACTGTCCTTTCTTTCTCTTTCTGTATCTGTTTCTCTTCCAACCAGAAAAATACACTGTTATTTTTGGTCTCTTTTAGTCAGTTATTTTACAAACCATGTTTGACAGATAATCATCAGAGCAAAGGAAATCCCCAGTATTCAGTATTATTTTGTCTTCATATTTTTGGTCTAAATCAATGATTTGGTTTAACAGGCTAAATTTTACTCAAATGAAATAAATATATTAAATATTTCCGAACATACTGGATTTTTTCTTAAAGACTGACAAACTTAAAGTCATGTTTGTATTAACAGACCAGAAAATTCCAAGATTCCAAAAATGTATGTAGCATATGTTCTCATCATAGATTAGACCCAGTTTACTGAGATGATGGTATAGCCCATATACAGCCTATGTTGCTGCAACAAAAAAGCTCCACTAATGGCAGTGGATGAGTTAGCAGCTCAGTAAAATACAATAATCCAATAATATTTGGATACACCAGCTCTGTCATTTACTACTTATGTGTGTTCTGCACTTTTTACATTTAGAAAATATAGGAACAATGCATTATCTCAATCAGTGATTACAATGAAAAACCTTTCAACATAAAAGGTCTTAGATTAGAGAACTAGCTTATACTGTAACCTCAACATAATGGCTTTGATATTTTATAGTCTTATGACTCAAGTTTTAGTTCTTTGCTTCTTTTGTTTTGATTAGGTTTGAAAATGATTTAGACTTGTTCAACCTGACTTCCTGATTGAAGTAAAAAATGTTACACAACACTGCAACACGCGTCCTGAAATACTGACATACCTGCTGTTTGCTAAAGGTACCTTCCTATCACCCCTTTGTCGCTATCTTTTTTTTCTTGTACAATCAGGCAGTGACACACAGACAGACAAACAGACCGACAGACAGACCGACAGACAGACCGACAGACAGACCGACAGACAGACAGGCGACAGACAGACAGACTCTCAGGCTGTGGGCTCAGGTGGCTGACTGAGTCAGAAAAGCAGCCAGTAGCCCATGTGTAAACTTAACCATTTTCTTCTCTCAATAGTAGCAGGCTCCAAAATTAGCTCATAATGCTAGCTGGCTGAAACAAGCTTCCAGTGTAATTGCATACGGTCAAACATTTGCACAGAAAAACACGAGTGTATGCGCGCACCTCCTACGACCCGATCTTTGAACAAAAACTCTGCAAACACGTGCCAAACATTATCTCCCTTATTTTTGAGAAAGAAAACCATTGCCTGAGGCTCGACATAAACTTTAAATTAGACAATAAAACACGTCCAAGCACATCAATAGATCTGTTTTCTTTCACTCCTCCTCAGTGGCAGAGTATTACAAAGAAAAGGTCTATAAACCAGGTAGGTGATCTGACATCAGCAATGAGCTCAGTGTTCCTTTAACACTGAGTAATAGCGATAGCTTGAATGAGTTAAGGGATAAAGCAGTCCGTGGAACAATATAGGATGTGAGTGTGGTGTAAGTGGAGGGTTCGTCTTACCCTGTGGCTCCTTGGTGTCATCAGTTTCCAGCAGCCTAGGAGAGAGAGTGAGAGAGAGAGAGAGTGAGAGTGAGAGAGAGAGACAGAGAGAGAGTGACAGAGAGAGAGAGAGAGAGACACAGAGAGACAAATGAGGTCACTCTAACATACTGAGGTGATGACAGGATTACGCAGCTGTTACAACTGATGCTTACAAGCTTGACATAAAAATTAGTATATGAAGTCTAAATCACACAGCTATAATCCAAAAATGTACACTTAAGCCACATTTAAAAAAGATGCAACATAAACCAAACGAACAGGGATGAAGAAAGAAACTTACACTCCCTTGTACGTTATGCACCCCACAACATTTACTCAAACTGCTCTTCCAGTCCCTTGTTAGCAAAGACAGAACAGCAATGCCTGTGTAGCATCTGAAGATGGCCATTCATCTCTAAGTAATGGGCGTTAAATATGGATGGGGACAGCAGCTGCCTGTGGGGCAGCAGTGCTGATGTAACAGGAGAGGGAGGGCAGGGGGTTGGGGGCTGCTTTAAACACAATAGAGAATCGTGGTGGACATCTGGAAGGGGTCAAAGGTTATTGAAGAAGGGGAGATAGCCCCAAGCTCATCTGCCCAATCGAGATCGGGACCATTGTCTAAATAAAGCCAGGTCCATTTAAAATGCTGTGTTTCCTTCAAGTACAAAACATTGTGCTCCATTAAAATACAGCAGCAACAGTTTCAACTGACCACATGACAACGTGTCAATGAGCAGTGGCAACTGAGTTGTTTTGAGTCACTTTGTGTCTATTTTAGTGACATTTTGAAGATGAATGATTAAATAAAAACTACAGGACATTCTATAAAATATTATATCAAACACCTATGATGTAGAATACATATCTTAATGCAGAGTTATTCAGCTGTCAAACACATCAAATAAACGCTTTAACAATATAAAAGTAAGAATACTGTAGTGTGGACTATGTTATGAGGGAAAAACAAAAATATAACTAAATATTGAATCCAACTCAGTGTCGTCTAACTTGTCCTTGTTTGAGTCCCAAAACACTGTTGAAAAGTAATTTTTACAGTAATTTTAGGATTGGGTTTGGCTACCGCAGAAAGTTGTGTCAGTTTTCGGATGGACTGCCTCAGCGGAGCCTTGTCATACTGTGGGAAGTCAAAATATGCCAGACCAAGGTACTTATGGTGTGTGAATATGGTGTAGTTGGAGATGGGAAATGCGATGGAAAACAAATTGTTGGAGTTACCAATATCAGTGATGTCATACACACCAGTCTGTGGGTGTGTAATATACACATGAACTTTAAAATTAACTTATTACAGTGTCACATAATTTACATAACTTCACCCATTTAAAGCTACTGGAAAGTCTGTTTGTAGACCTTGGTGACAAAATAATTTACTCTGCAACTGCAGGGCTCAGCAACACTTCATCAACCCCACCCACACTTTGACTGCTGGCTGACGGAGAGGGGCCACACATGTTGTTGCTATGCTCCCATAAGACCAGATAAGAAGAGTGGAGTGCAGAGATTGGGCGAGAAGAAAAACAGCAATACAGTAATGGGGGAAGTTGGAGTTAAAAGTAAATGGCTTTTAGTATTCAGGATTTACGGTAAACATTCTCATTCTTGCTCCATTACATTATGGCATGCACACAAAGCATTAAGTGACACTGTGAAATAGAGAGGGGGGTGAAATAAGAGTATAGTATGGATATAATCATAACTCTGACATGGTTAAAAGATTTAGTTCTTGTTTCCTCTAATTTGTGTATTTAACTGTTGGAAATCTTGCCCCCCTCATATAAATGGTACAATAAATCTGCAATAGTTGAGCCATGTAAACAAAGATTAGGCCAAATGTCATCCAATCTTGTTTCTGATCTAAGGCTTTTGACCAGCACCATTGTGCCAGTAGCACAGCTGCTGGTATTTACTACACAGTACAACACATATGAATTTCCCATAAATGGATAAAATCTACAAATCAACTACATTCTGTATATTGTGATAGGTAACAGGAATAGATGTAAAAACTTTTCCATGTACAGTATTGTGTACAGTTAACTATGAATCCAACTCCCATTACCTTACTTTTGTATATCATTCTTTTTACTTATTTACACTACTATGTGTATAGAAGCATGATAAGTTTGCACAAGTACAGTACCCTGGTACATACAGTCCCTGCTACATACATTTTGCGACGGCTGCCGCCACTGCTTCAGAATATTTTGAAATGTCATGTCATTACACGACTCCGCAGAGGTGCAGTCTTGCTGTGGCCTGCTGGTTTAGCTCAAAACTGGCCAGACGACCTGCTTGGTTCGGCTTTCCATACTATCCCCCTGCATAATACAGTGAAATATTCATTTGATGCAGCGGTGACAGACTCAGATCAGACACTGAGATTAGAAAAATACAGGTTCATAAAGCCACGATGCTAATAATCATTAGCAAAGCAGTGTAGAAATCATTCAGCTACTCAGCTACTCACCCTCCGAGCGCCACTTTCAGTGGTTAAAATGACAAACGTTACTAATTAATGTTAATTCTGTCAGTAACATGATGTCAGGCCTAAATTAAACTTGGCTGTTGTCTGTTTGTGTGCTCGCTACATGCTGCTCTTAGCACTTGTCAGAGATAAATTGTGAGGGAAGAAGCTCCACTCTGTAACACTGCTGTACAACCACAAATTACCTGTGAGTGTTTTCTTTAGTTCATACAGAGTGAGATGTCTTCTTTCCCGTCATATCACTGTCAGGGTGGCATTCTCCCAACTGAACTTTCTTTCATATCATATCAGTAATTTAAGCTTTTTGACTACATTTTTGAAAAACAGCCTTCAGTATTTGTTCAGTATCAACATTGTGATAACTGTCAAAATAACAATTATCAAATAAATGCAGACAGAAAAAAATACAAAAAGTGTACTTTTGGTATTCAAGTCAATTAAATAATTTTGCTTGCTTCCATCATTGAGGGAAAACACTTACAGCCCCCGCTGTTGAAAAAAATCATATGTACTAAATTTTTGTAAATATTTAATATTAAAGGATGAATTTCAAGTGACATTTGTAAATGTCAAAGTGAAGTGTTTGGGAATGTCACCATTCAAGTGTGACTTTACGCGGGGAGGATTCCTGTCTGCCTCAGATAAACCTGTTGACAGACAGTTTTCATTATCACTGGGACAGCTCAGTTCCAGTTTCCTTCATGCTATTTCTGTAACAGACGCACACAAACACACTGCCTAACAAGGCTCAGTGAATATTTGCGAAGCTCTAATCATAAAGTACATGCAAGTCAGCCAGGAATCAGGGATATACTGAACTGATATGAAATTCAGAATGAGCTGTAAGGATACTTTGAAAGAACACAAATATCTCCAATCACCCCCTGGAACTGATGGTGAAAGCATAATATACAAATAAACCTCTTATATATGGTGGGGGGGGGGTCAGCCGATGAGTTTGTGTGAGTGTCACCGAGTGCCACAAGTGTGCCTGTACACAGGACTGCACAGCTGGAATTTGACATGCAGCAAACCTCATAACAAAACTGACAAGATTAGTAGATAACATGACAGGCATGTGAGACAAACACATCAACACGTCAACCCGTCTTCGTGCTCTCTGTAATTAAAAATGTCATCCATATCTTTGTGTGTGACTTTACTCTGTATTTTGCCAAATATTCATTCTGCTGTGGTTAACCGATGCTGGAAGAAAACAGCTTCTTTCCCACCGCACATTGCTGCAAAACACAATTTTATTTAAACTTCCTCTATATCCAAAAATAAGCACAAACCTTATGCTTGAAAAGATTTATGATCTGTATCCATTTCAACACTAAATTTTGCACTGAAAAAATGAAACACATTCTGATATAAACAGGACGATATCCAAAACAAACAAAAAAAATACATTTCATTATTAAACTAATACAGTTTTGCCTTGAAAGATTATCAGATAAGATCTGATGAAACTTTGTTCTGCGTGTAATGCATTTATTTTCAAGGTTTATTAGAACACAAGACATGTCTTTCCCAGTCTTATGAAGTAAACGGTTCTAACAAGCCATCAATCAAATCGATCTAGATATCTTGCTTCATTAAGCACAGGGCATGAAAACTTGGCAAAGCTCAATTTCCCTCCCCCCGCAAGCCCCAAACTCTGAAATGATCTTAAAGCCCTGTCCACGTCAGTTCTTCGCTCTCTATTGTCATTCCCTCAGGCTGTTTTTCAAAAAGCAGACAAGAGCAGACAAGTCTGGCTATGTGCAAACAGCAGGATCCCCTGCTTGATTACAGCTGAAACATCCCCAGACCCACGACTGGACATGTCTTACTCTATGCACAATTCTAAGAAAAGCATTCCTGGCAGCATATATGAAAACTCCAAAGTCTTCCAAGTCATCCTGACAAGACCGGTTTGTTATTCCCAAATGTGCTAAACATGTGAGAACCCCCAGATGACTCTAAAGTGAACCAAAACAAGCAGCGTGCATATCATCACTGCAAAGCATACCATGGCAAAATAAATGTGGCAGTTCTCTGCCTTGCACGCATGGCCAATTTTGGAAATGTTAGCAGCCATGTTTATGTAACCCATGTAACCCACTCCTGAAATTACACTTAACTCTAGGTTCGTGAGGAGCTAAGGAACATAGACTGCTATAACCATAAATGAAGCACAAACAGGGTACTTTTCAAAATGTAACTTTAGTAGTTGAATTTTGAGTGATAATTCACAACATGTAAATAACAACAATGAAAATAAAAAATAAAAATGGGCCCTTTAAAGTTAAAGTCTTTAGTTTGTTTTGATAGTCAATAGAGTCTGTGTCCTGTGATCACTGTCAATATTTGTCCAGTCAATCCTCTAGTTTCCTTAGATGTAACTGTTCCTGTTACAGTCCTGGATATAGTTATCTTCCTGTGGATATGTGTGCAGTCCTGGCGACTAACACCACCCTACCACCAGGTGAAGTGTTTCGATGAGTTGATCTTTACTCCAAGTATAATCAGGCTGGAAGGCTCGCCATCGGATAGATCTTCAGAAGTGGTTCTTTCGCTGTCCATAAGACCTGACCTGTTTGATTGAGCAAACAGGACTTTAAGAATTTGCTCTTTCTATTTGTTTGTTGCACAACAATAATACTAAAGCATAACAACAATGTAACACTAAGCATCCCATGTGATGTAGAACTCAGTGATAACATGTTCAGGCCTTGCATTACGCTCTAGTTCAAAAGTCAAATCTCAATAAAAAATATCTTAATCAATGTACAATAATACCAGCATACATTATTGTATACTATAATACAATTTAAACAACAACTAACATAACTATCCTGCCAATAGCATTGAATTTTGCTTAAATTCAATATTAGAAAATATTGCAGGCAGTATATATATGTTACACACGGCTCTGCTAATATTTGCAATGCCCACTCTCTAATGAAAGTGCAAATAACATTAGCATAACTCTTCACATTTCCCACAGTAAAATGTAAATACTATGGCTCAACATTTACATCTGGAAAACAGTAATAAAATAATAATAAACAACATTATATTTCAACATCCTTCTCTCATATAGTGCTGTTAAATTGTTACTGTACCAGTAGCATTTAGCATTATTACATCAACTCACTTCAATAAACAACAACAAAACTCACTTTTAACAATAAACAATTCTGGTGTTACACCACAAACTTTTCTATCAACTCAACATACAGGCAACGCAACGCCATAGCAACACAGCGCTGCACATGAAATTAGCAACATTAGCACTTTTAGCTATCTTACCGAGATAGAAGGAAAAGAAAAACGGGGCTTTCCAACTCCCGCTCGCTAATACTTCCGCTGTCTTCTGTGTTGTTTTGTAAGCTTGTAGCGGTTTTAAGCTTAACTAATAATAACTTTTTTTTCAATGTTACTCATCCGTTTTGTTTCTCTCCTCCGCCATTACATGTCTCTCTGTCTCACACACGCGACCCGATTACGCAGGTGCATAGTGACCTGTCAATTATGTTCAGCTAGGGGCGGGACTTAGTGAACTATGCATTCTGAGTGGCTGATTATTTCTACACTCATTCTGAATAAACAGTAACATTACAATAACACATTATTAACAGTTAACCCTTTGTTGTACCTGGGTTACACCTCCCCCCTCTTAACTGACATGAGTCCCTTCATGTTCTCCTTTCAAAAGATTGATTACTTTCAAATGTTTCAACTAAAGCTCTATTAAATCCCTCTAATATGGTTTGGGCAAAAGAAATCAAGGGATTTCCAAGTTGTGGGTAGGTAAACTTCCCAGGTACTCTTCTTGAACGCTCAGACCTCCGAGGGTGTTCAACTGCTTTGTCACTGTTAGCATTTTCTGTTTCAACAGGAGCTTTACCACTAGTTGTGGCTGATTGGAGGTCATCTCTCTGAGATTCATCCTCTGATCCTGACAAAGAAATACAATCCTGAGTTTCTTCAGTTTGTACAGTCTTTTGTAAACTTGATGTTTCTCCTTCTGGTTGTACTGCAAGTTTCTCATGTTGAAATAAATCAGGCAATAGTCGTTCCATTGTGTCTGTTTGTTGCTCTTTTTCCAGTTCAGCTTCAGCTGTATTGTTTACTGCACTTGTTTCAAGTTGATCGTTAGTCTTTTCTGTGCTTTTTTCGGGTTCATTTGCAACAGGTAAGTTTTGTTCAACTTCCAGTTCCACAGGGTTTATTTCCATAGATTTAGGATCGTTCTCGACCAACGACAGGTCAGGTGAGTTCACAGATAGAATCTGATGTTCCTCTTCAGGTAAGTTGTCCAAGTTAACAGGCAAGTGTTCAGCTCCAGTAGGCATTTCACTTGAAGATGCTGTCTTCCTTTGTATCTTAGACGTATCTGAGACTTTTGAAAGTTTTGTCTCTATCTCAGAAATTTTCATTGGATAGAACCATGAACTTTCATCATCATCGTCATCTGAACATAAAGGTTGCTCATCTGACTGAATGGTTGTCTGCCTTGTTCTCGGCCTACGACCAGGTTTTGGTGTTACTTTTTCTTCCTCTAATCCAGAGAGGAACCCACAAGGTAATAGTAGATCTCGATGTAAGGTGCGTTGGGGTCCAGTCTGACCTTCAGGACACACTGTATAGACAGGTAAGTCCCCTGCTCTCTTCTGCACAACATAAACTGTTGACTCCCATCGATCGGCCAGTTTATGTTTGTTGCGAAGACGCAGATTACGCACAAGAACTCTGTCTCCTATGTCAAGTGTGGACTCTCTCACTCTCAAATCAAATCTTTGTTTGTTCTTGTCAGCTACTTTCTTGGCATTTTCAGTAGCAAGCTGATAGCTTTCCTTCAAGTGAGACTTCAGGTTTTTCACATACTCTGAATGTGAAGTAGATGAACTGTCTCTGACTGGTAACCCAAATGCAATGTCAATGGGCAGTCTGGGTTGACGTCCAAACATGAGTTCATAGGGCGAAAACCCTGTAACATCGCTCCTCGTGCAGTTGTATGCATGAGTGAGAGGCTTTACATGTTCACGCCACTTTGTCTTGTCCTTAACCTGCAGAGTTCCCAGCATGCTTAGCAATGTGCGATTAAAGCGCTCTACTGGGTTTCCTCTGGGATGGTATGGACTTGTCCTTACTTTGCGAATGCCAGCCAAAGCACAAAGCTCCTTTATGGTTTGTGATTCAAAATCACGTCCCTGATCGCTATGGAGGCGTTCTGGAAACCCATAGTGACTGAGGAACTGCTCCCATAGGCATTTGGCGACTGTGCTGGCTTTCTGATCTTTTGTAGGTATAGCGACAGCATACTTCGTAAAGTGGTCAGTGATAACCAGAATATCTTTGGTGTTATGACTGTCTGGTTCCAAAGACAAAAAATCCATACATACCAGTTCCATGGGTCTACTGGTTTGAATATTGACCAGAGGTGCAGCTTTGTCTGGCTGACTTTTCCTTTTTACACACCTCTCACAATTTTTGATCTTTGTCTCAACGTCAGATGCCATTTTTGGCCAATAGAATCTTGTTCTGACCAGGTCAAGAGTACGCTCAACTCCCATGTGTCCCATTTCATTGTGAAGACTGGTGAGCACAGATGACCTTAATACATGTGGCAGGACGAGTTGACAGACTGGTCTGTTGTCGCACTGCCGTCTCCTGTATAACAGACCATCTTTCAGTTCAAGACGACTTATCTCTCTGAGCATCAGCCGAAACTCAGATGACTCAGACTTGAGGCTGGTAGATACAGGTTCTCCCGACTCAATCAGTTTGATGACACTACTGATGGCAGGGTCTGCTTTTTGTAGTCTGGCTAGTTCATCTTTACTGTATTTGGGGACTGTAAGAAGACCTTCTTGGAATGCTTCCTCCTCAAACACAGTAGGAATGGCCTCTGGATGGATAGCAAGAGACTCTACCAAGCAAGGAGATGTTAAGTACTCCTTCACATGTGAAACAGTGTGGCTCTGACAGGCTGCCTTGAAGGTTTCTGTGGAGCAAAAGCTGCTGCTTTCAGGACTCAGATGATGAGAGGCAAACTCATGTATTCTTTTACTTTCGCCTTGTGACTCACTGTCATTGGTTAACTCTCCATGAGGCCTTCTCGACAGACCATCTGCATCTTGGTTCTGTTTACCTGCTCGGTATGTGATGTCAAATGTAAAGGTGGAAAGGGCAGCTAACCAGCGATAGCTGGCAGCATCCAGCTTAGCAGTAGTGAGTATATACCTCAGCGGATTGTTGTCTGTTACTACTGTGAAGGTGTTACCATACAAGTAGTCATGGAATTTTTCAGTGATAGCCCACTTTAAGGCTAAAAATTCCAACTTATGTGCTGGGTATCTTGCTTCACTGCGTGATAGTCCTCTACTTGCGTAGGCAATGACACGAAGCTGTCCATCCTGTTCTTGATACAATGCCGCTCCAAGTCCAGTAGTACTGGCATCTGTGTGAAGAACATATGGTAACTTGGCATTGGCAAACCCTAACACAGGAGATGATGTGAGCTTGCTGATGATTTCCTCAAATGCCTGCTGACAAGCAGGAGTCCATCTCTCAGCAAACGGTTCCTTAGGGTGGAAGTATTGGCTATCTGTTTTGATTTGCTTGCTTCCCCTTTGGGTTGGTGGATAACCAGCAGTTAGACTGGTTAATGGTTTCACTATCTTGGCATAGTCTTGCACAAATCTCCGATAGTAACCGGAGAAGCCAAGAAAAGATTTCAACTCCTTCAAAGTCTGGGGTCTCGGCCAGGTCTTAAGTGCTCTGACTTTTTCTGGATCCGTTTCAACTCCATTTCTTGACACAATGTGTCCCAAGTAGCGTACTGAGGTTTGAAAAAACCTGCACTTCTCTGGCGACAGCTTGAGGCCGTTTTCCCTCAGTCGATCTAAGACCTTGATCAACCGAGCTTCATGTTCTTCCAAGGATTTGGAAAAGACAATCAGGTCATCAAGGAAAACGAGCACTTCTCTCAGATGTATATCTCCCATGCACTTCTCCATCAAGCGCTGGAATGTGGATGGCGCATTAGTTATTCCTTGTGGCATGCGATTCCATTCCCAAAATCCAAGGGGACAGACAAAAGCTGTTTTTTGTTTATCACTCTCCTCCATTTCGATCTGGTAATATCCAGATTTCAGATCCATCACTGAGAACCATTGAGCTCCATTGAGTGCAGAAAAGGATTCCTCCAAGTTGGGCAAGGCGTACGCGTCCCTGATTGTTTGTAGGTTAAGTTTCCTGTAATCCACACACAGCCTTATGTCACCGTTTTTCTTCCTGACAACTACAATAGGTGACGAAAAAGGGGATTCTGATTCTCTGATAATCCCGGCATCAAGGAGAGTTTGGAGATGCCGTCGCACAGCCTCGTAGTCTTGTGGATGTATGGGGCGTGGCCGCTGTTTGAAAGGCGTTTCATCCTTCAATTTGATGTGATGTTTGACTTTTGTTGCATGACCAAAGTCGAGATCATGATGAGCAAAAACATCAGAGTAATCGTTTAGCTTCTGTTTTATTTTTGTTTTCCATTCCTCAGGAACTGGGGAATCACTGAACTCAAACTTCAAGTTTGAATTCATCTTTGTCTTTTGTTGACTGGAAGTGCTGGCGAGATCTTGCAAGCTGTCAGAATGAGGGGATTCTTCTTCCAAGTCAGTTGACTTTTTGTTGGGGCAAGTATCTTGCACAATTTCTTGAGCTACTGTTAGCTCAGCAATGACACAGTTAGTTGGCAGTGTTATGTCGTGGTCTGTTTCATTTCTCAGTATTACAGGTATCTTGTAAGGATACTGAGTTGGTGTGGTGACAAGGCAACGGTCTGTGAAGATTCCACCAGGTAAGGATGAAACAGATGGTTCTTCAAGTAGTGCCCATTGCTCACTGCCTGCAACTTTTGCACTAACAAATCCTTGCAGGATGACTTTCTGACCAGCTGGAATGACATCAGGCATGCGACCTCTGAGTTTGACCAAGCCAAGCCTGCCGCTGGAGTGTTGCTGGTGCCGTAACTGCAGGATTTTGAGCACTTGTGCATAGCCACAGTATGCAGTAGTTTGAGGAGTGTCGTCATCACAGTATTGCTCATAGAGAGGATCAAGAGTGTTTGTTCCAATTAGTACTGGTACACTGCTATTGGAGCGAAAATCTGGCACAATCAAAGCTAAGGTTTGTATTTCAGGTTCTGAGGCTATGAACTCTTTAGGAAACTTCATGCTCACCTCCACGTACCCAGCATATGGAACAGGCTGTCCATTTGCTCCTTCAACTTCAAGTATGTCGCTCACAGGCTTGACTTTGTGTTCTGACAGGTGCTCATTGTAGAATGATTGAGTTACAGTTGTAACTTGCGAACCTGTATCGAGCAAACAGTTGCACTCCACTCCACCAACTTTGACATTAGCAGTACTCTTTCGTCCAATAAGTCCTTTTGGGATATTTTTGGTTCGTTCAACTCTCTGTTCTTTGAGTATTGCTTTGTTTTCGGTGTTTAACTTTCGGTTGGGACTTTTCTGTCTGTCGGTTCCTATCCGTCCCTCCACAGGAGCCGCTTCTAGTTTAAAGTGGGAGTGTCTCCAGAAGCGTTTTTCTTATCCCAAGCCTGCTGCTTTTCCTTTAGCTCTTTCCTCTTAGCATCAACCAGTGTAGGGTTTGGAGGGTTGCTACAGCTGGTGACGATATGACCATCCTCCCCACATTTAAAACAATACCATGGCCTAGGCCTTGATGGTGTGGACTGGGATGGTGACAGCTTCTGAGGAATATGCTGGTTTTCTTTTGGTTTAGGTTTCTGGGTTTTTTGTGTTTTAGGTTTCACGGGCTTCTCTCCCGGGGAAACTGTGAGAGCTGCAATCTGTGCTTGGAGGTTGGCTATTTGTTTCTTAATCTGCTCCATGGCTGAAGGTATAGTGTTATCTTGGGTTTGCAAATCATAATCATTTATCTCATTGCCACACACAGCTTGCGTGTTAGCCTGAACTTTTGCCTTTGTGAAGCCCAGGTGTTGCTTCATCCGACTAGCTTTAGCTGCTTGCTTGTCCTCTTCTGTGCGTAACAACAGCAAAAGCTCTGAGAAGGTTGGTGGGTTATTCTGTCTCTGCTCTAGCTGGAGCGTTGCAATCAGTGTATTGTTCCAGCACCCTCTACAGAATTGTTTCAGTAGTTGTTTGTCTGCGTCACTGGCACATACAGCTTTCTTTCTTACAACTACATTCAAAGATGACTGCAGCCTGTGAAGATAGCTGGATGGCTTTTCTCCTGAGTTCTGATGAGTATTGAGAAATTTTGCAAACAACTCATCTCCATCTTCAACAGTTGCATACGCTGAGTCAAGCAAGTCCAGGTAAGCATGTGGAGTAGTCTGGGAACCTAAAGGTTTCACCACGTTAGCAGCAGGAGGTAAGAGGCTGTCCACTATTTTTCTCACCAACTGTGAATGAGAAACAGTGGGATCATTCAAGTAGAAATCAACATTAGTTCGCCAAGTGTCATAGTCAACTTCATAGTTGGAACAAGGGACTCTTCCTGAGAAAGGCCTCAGTTTAACAGGTGAGTGAAACTGGGATGCAATTTCAGTGCTTTTCACAATGTGTTCCACTACCACTCGCTGCACTTCAGGTGTGCTGAGATGATCAGGAGACAAGTGAAAGTTATTCATAGACTCTCCTACATCAGATGAAGCTTGTGCAGCTATGTTCCGTTCAGTATGAGACTGAGTTTCAACTGGGTTCAGTTCACCAGACTGAAGATTAAGCAGAGTTCTGGAAGTTGGAGAAGAGGTCACCAACTTTTCACTTGGTGGTTGGACAGAAGTTGGTGCATGTTCTCCCTCAGCTTCCTCCGCTGGTGTCTGTTCTCCCATGGTTTCAGTTATTCTAGTTAACTCTGCTCGCAGAATGTCTTCGAATGAATTTCCACTCAATTTGGCTATGCCTTTAAGCTCAGACAGGAATGTATGAGTGATTTCAGTGCCTGCCTTACTGCTATAAACACTAGCCAGGGTTTTCACATGGTGAATGATATTGGGATCTGCAGAACTTGGCCTGTCTAACGGTAGAATGGCTTTAAGAGTCTGTATTGATTCACCTGATTCAAACTCAATAATAGCCTGTTTGTGGAATTCAGATTCAGGACTATCAACTTTAACTATCCTCCTAATTAGCCCATACTGCTTAAGGTGATCGAAAATCTCCTCATCTACAGGGGTATAAGACAACCCACTAACTATGAGTGAATTTGGCACTTTAATACCTTCTGTCTCAACAATTTCCATTTTAAGATAGAATTCCCAGAACCCTTATTCTCAACCTCAAATTTTTTAAATTTGAACTAGAAAAACACTAAAGTACAAAAATTGCAATTCAAATTATTCTGTGCATAGAACTAAATGTGACATTCATGTATGGTTACAGTCCATTCACAAAGCTCCTGGCTGGCTCGCCATGTTTTTTGTAACCCATGTAACCCACTCCTGAAATTACACTTAACTCTAGGTTCGTGAGGAGCTAAGGAACATAGACTGCTATAACCATAAATGAAGCACAAACAGGGTACTTTTCAAAATGTAACTTTAGTAGTTGAATTTTGAGTGATAATTCACAACATGTAAATAACAACAATGAAAATAAAAAATAAAAATGGGCCCTTTAAAGTTAAAGTCTTTAGTTTGTTTTGATAGTCAATAGAGTCTGTGTCCTGTGATCACTGTCAATATTTGTCCAGTCAATCCTCTAGTTTCCTTAGATGTAACTGTTCCTGTTACAGTCCTGGATATAGTTATCTTCCTGTGGATATGTGTGCAGTCCTGGCGACTAACACCACCCTACCACCAGGTGAAGTGTTTCGATGAGTTGATCTTTACTCCAAGTATAATCAGGCTGGAAGGCTCGCCATCGGATAGATCTTCAGAAGTGGTTCTTTCGCTGTCCATAAGACCTGACCTGTTTGATTGAGCAAACAGGACTTTAAGAATTTGCTCTTTCTATTTGTTTGTTGCACAACAATAATACTAAAGCATAACAACAATGTAACACTAAGCATCCCATGTGATGTAGAACTCAGTGATAACATGTTCAGGCCTTGCATTACGCTCTAGTTCAAAAGTCAAATCTCAATAAAAAATATCTTAATCAATGTACAATAATACCAGCATACATTATTGTATACTATAATACAATTTAAACAACAACTAACATAACTATCCTGCCAATAGCATTGAATTTTGCTTAAATTCAATATTAGAAAATATTGCAGGCAGTATATATATGTTACACACGGCTCTGCTAATATTTGCAATGCCCACTCTCTAATGAAAGTGCAAATAACATTAGCATAACTCTTCACATTTCCCACAGTAAAATGTAAATACTATGGCTCAACATTTACATCTGGAAAACAGTAATAAAATAATAATAAACAACATTATATTTCAACATCCTTCTCTCATATAGTGCTGTTAAATTGTTACTGTACCAGTAGCATTTAGCATTATTACATCAACTCACTTCAATAAACAACAACAAAACTCACTTTTAACAATAAACAATTCTGGTGTTACACCACAAACTTTTCTATCAACTCAACATACAGGCAACGCAACGCCATAGCAACACAGCGCTGCACATGAAATTAGCAACATTAGCACTTTTAGCTATCTTACCGAGATAGAAGGAAAAGAAAAACGGGGCTTTCCAACTCCCGCTCGCTAATACTTCCGCTGTCTTCTGTGTTGTTTTGTAAGCTTGTAGCGGTTTTAAGCTTAACTAATAATAACTTTTTTTTCAATGTTACTCATCCGTTTTGTTTCTCTCCTCCGCCATTACATGTCTCTCTGTCTCACACACGCGACCCGATTACGCAGGTGCATAGTGACCTGTCAATTATGTTCAGCTAGGGGCGGGACTTAGTGAACTATGCATTCTGAGTGGCTGATTATTTCTACACTCATTCTGAATAAACAGTAACATTACAATAACACATTATTAACAGTTAACCCTTTGTTGTACCTGGGTTACATTTACTTCAAACAGAAGATAGCACTAAGTGGCCTCCAAATGTGCAGACTTGTTGCCTCCTCTTCACTCATTAGAAGCCAGTAAGCCATTTTACAATAACCTAATAGACGTCTTTACAAGCTGCAAATGTTCTCTAAATCAAGGAATACCTCAGACAGAGCTACTGTTCAATGGCAATTTTTGCGTGGATCTGATCATTATGCTCCAAGTTTCAGCAGATTTATTTGTACGTCATGTGTGTATAGACTGTATAGCTATTCATTACTCTGTCCACACTTACGGCCACGGATCGGAGTTTCATTCTTTTATGGATGTAATATGAATATGTATGTAAATTACTAAATCTCATCAGCGTCAGTGAGCCAATAAGCATGTAGCATGCTAAGACCAAAATCCAATAATGCTGATGATTGGCTGTTTATTTACACAAGCATGTTAGAGTATGTAAAGAGACCAAGCTTTGAAATAAAATGAAAGTAAAACTAAAATTTGGACCACAATTTGCATCGTAATTTTCTTTTTGTTAAAATGGATTTGATAAAATTGGAACAGAAAAAAGTATAGTTAAGAATTGGTATCAAAGTGAAGGTGTCTGCATCAGTAACGATTTTCGAATATTTCTGAACAATGCCTTGCCCTATCCGTACTCTTACCCTAGTCAAAACTGAGATACATACAAGAAAATCTAAATAATAAATGCTGATTTTATTGAAGTCTATTCCTGAGATGTTAGCCTGGGCCACTTGCACTCGCATTCTGAGTCTCTATGCCAGGTCAGCTTAGTGTTTAATGTCTACGGCCAAGTTTATGTCACATTGAGAACAACAGTGTCACTGGTCTTGCACAAACAATGAGTAAAAAGGAGTGTGCTTTTGTTTAAACTTGTGAAATGTTAATAAACTAACCTGAAATGAGAGGTCATCTTTATGGAGGAGACAGCTTCTGATTTGGAGGATAAAATTGCATCTGTTTTGAGGTGAGTGGTAGCCTCTTTTTCATCATTAGTTTGCTCCACAGGTTCTACTACTTTATTCCTGAGGCCCCTCCTGCTATATGTTGGCTCTGCTCCATTATCCTCATATTTTTCCTTCTCCTTGGTTACTGAAGACACAGTTTCGGATGTGTCAGCAATTTTCCTGTCCCTGCGGACATATTTGGAGGTGAATTCTTCTGTGTTGCCATAGCGCTCAGCAAGCTCCCTCCTCCTCTCTGCTTTGTAGCGGGCAATTCGCTCAGCCTTGGTCTCTGGGGCTGAGCTCTGCAAGGTGTCTATTCCATCCATTATGCAGTTCAACACTGTTTAAATGATAAGATTCAAATTTGCTTCTTCAACTGGTATGGTGTCCAAGTTTCTTGTAGATCTTCCTCGATAGCAATGTCTCACTCCATCAAAATCACCCCAGAGCTGCAAACAAGAAAGGAAGAGATCATTAGTGCGTTATGATTGTAGAGTTCAATGTAAGAAGACAGGCTCTCTAAAACTGTGTAAAATCAGATGTACCGAGACATTTACCTCTCCAGCTTTCATAGGAAACTGCCTTAAATGTAGAGCTCCAAGCCAAGCTCTGCCCTGCCCCAGCTAACCCCCCCCCACCGCAGAGACACACACACCCCACCCCCCTGTGAGAATGATGTCAGCCAGCTCTGCTCAAAGACAGCCGACCACCACAGCGAGACTCTCATATAACCTCTGTTCCATTGACTCACATGGAGCCGGCTGGAAAGAGGGAGGAGGAAGTAAGAGAAAGTGAGAAACACACATCAAATAATATCTTCATCCCATTTTATTCCTCACTTAGTTGAGGCTTTGTGCCTGGGCTAATCACCTCTTGAACATTATCCCACCCCATAATGACTCTGTATTTACTACAAACACAGTACATGAGAAAGTCTAGATTGCCCTTAAGTGTGAGTGTGAATGTGTTTAGTCTATATTTGTGCGCCTACTCCAGTGTGTGCAGAGACTCTGGTATAGCCTTCCAGGCTCTTGTGTCCCTGAGAAGAAAATCTGTTAAGCATCTTTCCACCTCTTGCACAATAAAACATTTTCTATTTAATAACTTTTCACTTTTCAATACCAAGCGTTAAATTTAGGAGGTAAAAATTAGGAGGCTGAGTTGAGCTCATTTTGTTCCATTAAGTATTCACAGAGTAGAAAACCACACATGGCTGAGATGCAGAGATTTGAAAATTGCACTTATGTAAATGCATCACCAGCTGACAGCAGCAATGAAAACTGTGTGTGTGCAGGTTTTCACTGCTCCACACCAAGACGTTTTTCACATCACAAGTATGCTTACGATGCTTTGGGGCTTCTGTCTGAAGAAAGCCAAACAGAAGAGAAGGAGATGAATAAAAAGGAGGTATATTTATGTTAGAGAGGTTGGGGGGGGGATAATGTAGCCCCCTGTTTTCCATTAAATGGCAGGGCATAAGTTAATTCAGCACCCTGGTTCTCACATTTATAGCCAGGGAACAGGGGAAAAATATACAAGAGGGTGCTTTGTCTGTAAAGTGTTAGTAATTAAAGAGTCAGGAACAATGAGGGAAAGTGAAGAATGGGTCAAGTCAAGAGGGACAGGAGATTTGAGACTGCCCTGGTCGTAAGAGCCTTTTCTGTAATGATGACAAGACTGAACAAATCTCAACTGCATCCCTCAGACCCTTGACCACCTGCTGGGCTATAAAAACCAGCTCAGAATTAGGACTCTCGGTCCATTTCAAATTTATGGCTTTGAAAAATTAGACAGGAAATCAGTGTGTGTCAGGGGATGTGTGTGTGTGTGTCTGTGTGTCTGCGTGTGTGTGTGTGTGTTTAAGTGGTTGTGTGTGTTTCAGTCTTCACCTTGACCTCTCCTATCCCTCCTCCACCTAACATAACGGTTCTTGACTAAACAATAAGGGACCACAGTGCCTCCCTTGTGTAAATTTAAATGCAGTTAAACCATAAACTGCTAGACTATTACATGTTGTCCATCACCTGTGGGAAATATATGCTCTAACCTATGTAGAAAAAAATCACCATCTGTTTGTTAAATGAACAAATCAGTACAGTTCATTTCCATTCCTGTTAGTCCAGCGAGCAAGTATCCATAGCCAATCAAACAGCCAGAACAGAAACTAGAACCAATTCTAGGAAGGTAACCAGGATCAGATGAGGCTAAAGCTTTTTAAATGGAGTTGACAACAGGAAAACCAAATGGCCAATTAAAAAGGCAAGCCTAATCAATTGGTAGTGGTAAATCCATTGCTACCCAGCTTCAAGCCTTCAGGAGCTCCACAGCTTGATAAGAAAAGGATGTCACAGGAGATATGTTACATTTTTGCTCTAGGGTTAAAAAAGTTAGCATTTCAAAAAGGTTTGTTTTGGTTGTGAAGTCCATCAAATAATAATGGTAAAAAACTCAGATTGAGGCAACAGTAAATTGTGATGCTCCCTGACCTATCTTAGGCAAAGAGCCATTTTCCTCATCAAAAATGAATGCAAAAACTTTTGGGTTTCAACTGAATGTCACTCCAATGCCTGTGAATTACCTTATGAAGGCAAAACGATCCAGAGTTTGGATGTTGATTTCAGGACTATGCACAAGCTTACATAATTCACCTAGGTCATTACCTATAAAAGGAGTGCTAAACAGTATGCTAAAGCTGGTCCATAGAGACCCAGAACATCAGGGCTGCTTTGTTTGGAAGCTGCCTCTGTTATTTTAACAAGGGGGACTGAAAACACAGTTGTGAGTCATACTTTAAAAATCATCATGCCTATCAGCAAATGTGAACTCACCCAAGAATATTTGTTTTGGTAGGAGATTTGCACAGCCACAATAGCCAGAGGTGCCATTACCTATTTATGGTTATTTCTTCAGAAATACAGACAAGTGCAGGCAGGCAGAAACCTGCAGGACCAAAACACAACAAGAGGGCTCTGAATAAGATCAATTGTGCAAGTGCGGATTAAGTACATGATGATAAAGGTAGTTTTGGAGGGCAGAAACATATTTGCTTCCATTAGTATCAGACTGAAGTGGAGAAGCAAGCTTGTTTGGTCTGACTGCACTCAATGTGACATTTAACACAACTGAGAAGTTTGTTGATGGGCAGAATGTGGGAAACATATCTGAGCACACACCTGGCTTTTGTTTCACTGACGACAGTGCATCTGTCTTGCTCAGTATGCAGTTATACCAGTCCGACTTGCCAATTCATGCGGGCAATATTATTTCTGCTCCTCTAGGGCATGTAAACAAACTGAGTCCGTCGTTTCCAATCACTGGAGTGTTATCTGACCTTTTGTTGCCCGTTGGGAGTTCGTACTGGCTACAAGAGGAAGATCTGTCTAAACAGAGGCCAAATGTGTCACTTCCTGGCCGTGCCCCATATCCTTCTTCATAAAACCCCATTAATCAGGAAATGTTACTCATAAACCTGGCAAATGTCCATTTCTCTCTTGAGACAGGATGGGTAAGGGCAGTGAGAAAACTTTGAATGGGTTCAAAAGCCAGACATCCCCTTTGCACTCAGTATCAGATTTACTATCATAATTTCCTCTTATAAGGCAAAGTGCTCTGTGGTGGTCATATTTCAAATATTTACTTCTCTGCAAAGAGCACCAGTCATTATAAGCAGTTACTTTAGATTATATAATATCTGTTTTAGGCCTACTAACAACTGCAATAAACCACAAATGCAGAAGTTTCAACACGTGAGGCGGTTCAAAGATGATTTAAAATGTGTGAGGGGAGTTGTTGAGTTTATCTATGTCCACCAATCCAGCAGTTCAATGGCTTCCAACCTTTTTGGTCATTTGTCTCCCCACAGCTTTGTCAGATAAACTCAAGCACTCCACCATCAACACCACGCTTTATATTCCAAATATGTTCATTTGAATTGGTTTTACACTGGATGTTATTTCACACTATTCATTATATAAACAATGTGAACTGTTGATGTTTTAGGTTGGTTGCATTTGTATTACTCCCATTTACCAGACATGTAAACCATTCATCTATTACTTTTAGGTAACTAATTGCTGTTTAATTCATTAAACCAAACTATTTCAACCACTTATCCAATACATTTACTTATTTATCCAATACTTTTAGTAAACTATTTCTACCATGTATGCTTATGCATTACTTTTAGCATTTCAGACCTCTCTTCTTGCTTGTTACCTGGTTTCCACATACACAAAGTACCCTCTGGGTGACAAGCACCCCTGGTTGGGAATTACAGACTGTAGTTTAACAGCATCTATGGTGTCCTTATACTCTGAATGTGTTGGTGTTCTGATTTAACACAGAGGTGAGAACTTGAAACTGACTAACCTTCAGACACAGGAGGTTCAGTAGAATAAGAAAGCTCTCAAAATACACTATCTGATAAGTCTTGTTATGCCAACACAAAGTTCTATCAACATCCTTGTGTACACCAGGAACACAGCAGCTCTCAAAGCACAGAAAAAATGTATTGTTGCTCAATAGGAATTGTTGAGGCAAGTAACACTATGAGGAGATATGCAAAAAAGGTTAGAACAGGGAAAATTGAATTGCGCAAAGTTCGTTTTAACATTATGAAATGTGAATCAAGTAAAGCACCTGAAAAAAAAAATCCATTCAAATTTAATGATTTCATTCTTACTCATAGCCCACTGATGTTATTACAACAGGAAACAATGGGAAGCAGGCTGCTTATGGAAAAAGAATACCTGTCACACAGATCCATAGGGAGGACACACACATTAACTCACTGATTCATTCCAAGACAAGGGCCAGCCAGAAAGCTGCCTCAGAGGCAAAGGTTGACCTGTAGCCCACCAGTGTGTATTTTTTCAGAAATCACGTGTCCACACAAGCGGACAGAGCAGGAATGCAGGCTACACCCTACTCATAAACAGTGGATTTGCATGGGAAAGGTAAGGGATCTTGACTGTATAAAAACATGAAATCAGGGGCTTTTTCATAAAGTGAGACAAACTGAAGCTTGAAGAGGCAAAGTGATACCTCAGTCACTTCATTGGCCCAGGACCAAGCAATGTTCATTCAAGCACTGTTTAGCAAACATTTAAAAAGGACAGACCGTCTGCCATTTGGTTCAACCACCGAACCCACAGCTCTCTGTAAGTCATCAATTTAATGACAGGGGTCACAGCACTAATGGAAGATATAGAGCTTGCAACTAACAAATTACTGTACAAACGTGTCAGCAATTTTTCTGCATTTACTTTACTGGAATTCCATTGTTCTGCATCATCTATATCATTTTTTTTAATCTTACCTTGAAACTCTAGTTACCACCACATAGCTTCACACCTTAACCTTCTAGCATTTTGACAATTCTTAGGTTTACAATGGACACCTCAGTAAAGTTGTAGTCACACTTGAAAAGGACACTACACGAGGTATCTGTTCGGCTACAACAATTATGACAACATTTTGCCACTGGAAACCTTCAGGAATCCACATAAAGAAACCACAAGGATCAGAGAGTCTTTAAGACATCCATTTTCCTTTGCTGCACAAAAAAACAGAGGAGGCAGTTAAAGATATAGCCAACTCCTGACACACATTCTTCCTGAGGGAAGAAGGTGGAGAGTGGAAACTTTGCTCCACTGAGAAAACCAGGTGCCAGTGTAAAAACCGACTGCCGGTTCTTCGGCTGGTGTTCTGAGAAATTTTCAGCCACGTTCAGGAACCATAAAGGAGCAAAACAAAAGATGGAAGTATCAAGTACTCTTGAGTGAAGAGGCAAGTGACGGTTTCACTGCATAGAGTATCTGAGTGACTTCCTTGCTTTGAGGTTCGGTCACATAATGACTATCCCAAATCTCTGTGCTCAGACAGCCACAATAAAAATCTTATTTATGGTTAAAGGAAGATGTAATCTTACCTTTATTCTGTACAATAAGCACCCAGTAAAAGTGACATACCAGGCTACTGTTGACTAATAATCAAAATATTGTCAGGATAGCTTGTGTCCTTTGATTTGTACAGAAAACAGCGTGTTGCATGTTTGTCTGCATGAGTGTGTGTGACAACGACTAGGTCATGTGATCAACCATTGAAATCAGATAGGCCTAAGTATGGTTCACCAGTGCCTAATCCAATAACTCTATCTTCCACAAACTGGACATTAAGCATCAGCTTCCAGCCGATCTATTCAACCAAACAAATGCATCAGAAAACAGCTGGAGAGGGGTGGGGTGGGGTGGGGGGCGGGTCCAGGGTGTGTCACACTTTTTTAAGCCACCCTCACACAACAATCAACCACATACTGAGTGGTCAATGTGTCTCTCATTAAAAAGCAATCTTTCAGCATTTAAGACGGCAGCATTAAGTTTTAATTGCATTTGTAGACGCTCACAACACTTCATCCTGTTGAAACGGGCCCCCACTTCCAGAGAACTTCAAAGGGTGATTCCGACAGGAGGGGTGTGTTTGTCTAACATGGCAAATGCCCTTCTTTCATATGACTCAAATCTTCCCTGGCTTTCAGCTGCAAAGAAAGGAGGAAAATGGGGGGTGCGGGGGTGTTGGAGTGACAGAGGAAGGAAAAGCAGAGGAAAGAGGAAAAGGAGTATGAAGGGTGGATGAAAAGAGTCCAGAGGCAAAGAAGAGTGGGTACAACAAGAGAATTGAGAGAGCTGCAGAGGTCAGAGCAAGTGGGAAAGAGGAAAGGAGATGGAAAGGAGTCTGGAGAGAATGGGCTTTTGTGGGGGTGGATGTGATGGCTTTGTGGGGCATGTGTCTCCACGGTGCCAAGGGGCCCCAGTCTGGTGGTATGGGGGCGGAGGGAGGACAAGATCTGCTGCTGCTGCAGAGGAGGAGGAGGAGGATGGGGCAAAAACAGGACTGGAGACTAATCCATCTCTCCCTCTCCCTCCCTCTCTGTCTCCCCTCTCGTTCTCACATAGACACAAAGTCCCTCAAATCCCTTTTACCAGAAGTCCTGCTGACTGTAACCAGTCACCCGAAAGGCAGTTGACATAACACCCCCCTGGGTACTCATGCCTGCACTCTGCTTTGCCTTAGTAACTGACACTGTAAAAACTGTACTGACCTGCTTGAGGCAGAGCTACGATTGCCACCAGGCAAAGAAAGAGTGCTGCTTTCCCTCCTTGAAATCTCTGACAAGGGGGATGGATCATCATTCAATCTCAACAAAGCTATGAGGTTAAAGACAGAAGAGCATGCTGTATTTTCCTCTTTTTTTATCGTTTACAGGCTAGCTCTTTGTCCCAGGCTTCCGGCTTTCTGTTCGCCCTATTCAAAGGACCCATTAAATGTGACGTATGGGAAAGCAAACAAGCAAACTCACACAAAAACACACACTGCAGTGCAAACTGACACACAACTGAAGAATTGTGAAAACAGGGCAACAGGAATACACACACTGACTCTCCAACAGGGCTACAATCATGGAAGCAGCAGTGGTGAGTAGGAAGGGTGGGGTATAATATGCATCTACTCTCACAATGTGCTGAATTGGATTCTTTCCAAAGCGTTAATGTGGGCCAGAAACAAACACACGCAGGTATTTTTATGGGACAGATATACTGTAGTAGCTACAGTTAAAGCACCTACCCTCACACCAATCACTACCCTTTGTTGTACACTAACATACGGAAAGCATTGCCTTGCTGCAGCAACACTTCAAGTGTGTTAAATTTGCAGACTTTTGACGAAAAGAATGAGAAATGTGTATTTATCAGTAAACTCCATGGAAAGTGTGCCAACTATTTTTAAAGTTGAACGAGGCCAGTCATTTTGAATATCACTGATGTTTTGTTTAATTTATTCGTCCTCTTCCATGTGTACTTCCAGGATTTATTATACAAGTTCTTGAAGCCGCTTTCTATCAAATTTGCATATGCATGTAACTTGCATACCATAAAGTTAAATTTATAAGTTGCCAGCAAGGATGAAAGTAACAGACAAATGACATGACTTTAGATACAGTATATTAAAAACATACACTTCAATTGCCATAAAATTATATAAATATACATGGCCTCACACTATTTTCAAAGTAAATACATACAACTGCTATTTCACTCATGGCAATGTAACTACACATGCATGTTAAACATCAAAAGCATGCAACCCCAACTTTCTCTACAAATATTCTGAGCTAAACGCAGAGGTTAGTGATGTGTTCTGTCATTCTTACTCACAGTTTACCACAGAGTAACTACAGAGCAGTCTCCAACCCTCTAATGCGATTTTTCTGCTTGTCAACAACTTATCAACATGGTCCTCATCACCGTCTTCATACAGACAAGACTGAACAGAGAAAGAAGGCGACATGAGGAGGAGGAGGAGGAGGGGTGGGATCAGTGGGGTGGAATGTCTCATCCAGAGAATCCTGCTCGCAGGGTTTCTCCCTCGCAGCTCTCTGGTGTCCACTGCGCGGAGCAGACACCATCTGGCCAGCTGGAATGCTACTGAGCAGGGGGTGGAGGGGTTAAGGGGGTCTCCTATCCTTGGGGGGATGGGTTATGGCGGAGAGATGGAGTATTAACAGTAGTGGTACTTACCACTAAGCCAGATGAACTAAACTGTTTTAAGTGAAAAAAAACAAAACAAAACACATGAACAGATAGCAATACTGAGGCCACTGGGGTTGTTGTCCTTTCTGTATCTTGTATAGCGTCTACATGAAAATGTATAAAATGATGATTAAACGATAAATCTAACCTGTTGTTTGCTTAGGTGCGCAGAAACAGTGTGTACTGCCCCTTCATATAATATTACGAGAACTACTAATATGCGTAGGCACAGGGTTTGTGTGTGAGAGCTTTAGAGGTGTGGCAGGCAAATGTTCTTACCTTTTGACAGAGCCATGCTAGCTTTTAAGCCTTTAAGCTAAGCTAAGTTAACTGACCGCTAGCGGTAGCTTCATATTTACCATACAAACATTTGAGTGGCATCAATCCTTTTGTCTAACTCTCAGCAATAAAGCGAATAAGCATACATTTCAAAATGTCAATTGCCTTATGATTAGTTTAAATGTTCATTGTGTGAAGTGTGCGGAGAATGATGACGGGTGACTATTTTGTGGCTGATGTTGCAGGTGGCTTATGAGAACTCCCCTTTGTGAAAAATCAACAAACCTCTCTCCTGAACTAATATTCACATGGACACAACCCTAAAATAAAACTGGTTCTTCAAATTCTGACAATGTCACATTTTTATGGCACAAACCTGATTGAAACAGGAGCTACTGTTTAGGATATAGACTGTAATCTAATGGTAATAAAACAGAGGATAAGATGAAAAAGGGAAGCATCATTTGCATTTGTACTGTAAACTTGTCCCATTAATATAAATTCAAGGCAACCCTTAAAACCCCCCTTCAATTTCCATTAACATTTCAAACACAATCCCTGCATATGGTTTACCAGAGATACATTTGTTTTGCATGTTTTATTAATGGTTGTTTCATGGCAACATCTGTCACTCACATGGACACAAAGATAATAAAACCCTGGTTGACATGCACAGAAAGGGTTTCCCATAAACCCATTCATTTGAACACAGATTCAAAACACCCTCTGATATTTTATCCAGAGGCTTTGTTTTGAGTTGACGATGGTGTCAGAAGAAATTCGGCTCTGGCACAGAGCTAAAGCAAAGTGAAATGTAGTATGGAGAGAGGCCTTGTGCTGCCTCTACGCATGGAAACTATTATGCGTGCACAAATTAAATGAATGTCTGAAGTATAACCATATGTTTATGTGCCATTCAAATATTACACTGGTTAAAGACATCACTAACGTGGGCCTCGGCTGTGCAGTTACTGACCAAATACAGTTAGTATCCTGGTGTTGAAGCTGGAAGCGGTCCATGCTAACTGCTAGCTAAGTTTATAAATATGTCTTAGCGGAGATTAGCCTGAGGGTAACCCCGAGCACTCCTCCCTGTGGACTTCCAATTGCTCATATTGTCACATCCCTTCTGCTTTATATAAATATTTGTACTGTAGGACTTCTCTGCTGTGCAGCCAACATTAAACCCAAGTGAGAGCTGAGGAGAGAGGATGGGTCAAACCTAAAGAGGGAGATGTGATGAGAGGGTGGATCTTGCGCCTGTCATTTTTGCAGCCAAGTTTTGCGGTTCAGCTGCAGCATGTTACTTAACTGTTAAGTAACACAGGCAGGTACTGTACAGCTTCAGACTGAGAACTGCTCATAATACTTATATCTCACTGACCATGTGTAAAACCATTTCTTCTATTTCATAAAAGCTGTCTTACTTTGTACATAAGCATCTTCATTGCACTTCATTGTGGAGAACCTTTACACAAGAGCAAGTGGGATACACTTTCAAGTGGTTCTTAAGCCTTCTTCATATTATGAATACAATGTGGTCACAAACACAAGCATGAAAAAATAACCCTTACAGGCCTCCGTGGATATTTTGCTTAATCTCACCAGGTGCAGAAATGCATAATACCAGAAGCTTTAATAAAGACAATTCACTACAAAGGTGTGTCTAGGTATCTTTCAGCCACCCAAAAACAGTCATAAAAGTAGTTAGCTGCTACTTTCAGAATAAACTGAGACAATCCAGGTGCACAAGTGTACTTATTTTGGGCCTCTCTCTTTTAGAGCCTTGTTAAAAACCTTAATCACCCATATAAATCTAAGTTACAATCCTAATTTAACAAGAGTGTTTTTTTTGTTTTTTTTTACATCCCTTCAATTACTTTTCAGCTTAGCAACACCCTGTGGGAGGTACATTCACTCATTGCACCAAACATCTTTCACCTTTTTGGCAGCATACTGGCAAGCAGCAGCACAATACACAAAATAAAGGCCTAATGAGAGACCATCAACTGCTCTGAAGCTTAAAGAGGAGAGAAAGTCCTTTGACGGCTCCCAATAATGAGCTGTAATGCACCAAGCAACAAGAGAGGGCTTTGGTCCCACAGTTTTTGAGGGTACAGTGAGTCATACTGATGCTTGCTCAACTGAGATAAAACTCTTTCTATGGGATCACCTTCCCAATTAAGCTACTACTTCTTGAGCTACAACTGCTCTGAAATGCAGGATCATTCTAGAGAAAAAGGCCAGGAGGGGTTTAAAGCTGTGGTTCAGACCTTAGCACTCCTTTCTATTGTTTTCTTGTTATGTTAGTGATCCAAGACTTGAAACTTGATCCACCGTTGCATTCTTGAGAACTTGCTGTGAAGGCAAAATAAAAAAAGAGAAACAAAAAAGTTGACGTTCCAGTACAGAAAAAGACAAGTCCCTGCAGCAGGAGCCCTCATCTACAGCACGTTCCTCCACTCAACAAAAGCCCTCGCACCAGCGTTGAGTAACAAGAGCCCTGCTTAGGGCAACGCAGCACCACCCCCAGACTGACTGACACGAGGTGTTCAGGTGGATGATAACACTTACCACAACCATACAACTCTCACTTCTGCTCAACAACAATGGAGTGTCTGTGTCTTTGTTTTGGGTCTTTACACGGTCCAAAGAAAAGGCAGGTAAAGAGCAGCAGAATTATGTAGGTGGGAGAGAAAAGGAAGCATGACAAGAGCCACTCCCTGCTTCTGCTCCAGCTGCTCTGCACAGGCTGGAAACATGCTCAGTGGCGACTGCACTTTGTCCATCAACTTTCTGTTATTTCCCCAACTCCATAACAGTGACACAAAGCAGCATGCTCCGTTATTAATGAGCTGCAGAGTAACACAAACATGTGCTCTCCTGACAAATAGACACTAAGCATGTTTCATCAAGGCATACAACAAGGCATACAATACATTTTTATTGTCTTGCTCAACACCAGCTGGCCGAGGAAGGTCTTGGCAAGCCTTTTGTGACACAGGCCACTACAGTAGGAAAATTACAATTTGGCAAGCCTAAAAAAGCATAGGCCTCAAATATGAAGCTTCAATGAGTCTCATTCTATTCAACATCTGAGGTAAAAAAGCAACAACTGTTCTTAAAATGATTGATAGCATAAAATCAAAATTAACTGTAGTACTTTTTGGGAGAAAGTAGTGTGTGGAACACATTTTTAAACAGCACATTTTAAATATGCTGTATAATGAACTAAAGATTACATCATTTCTCAGTATTTTGTACAGAAACACTGGAATTCACAGGCTGGTGGCAGGTGGTGAGAGCCATGCCCAGTGAAAAACATAGGAAAATGACTGTTGAAAGAAATGCACACTGTATAAACACAGGCTACACCTCACAAAGAGTACAGTCACCATATTTCAAAAAGAAATCAAACAAGTCTCATCCACCTCAGTGTACACAGTACTCAGGCAGTGTGCAAGTATTTGCATAGCGATGTTAGTTTGACACAGATAAACGCGACTTTGATTCCAAACTATTTTGTGCCAACTTTCATAATCTAGTCTGCAGTGACATTTGTGTAATCTTTTCTCACAACAGCAGAGATGGAAAAGTACATGTACATAGTGATAGTAGAGCCTGAAGCGTATTTCAGCATTTTCAAACCATTTTATCACTTTGTTTTCACAAGTGGTTTTGCACAACACAGCCCTAAATGCTCACTCCTCTTGACAGCTGTTTGCAAAGGGACTGGTCAGGGTTAGATCTTGGCTGTGGAAAGAAGGCAGGGAAGCCACTCAACTCTCTGTTTACCAGTCTGCCAAAGTGACACAGTGGGTGAAAGGCAAAAAGACAGCTGGCTTTAACAAAAAAAAAGAAAAGAAAAATGTAATAGTTTTGAATGTTATCTTCACAGGGTGCAGTTATGCATGGCATAGCCTTAACAAAAAGGCACAAATATCAAGTAGAGGTTTTCAAGTGCAAGAGTAAACAGCATAAGGCTTAAGTAGTGTTAAATAAAAACTACTTCCAGTGTCTACTGTATGCCAACTGTGAGACCTAGACTAATGGTTAAGGAAGGAAACCACGCTGACTAATGTAACGACAATAAGTGAGTATGTATGAGTGTGTGTGAGAACGTGTGAGTGTGAGGCGTGTTTCAACACAAAACTACGTATCACATCCTTGTATGTAACAATTTGTTACCAAACAATAAGTCTGTGACAGATGAGCACTTCCTTGTAAACCTATCAAATACTGAAAATGGTTCACAGGTAGCTTTCCGTTTGTGCTAATCAACAGGAGATCAGCTGTAACAACGTAGTCGCTACAAACACACAGCATAATGTAAGATAACATACCTGCAATCGTTTATGGAGGTCTGCTCGTGAGGAATCCACTGAGATATTATTATGAGTCCCTTGTAAAACAGCTGTTATACGACGAAACCGGAGTAAACTTTAACCGCACATTAGCTGTGTTTTGGAAAGTCCGTGAAAATGCTAACGTTAACCTGAGCACGTCGCAGTAACTCGGCACTTCAAGTTTCGCCGGTTAGAGCGAGTCGTCGACGAGAATGAAAGAGAAATGTAAATAAATCGACTCTTGTCCTCTTTAGAAAACAGTTAGGCTTTCTTTACGCATCCTCCACCGAAATTAAGGGGAGACAGGACTCCGTCCTGCCCAGGCAGGGTGCAGAAGCGGGGGTGAGACGAACTGCTTCTGTTGCTGCAGCTCTGGAGAAACTTCAAACTTAAAATGCTCCGTCGCTTCTTATTGGCCAAAACTCACGGCGGTGCTGCGTTCACGTGCTTCTAGTAAACGCCCCCTTTGATTGTGGAGTCTTGTTTTTTTGTTGTTGCTGTAGACTGTGTACAAAAACGTATTACTTTACCTCAAGAAACAAGTTACTCACTCAGATATCTTTTTTATTTTGAAAAATAACATCAGAGCATTAGAAAAAAGGTACTGCCAATTTCCAAAAATTACTACCCAAGCTCACCCCACACAAACAGAAACAACCAGACCAACAACAACACGGTTTCTGTCTTTGGAATAAAGCAAAGAAAAAAGTTAGAAAAAATTTGCATTGATGATTATTTTTTTTAATGTTGCAGCTGAGAAAGATGGAGCTAATCTAAATTGGATGGGTGATTTTGGTGAATTTGAATTTGAATTTGAATTTGGTTTCAGTCCAATACCAAGTAATACCAGGACCAGGGTTGTCAATATCAATATCAATATACCAATAACAATGTTATTTTAATGTTAAAGGCAGTTAATGTACTATCATGTAAGGGGGAGAAATGTCATGATTTATGAGGTGAATGCATTATTAATAGGCCAAACATGAGGCATTTCTATTCTCTGTTAATTACGAAATCACATGCATGTTTAAACAGGAGACAGTCTTGAATGGTAAATTACAAATGTTCATTCTGTGAATTCTCTGGACTAAAGAGGTCATCACTGTGCACAGGCACACACCAGCAGCAGAGCTGAAGATATTGCAGCATTTAAAAAGAGTGTTCATGTGTCCAGGATGTTGTTTTATTATTATTATTTCTTTTTTTCTGTGGTCTGGATTGTGTTGACACTTGTATCAGTACTCAAAATAATAATTTGTATTGGCAGTATATACTGCTGGGTAACTTGTAACTGAATTTCCCCTGGGATCAAGTCTTAACCTTAATCTTGCCTTCACCTATTAAAGTAAAGCATAATTTGTTCATTGATTATTGTCTGAATTATTAATCTGAATCTGCGTAACTAGTAACTGAAGTTATCAAATACAAATAGTGAAAGAAAATTTACAATATTTGCCTATGAACTAACACGGAAATGGAAATACTTAAGTAAAGTAGTACATTAGTTGCATAAATATATTTAGTTACTTTCCATTCCTGTTTATTCCTAATGCACCACAATTCAAAGGGCAACACTTTAGTACTCATTATTAGTACTCATTATTACGCTGCTTTTTCAGTCAGTTCATATTTAGAGCAAAAAGAATTCCATTCGAAATAATCCCAAATCCCCCAAATTAACTTAATTTGTGCAGCATGCCAGTGTTTCCACACTAAAGCAGGTGATGACTGCACCTTCCGTGCCTCTGTAGTTGATGCTTGAAAAGGTTCATGCTAATGTTGCAGCGCCTCCTGCTGTTCATATCTTGACAATGTATGTACCTCATGGTTTCGTTGAACGCTGTCTTTCCAGTATAGTACATGTATGCCTGGTAGTAGTAATCAGTGGCTGTTGCATGGTCAAAACCAAAGAGAAAAAAAAAACAGAATAAAATGCCTGCTTTCTCTAAAACACAAGAAAGTGGGTTAAGTCAATGATAAACAAATGGCTGTGAACAACTTTTTTTCTTTCTTTTTCATGTTTTCTGACAGCGTGAGACATGGAGTTTGCATAAATTACAATAAAGTATTTTCATTGGTTCATACTGTATCTTTGTTAAACCTGTGGGAACAGATCTCTCATAAACATCTTGAATCAATTTCATGTCTAGATGAGATTTAATTTGATTGCATTTGCACCTGACATTATGTATCTGCTGCGTGCACACTCAAATTGGATTGTATGGGCATGTGTGTGTGAGTGTGTTCTCACATTACTGTGTGTGTGAGAATGATTAATGATTGTGTCCACGAATCAAATTTGTGTATTGGTCCCACTAATATTACGTGTCATGTCACTCATTGTTATGTGAATTGCATGTTGAAATACCCAGAGACTAGTGCTCTCTCGCTCTCTCTCTCTCTCTCTCTCTCTCTCTGTCTCACACACACACACAAACTGGGGTTCGCATACACATGGAGCATTTTCTGAACTGCATGAATTTGTTTACTCAATTTTTCATCATGTCAGAAATGATGTTTCCTTTTGCAGAAGTGCTTAACCCAGTGAGTAACTGACAGCCACATGATGAATGTATTGAAAAATTGAATTTTATCTTTATTTCTTTATTTCTTTCATAGATTTGTGAGTGTGTTTTTTGCTGGTTTTGAACCCTAATTCATGCTGTTGATGCAGTTTGATGTCCACTGCCCTGCCAATCACCGTGGTCCTTTCATCTTCCTTCATCTTCCCCACTGTCCTCGGTCTCTCAACAGCAGGTCAGTTGGGAAACACTAAGCCCACCTGTAAAACACACACCCGTCAGGAAGAATCACTGATGACTGACAGCTATCAAACGCAATAATCATCGTCACTGAGTGCAAAATTTATGAGGGTTGAAAACTTGTACTCCACGAATGTTTATATGTTGCTGCTGCACTTTGTAGTCCAGCTGTGTTGTCTGTGTTTACAGTTTCAGTAAAGGTCACAATTTGCTGCGGGTGTCAGTGATTTTTCAGCTGTAATGAGATCACTTCCACCAGCCTTATTGTGTGGAAATAACAGAAAGCATTATAAATCGGTGCATTTTAGAAGCTTTTCTTCATGTATCCCCATCCTTTCTGAATTTGGCACATAATAAAATCTATCTCGAAGCATTTTCAAGCATGTTTTTTTTTTCTAGGTGTGTTAGGTAAGTAAGGTATTTTAAGATATATATTTCAAAAAAGTGTTTAAATAACCAATGATTTAATATGCATGTTAGTTTTCCAAACAGGATTACAGTCTTCTATCATCCTTTTTGAATCCAAGAATTTCATTCCACTTTAAAGGTTGAATTCATAGTTATTTGGCAAAAGGCATCACATCTGGCAGGACTTTGTGCTGTGAATATATAGCATGACTGTGACTTGACAGATAGTGACGTTGCAGGAATCAGTACCTTGTCTGGGCTCATATTAGGACACGCCCAGTTGTACAGATAGTAATGAAGGCTCTTGTCACTGGCGCTGAACTTTAGCTTCTCCAGGAAATCCTTGTTATCCATCACATCCAGAGCGAAGAAGATGTCGGAAGCTTTCTGTCAGTGAGAGAAAAGAGCATTTATTTTGTCACCACACGCACACAAAACCAAAGTTTCTTATCTAAGAAAAATCGTTATGTCAGTAGGCCAAATCATGGACGAAGATAAATCCAAAATAAACAGATAACTCACAGATTTAGCGAGGACCACTGTGTCCTCCATTAGTTCAGCCAGGTCTGTGGCAGAGGCCACGATGTAAAGGAGATGAGCTGCTCTCAGGTCAGTGTGCACCGGGTGATTTAGCACCTTGCAGGAGACGCTATAGAAGCTCACCACATCTGTGAGTGTGCCGTCATCACCCTGTGCGCGAAGAGCAGAGGTGAGTGAATTCTTATTGTAGCGACTGTTGCGTAATATGTGGTGTTTTTTTCTTCAGAAAATGGTGGTGGTGATATCAACACTGTAACTTGCAAACGTGTAAAGTCAGACCTCAACCACATATGTGTCAATCACTTTCTCCCGTGGCAACAGCCAGTGCTCTACTTCCTGTAGAGTCAAGACGGGGCTGAGGTGAAACTTGCTGCTGTTTGTCTGGAGTAGTGAGTGTATCCCCACAACATCTTTTTTGGTCATAGGGCGCAAACCTTTGGTCATTGTCACCTTGGAGGAAAGAAATAGCAGGACAGATGAAAAAAGATAAGCGATAAGAATTCCTGATAGTTAAAATCTGTAAGTCAGACTGTACTGGCACTAATAGGTTTCTGCCTTTAGGTGGCAGCACAAACTAACTCAGGCAGGCGGTTGAACTTGACAGCTCTCTGCAGGTTCATGTTTTGTCTGAGACCCGGGTAGCTGACCTCCATCAGCTTTCGGGGATTCAGAGGGCGATGCCAGAATCTAAAATAATAAGTCTGTTTATTTGACAGGAGCAGCGAAGGTAGACATTGCTTCAAAAGACAACAATTTAAATATATACAGCTATATCTATCTGAAGAGAATTTGTAGCCTCCATTGTTAAATATTTGTTTGAAGCTTGTCTTCATTTAATTCCTCATTGTGTTAAAGCCCCTGAAAACTTGGTTTAAACGAAATACTTTTTTTAATAGCTTTGAATAGTCATGAATAAGTAAGAAATAAATTTAAGTTCCCCTTTAAATCAAATGTGAATCAACCCTGTGCAGCAGCAACTACCTGCAGGAGCTGAGAGGAGTGGGCAGCACTATGCCAGCTGTGTAGACAGCCTGGCGGAGGCCCTGCTGGTTGACCCGTCTGGTGAGCTCCCGGATCAGAACTGGAGTCATTCGCTTGAGGCGCAGCTTCTTATGAACACACAGGAATTTGACCTGTACCATCCGCTTCTGCCTGCAGAACACATTTTGAGCATTTGCTTTGAGACATTTGCAGGAAAATTGCTACAGATTTGTTGAGTGCTCTGAATACTAAGATTACTCATCGGGGTTCACATAAAGACATTGCATATATTTATGAGCTATACTCACGTCTCATACACACGCACATCAGCAGGAACAGCAGCAATGAAGCCAACTAACTTCTTATTGGTGTCTACTCGTACAGCACAGTGCCACTGGGCCAGCCAGTTAGGAGGCTGTAAAGCCCTAAAGAGGAAAAGAATGTAAACGTAAGAGTAGCTCAATAAACTCTGATTAATCACAATTCCAATAAAAGAATTTTAGCATGAGTCGACTAAGCTGAATGAATAGAGCAGGTTCTGTTAACCCTGGGGCTAGGAACTTGTGCCAGTTCCAGGAATGTTAATTATTAGTTTCAAAGTAAATGTTATTATGTTTTTATGTAAGTGTTCCCTAAAGGTGGAGATACAGTTTATGCAGATCACAGAGAAAAAATGCAGCAGCAAAGAGATTAGAGTTGAAAGCTTGTACTGATAAAATATGTTGGAGGGTCAGACTGGAAACTAAAGTGGGAAAATTATATTCTACTTTAAAGACACTCATCGCTTTAACAGTGGCTCAGTCTCCACTAGATGAATAAAATGGTTAATAAAAGGTTAAAAAAAGATACAAATACCAAAAATCTAGAGATCAAACGGGACTAAATGCACCTGTGTTCTTACCATTGCAGATACTCCACAGTGAAGTTAAATCTGATGGTGTTGTCATCGTCTTCCATGTAGTTCTCATTCAGTAGAGTGCATAGTTCTTTCAGCTGAAATGACAGATGGAAAAGCTTTGAATCTGACAGTAAATTTGAGTCGATTTTTCCTGAACTCCATGCAGAGAAAAGTTTGCAACATGAGTTATTAATTTACCACTGTACAGCTGCTCAGGTCCAGACTATCCCAGGAAAAACCTTCAGGCAGAGAGTAGGGCTCCTTACGGGCACTGATCTCATCCTCTACTATTGGGCCATGAGTTGTAATATTGTCATCTGAGGATGAAAGTATAAAGAAAAAGAGATTTTTATATATCAAAAAGCAATACAGATAAATTGATTCTCAACATTTTAATCATAGTGAATGATGTATGTACTCTGAGTAATGACTTTTTCAAATGTACACTTTTCCATATGACAGTGCTAACAGAGCATTTCAGGGCTTCCTTACCATTTTATATAAAAAGCATAACTTACATGGAAATTGAACATAAAAGCTTGTAGACAATTATTACCAACACAGGGTGATATGATATCGATTTATGCTGTTGGTGGTAATGTGGTGGTGAAGGGGGGAATGTGCCAATAAGATGGCAGGAGTAGCCCCTAAGTGGTTGTAAAAATACGTTTCAAAATATACACAAGACAGGTTTGCAAAAGTTTTGACTTTCAATATTTCTTCAAAGTGAAAAGCACATTCAATAGTTCAAGGAGAAGTTCACATTTGGGGGAAATATGCCTGTTCATAATCTGGCAGAGAGTTAAGGTTGATACCACTGTCATCTCTGTCTGTTAGATATAAGGCCTCTGCCAGCAGCCGGTTAGCTTAGCTTAGCATAAAGACTGCTAGCAAACTGCTAGCATGGCTCTGACCTGCTAGCTCCTCTAAACTTGCCATGTCATAGTCAAAGTAAGACTAATCCAAAATGTCAAACTTCTCTTAGTATTTCTGGAGTAGGAATTACTGCTCACCCAGTCTGGGAACAGGCTGTGTCTCCCAGAAGCGGTAGGTATGTCTCTTGGCCTCCTGCAGGTTCTTGGGCAGACTTGGGCCCAAGGAGAAGAGGTGGAGGGCTCTCTGGATCTCCTGCTGCTTCTTTTCTGGCAGAGAGTCCAGCTAGGACAGAACAGCACAGGGAAAGGACAGGATGACAACTGACATTTGAATACAGATGCCGACAGTTAAAAAAGACATGGACACTTTTTTCACGCATCATTGCCATAAAGAACATCCAACTAAGTAGTAGTTTCTGAGTGTGGACACACAAATCAAAATGACTACATCACTGAATATTAACACTCACACTCGCACAGACACTAACCATGGCAAATGGGTCTTTGGGTCCCTCTGGTCTCCAGGCATCTTCCTTCTTTTGCTTCTTTTTGCTCTTTTTTAGACTGCCACCACCATCCTCTGTCAGCGTCTTATCACTAAAAGACATATTCATGCACCGATAATTCCTGTGTTCAATCTAGATATTCAGATATCCAGTCAATTGTAGTGAGGACAGAGAGGACCAGTGTACTTACAAAGAGTTTGAATCAGTCATCGTAAATAAGTGCGAGTCCTTGAAGCTGAGGATGAACTGGGGTGTTTTCTGTCACATTTGTGGTTTTTCAGCTCTTATCTCAACGAGCAGTTAGGGGAGGAGAGTCACCGCCTCAGTTACCAAGCCCAACTCCCACCCAGCAGATAGATAACTGAGAACAATACTAACAATTAAATATAACTTCTCACGGTCTTCATATGTCAGACAGCTGCTGGATAGAGCCCTGCGGCAGATTAAAGCTTATAGCGGCTTGATCCAGGGAGCAGATTTAATTGGTTGAGGTTGTCTAATTGCAGAGTTCCCATACATTGTTCTATTTGAAAACCAGCCCTTTTTTTCCAGAGCATTATATCTTGTGGACTGGATGATCATTATCCATGTTCAGTATTAGTATGTTAACAGCAGCTCAGCAATTTCACCATTGTCAAGTTGTTGAGGATTATTCCAAACAAGAACAAATGTAACCTTTTAATTGATCATTTATGATGTGTTTCATTATATAGTAATGATGAGGAAAAGCTAAAAAACAAAGTAAAAATTATACACAGGGTTACATGTATTTAATTTTCACTTGTTTTTCTCAACAAGATGCTTTCTTAATCTAACAATAGCTACACAGCAGAACAACGGTCGCTTTTAAATACTTAAAGTATTAGAGATTAAAGCTTTTGATGATCTACATATTTATTTTCTCTGAAATGGCTTCACATCAGACCAATAATTTAGACTGACCACCTTTAATAGACAAGACAAGATTCTTTCAGTAAAAATGATAAAATAATACTTACTCAAAATAGAATTAAAATCCAATTCAGCTGACAAATTCAATTCACTATTTATACATTTATGTTCCTGTGATGAAGTTGTACCAAGTACCAAAGTAAAACACAAATACAAAGAGATTAACACATTCTCAGATCCGTAACTAAACATTCATCCATCGTCTGAATCACCATGCAATCTCTGGACATAAAGGCAGAGATCCAGCCCCTTTTCTAATTATGAGGTTGCTAAATACTGCACTCCTCAGGTACTACAGGTCTGCTATAAGTCAGTTAGGGACTGTGAAAAAATGATTATGTTGGAAGGGGGTAAGACAAAGGCAGAGGGTTTTTTCTTTTTTGGTATAGTCATCTCTTTTTAACGCACTGGTAACCCCTTTAGCAGCATTTTACAACATGCAGGGTAGACTTCTAATTTTCTCCAACAATGAACGTTGAATAAGGAGACCACAACCCGATGTTTGTGGAAGTATATGGGGCGAGACCACATTATGGTTTTGAGGTCACAGTGACGTTTTTCTGCATTAAACCATACCACAGTCTTCCCCTGTGATTACCTAAACTAGCTATATTAATAAAAATCAGTCTGGCAGCTCATTCGATTGCAAGTTGTATTCAAACAAGTTAGTTTGTTACTTGGACCAAATGATCCAACAGCTCGCGGCTTCTCCCTGCTGATCATTCATAGCACTGTTGCTAATAATAATTGTGACATCTCTTGCATTGTGCATCCTCTGTATACCCCAAAGAAAGTTTACTGGAGTCCCAGCAGAGTCTGTTACATGCTGCTTGGATTCATTTGGGGAGCATCCCCAAGAGTACCTAGTACTCGCGCCATATTATTCAGTATAACCATTTGTGCTAAAAATGGTTAAATCTCTTTTGATCCCTTTTTAGCTGAAATATACAGTTCATGCGGCCTTCACTTTGTTTTTTCATTTTCAAAGTGCAGCCTGGAGCTGTTTTTGTCTCTACTTCATGGTACTACTGTGGTATTATCCTGCCACTGGACACTTAATGTCAACAGGAAAAGGATGCTAGCAACACCTGACACCATTCAAGGTGTAGTAGTGGAACCAGTGCAGTCCTATAACCCGTATACCTGCTAAAGCTCATAAACAACTGTTGATCTGACAATAAAGAGGCAGTGGGCAAGAGAAGAGAGGGCAGAGAGTGTGTTCCTCTTGAGGCCCAGGTGTTTCAACACAATGTAGCGCACAACATGCTCGACCAATTATTCGTGGTCAGTGCACTTTTCTTTCCAGCCCCAAGACTTGGGATGCAGGCGGGATGACTGAACTGGTGACACAGCTGGCTCAGCTGCACACCCTCGGGGCAGCAGCGAGGCAGAGGATGAAGACTAAATGAAATTTCCAATTGAACAGCACACAGCACCTCTCTGGTGAGCTGATGCAGCTTCTCATATACTTTATTTCTACGTCCATGTCTATATCAAGCATTCAGTTGTGTTTTGTTGTGGCTGTGTCCAATTTCTGCTGTGAATCTGAAAAAGACTCAGTTTCTCCGCGTGGTTATTAAAATTTAATCTTACAACTGTTCTGAGGCTCTCATGAGCTACCTGAAGAATCACTCGGGTTTGCTGGTTTGTTGTCAGGTGGAAATGAATTCACCCATTTTGCTGAGAAGGTAGGTAAATAAAGTTGAATGAATTAATGATTTGAGCATGATGATTACTATCATACTTCACCGACTGGCATTAAATTCACTGATTATGACTGAAATGTACAACATAATCATAGATATCTATCTACTCTCAAAACTGAACTGAAGAGGATGTGCTCAACTGCAAATAACATCTTGATAATACATACTGTACGCGGCTCCTTTTTAAACTTAAACAAAAAAAAAAAAGACAAGAAAATGAAATGGAATGAGAGTGATTTTTTAATTATACAAGGCCAAAGATTAACAGAGGTTTTCGTATAGGGCTTTTTACAGAGACCCAACAATTCCCACCATGAGCAAGCACTCAAACGGAACCGGACTCATGGGGGGCGGCCGTCTGCCTCGGCCGGCTGGGTTGAGAGAAGAAGAGAGAGGGACTGAGAGGGAAGGGGGGGAGAGGGGGGGGAGAGGGGAGGAAAGAGGGTGGGAGATAGAGAGAGAGGAGGGGGTGAAAGAGGTGGTGGGTGGGGGTTAGTGGCAAGTTTTACAAGTTCATGGACATGACTGGGGAAGCTGGGGGTTAACGGGGGTTCAGGTGGGTGTGGGGGGGTGGGAGGGGTGGGGGAATAGGGAGGTGGGGGGGTAGAAGATGGACTGTTGTTGGGCAGCAGAGAGACGATGTGTCCCTGCAGCACACTAGCCTGTGGGAGAGGCACAAGAGCCTGGATTTTTCCATGGAGCTCTGACATGGAGATGCCTCCCCGATGCAGCATGGGGCTGATGAGTTCTGCGAGGCTGAGCCAGACTTCAGGCAAGTCTTCAGCGATGTAGTCTGCCACTTCCAAGATCTCCTGGAGACCTTTGAAGATCTGGGCTGCTGGCAGGAGTCCTGATTTGTGCATCTCCAGCAGCAGCAGACCCATATTTCTCCGGATGTCACTGCCGCACTCGAATGTCAAGTCCACTGCAGACCTGACAAACACATGCAGCAGGGGGGGGCTGGTCTGCTCTGTCACTTGGTGCAGGGCTTCTTCCAAGTTATTCGTAATAATGTATTCATTGATGATATCCTCAGAGATGTTCTCCATGTCGTCCTCTGTCTGTGAGTGTTTCAAAGGAATGGTGTCAGTGAGGACAGCCTTCTTTTTCTTCTGCTGTAGCTGCTTGTCTCCGTCCTCTTTTTTGTCCAGAGTGAGCTGTGGCTTTTCAACCAAAGTGAGATGGGGTTGAGCGGCAGAGCCTGAGTCTGCGTCCTCAGTCTGAGGCTCTCTGCAGCCAGTCTGTCCTGGGGACGTTACAGGATCAGCTGTCTGTGCGGCTGAGGCTGAGGGCTGGTTGTCAGTGCCCTTACCCATAATGCAGGTCACATTGAAGTCAGACGACCAGTTTCTCTCTCTCAAGTCCACGGTGTCCTTAAGTAGGAGACAAACCCTAGACGATGTCTTCCCTTCCTTTCCGATGGTCTCCATTCGGTTGAAGTGCAAGTCCATGTCCCGCTTCGCCGTGGCAACCTCCAGGTCCTTACCGACTGTCCCGAAGAGCTCGCAGAGGCACTCCAGAGACTCCTCGTCTCGGTTCTTTAATAAAGTCGTGATGCAGCTGTGCATGACAGCTGCGCTCAGGATCTTTGTCTTGAAGAGCTCTCCGATGAACCTGATGTTGTTGATCGAGCGACGGGAAGCTTTGGCCTCATCCAGCTCTTTCCTCATTTGCTCAAGCTCTTCTTCCTGTTGACATGTTACAAAAAACATGTTGAACTGTACACTTCGTCAAGGTCAACAAAAAATGATTTTTTTTATTATTCTTTACTCCTCATGTTAGAAAATATGTTTTTATAAAAACTTTGTGATAATTCAACAAAAAGAACATAATTCTTACATCCTTGGCGGTCTCCAGCCGTCTCTGCCGCCTCTCAAAGATGTCATTTTTTCCGTGGTTTCGTTCAAACTCTGCCCGGCAGTGTCTCATGAGTGAGGTTCGGAAGCTGACAGAGGCTGTTGGGTCAGCTGTACTTGACACTTGGATCTGAAGAGGAGAAAACCAGAAGGAAGTCTTGTTAAGACGAGTTCAACTCACATTCTTTGGAAAACATAGTGATATCTATTTGGAGAGTGATCGGTGTGTTCTGCTTTATCAGCACTGGAAACTCCCCGTGAACTTATAATTAAGCTCAGAAAGAGCAAAAAAAGTGTTGGGGAAAAAATGTGGGGAAAAAGCAAGTTAAGTTGATAAGAGAAAAATTAGCATCCATCATAGACGCACGCCTAACCTTTGAGATGCACTGGCACAAGCTGGCATAGAGGGCAGATGAGTTAGGTCTCAACAAGGCCCTCTCAAAGATGATGCTGATAACTGACTTGAGACTCTCCTCTGCCTCAATGTTCAGGTCCTTCAGTTGTCTTAGTGAATCCTGAAAGCTTTCAGGAGTCAGCCTGTGGATGAGGTTGGTAACGTAGCCGATGAGGTCTTTCGGTTTCACCTGCTGCTTCTCAGGTTCCTCATAGGGAGCTGTATTTTTGCACTCCCTCTGTTCAGGCACCGTCTTCGTCCTCCTGATGTTGGTGGGACGTGTGGATGCTTCTTTATTGCAGGAGGCTGAAGAGTTGAACGAAACGGCAGCGTTGCTCTCTTTGATGCCTGTCCTCTGCCTCTTCTTGGTGGATAAAAATCCAAATGCAACGTTGACGTCTGGTTGCTTTTTGTGGTAGGCAGAGTTCAGGAAGACGATCGACTTATTCAGAGTGAACCCTGTCGTTCTGCTCCTCAGATTTGATGAATCTGTTTTCTTCCTTGTGGAGGCTGAAGGCTCCACAAAAACCACCGGCTCCTGTTCACTGAGCCTCCGATAAATATCTCTCTTCTCCCCTGCTGTCAGGGGAACTGGCATGAAGGTGAGATTCTTGCTTTTCTGCGTTTTTCCCACCATGTTGTTTGTTTGAGTTTGTCTATGCATGTCTAACAAATGGAAGTTGTGTCCACGTAGACGTTCAGTAGGCTAAGACTGACTGAGACAGACTGGAACGGTACAATGCACTCTGTAAAAACTGGTGATGTCACATTGGTGTGTAGAACACTGTGATGTCACTGACTGGGTTCCAGAAGGAAGTGAATGAGGATCAAGGCTTAAAGCTATTAGGTTAAAAAAAAGGCTAAAGACAACAAGTTGACATACAATATAAAAAGCATGGCAAAACAAGTAGTTTAGCAGCTTAGCTGCCAGTGTACAGTCTCCTTTAGCTGCTGGTTGAATGAATGAAAAAACCAGGAAGGCACTCAGAGTACACAGACTTCTACCAATACCAATATCAAACAACAAGCACCAGACTTCAGAGAAAACAACTCAAATTCATGGGTTCTTCCACAGCCCATGCCCCATCCTTGGTGCAGATACTTTTTGAATAATCCTGCTGACAAATAAACAGACACAGGTGAAAACGTAACAGGAATGAAAACAGTATGACTGTTTAGAAATCCTCAAAGGTCTATAAATGTGACTCCCGCCACTCGCAAAAATGACACAAACATAGCCACTGTTGCTTGTTACTTTTCAGATTCGACATTTTTTGTGTATTTCTTGTAATATTGATTGTCCACCTGTTTAAACATGATAATTCCTTAGGTAATACATATTTGATGCTGATCAAATCCATTCCTCTTGGCATTACTTATCTACAACAGTCAAGGTGTTTCTGATGTGACCATAAACCTTAACTTTAAATTACTTGGGGCGCAGCTGTTATTAAGATGAGACTTTCACTCTTGGCTGTTCTGACCACGTTTTAGTTTGGTTTTTAGTCCATTTTTTTTTAGTTTATTCATTTATTTGACAGAGATGATGCTTTTTCTCAACTCCTGTCCCTATTTGGGCTTTTACATATATAATGTAATTAAATAGTCAATAGCAAAACAACACAAAAACAGGCAACACAATTGATAATCTCCTACAAATACAATATTTAGTAACAATAATGACTGTTTTTCTCCCTTAATCATACAACTTTCAATGCACACCAAGACACCAAGAGAAAGGATGTCAGTGTGAATCTTTTGTTCACCTGAAAGAGATGAAAGACAACTGCTTTTGCTCAGTTTTCTACATGTTGTGGCTCAGCGGGTCACAGGGGCACAGCTGTCATCCCAGGAACAAACATCTGGATTTAGAGCTGCTAGGCTACCTGCCCCTGCCCGGCCACATCGATGACATGATGTTAATTTCAGGGTAACTTGTTGTTTAGCACTGTTGGCTTTCATCTGTGTTTCTATGATCGACCCACAACCTGTTTGTCCTATGAGTGACAGCTGCCTGGGCTCAGACTATTTAAATGTCTTGACTGCTGCTGCCTCCTCTTCAACACAGTGCTCCAAATTAAACAGGAAGAAAAGCATTATGTTAAAACATTATTTACTGCACCTTATTTCGAATTGTGTGCTCCAGGCTTTTTCATTCCAGATACCATATCAGTCATCTTATTTTTCAAGGAATGCATGTCATTTTTTGATTACTCTACACAAAAGTAACATTAGATATGCAATTATGATAAGTGAATGTCATATGTTCAGACCCAGGCCTGTAGATGGTGCAAAAACCCCTACTATAATAAAACACACCACTGTTCCAGTCAAATAAACTGCAGTGTGGCAATTTGTTGCTCTCTGCTCAGGGGATGAGGAGCCAAAGGTAACCTATGTTTGCTGTTTGTGTGTGTGCGTGTGTGTGTGTGTGTGTGTGTGTGTGTGTGTGTGTGTGTGTGTGTGTTTGTATGTGTATGTGTGTGTGTGTGTGTGTAGGTGTGTGTAGGTGTGATTGTGCAATCATGTGTGTGTATGTGTAGTTGTGTGTGCCTGTGTGTGAATGTGTTGGTGCCTGCAGTACACACACACACACACACACACACACACACACACAAACACGCACACACACACACTCAAACACACACAGTCAGAACCGTTTTTAATCTGTAAATAGATCTGTATTGCTGTGATCTCTCTGCCGAACAAGATCCTCCTCGCTTTGCCTCGCTTTCTCTTCTTCTTCCCCATCTCCCTCGTCTGTCTCAGTGTCTGCAACTCCGTTGTTTGCGAGATTGGATGAATGAGCGACAATCTCTGCATCTCTCTTTCTCTCTGCTGACTCTTGTCTTTCAGTTTCTCTGACTCACTGTCTCTCAGATTTTTCTTTCAGTTTATTGTTTTGTCCTTGTCTCATTCTCTGTCACTTATGCATTTCTTTATCTAAACTCAACTCAATTCTTCTTGACAGGCACGACTGTCAAATAAGTCATCACAGTCTCCAAATATAGAGTAAATACTTCTAAAAAGTGCAGAGGAATTATTAGGCCGTTAAATATCAGTCTATCTTTTGCATTCAGCCTCAATAATCAGTGGATTAGATGATAATTGATAAGGAGTATGTTCTTTTCTTTTCTTTTTTATGTGTCTGTTTGTTTCTGACTTTCTTTGTTTCTCTCTGTCCACTGTGGAGGCCCTTGTTATCCTCCGGGTTTGTTTCAGATCATTGAGATCGTTTCAGATCATTTGACCCTGGGTCAGATTACTGGGGGGGGGGGGGAATGGCCAACACTGATGTGTTTTGCTGTCTATTACCATTGGGGGGCACCAACGTTGATATATCAAATTTTCTGCAGAGTGGCTTTAAACAATTATTTTAAAATGTTAGCAGCACACATTCAAAAGTGTCCTTACATCATTTAATTCACGGTTTTGCAGGATCATCCAGTAGTTACCAAACACGTTGCAGAAACAGTAGCAGGAGGAGGGCTATGCTATCTACGTATCCCACACACTTGTCAGTCATCTTGATGGACTGTCTTCCTTGCAAAGACATCTAGCCTGAGGCTGAGTTAACTGGCTCCCCACAAGGGTGATGATGAAACAAACAAACAGGTGATTTTCACATGGACACATAGACTTAGATAGATAAATGATATACCTTTTATTCTTTTTGTTGTTTTGAAATTGGAAAAATTTCATGTTGTAATATCACAGGTAAGCCGGCCTGTGGGATCCACCCATGGGAAGTTGAAACTTTTTTGAAAAGATCCATAAAACCAAAACTCTGTTGTGGTTAAATGGGTGATGGCAGCACCAGCCCCTTCCCTGCCTCTGGAATTACTGCAGGCCTGGCTTTCTGGGTCCTAATCAACATCTTTTCATCAAAGAGTCCAGGACGCTACTTTGATGTTGCCAACAACTCAGAAAATGAAACGGTTGGTTTTGTTCTGATTGGAGGATCCTCCCTCTTAAATTCATGCAATCGCTGGGCCTTGTTTGTTGATAATATTTGGCCATGTTGCCAGCCATGATGAGCGGAGTATTTGCATTCACCTTGCACTAATTACTGTTATCTTTCTCTCTCTGCCAGATTTTGCCATAGAGCTTTCAATATTGAAACTGGATAATAGTCATTTCTGTCCGCCTTTGTCCATCATCACCATTATCAAAGGTGTGTAGCAGGCACCATGGTTAAAAGTGACTAAAAGTGAGGCGAGCAGGGTTCAGTGTCTTGTTCAAGGACATAGCAGAAAATGGCTGTTGTGGGAGATCGAAACATTGACTTTACAATAATGACCATTACATCTACAACCATGGACAACCTCCATCTCACCTCTCCTTTATGTCTGCTTTTCTATCGCTTGCTCTCTCTCTGTCTCATTCTCTTTCTTTCTGACTCCTGCAAAGAAGGAAAAAAAAAGAAAAAGGAACAGACTCATTGTACCTGTTTGGGTGTTTACCTTCCTGGAAATGTCATTGAGCCTTAAGAGAAAATCAAAAAATCCTCTTAAGGACAAGCAAGACACATGTCAAATACTTGATCAATCTTAACTACAATCAAAGGTTCCCTATTTTCCACTACACAAGTTTTGATATCCATAAAAAGTTATATTTGAGCTTCAAAAACTGTCTCAATATAGTTTGACATGTCCTTCCTCATGCCTCTGGAGCTTTAGCTCTAGTGTCTGTCTAATGAGTCTTGTTTTCTGATTGGCTGACTGCTTTCTGAGTGACACAAGGCCCGGCCAACTAATACATTTGGAAACATTGTTACAGAGAGGGATGACCACATAGTTATTTTTCTATGAAGTTGTGTGGGTTTACATTCAGACTCCAGTCTTGTTTACTGTACAGTCTCTCCAGCACTTTTTGTTTGCAGCATGGATTTTACTCAAATTAGCCAGTCCCCAGTATCTAGGATTTTAACCACAGCTTCATTTCTTTTCTACTACACAATGTCTCTTTTATAAAAAGAAAAAAGAAAAAAAGAAAGGAAAATGTAAATACTGTGTGGTTGTGTAATTGTTTCACAAATACCTGTTCCTGCATAGTATGTGTGGTTTGTAGTCAAGGCAGCAGTCTCATTATTTTCTGCCTGACATGGTATTCAATATAGCATTTGAAATAAAACCAAATGAAAATACAGATTATCCAGTTAGGGGCCAAAATGAACACACCAAACACTGATAAGATTCATAAATTAAGTCGATTAAGAAAAGGCCATAATTGGAAACATAGCGGAGTTTTAATGCTTATTTGATCTAAGCTACTTTTCACCTATAGAATGGTCAAATTCTTCTGAAGAAAAACAACTGGCTTTCTGAACCAGAATGTGACTGGACTACTACTACTGAGAGTCCCAATCCACAAAAAACACCAAGGTTAGAAAACTGGCAACTCGGAAGGAAGTACAAGGAAGGATATAGATATTCTACATACAATAATACAAATACAAAGCACAAGCACTGTGCAACAAATTATATTGTCTACACTGTTGAATCTTTGCAAAAGTAATTAATATTGAGTACATATGCTACACAAATACACAAATAAAATGATAATTTTATGAACTGATCATGTATGTGGACAATCATTTGAGAATGTACTATTCATCTCAGTTGTAGTGTGAATGTGTTTCATGAGTTTGATTCAATCATTTATATGGCTTTCAATCTAAATATGGACAATTTAAATGGGGCAGGACAGGTGATTCCAACACTGAATCACAGCTTTGTTGTGGGAGCTCAGTGTTTATAATCTCTTACAGGATTCGTGGCCCGTCACTTCAAACCCTCTGGCACTGCCTCGCTGAAACTACAAAACAGCCAGCATGTATCTTATTCTAAAAATCATTGCCAGGAATGAGGCCGCAATGAATTAAAGTACACAAGTGCATAGAAGCGCATTGCCGTGTTTGTTCAGTAAATTAATGTGTGGCTTACTTTTTCCAGAACCAAACTTGTCAAGTAGAAAATAACAAGACACTTGGATGAGCGTAGTGTGAATATAAACTGTGATTCAAATACAGAATTCATCACAAACAAGTACAGTACACATATTGTTTAGCTGTAATTCAAAGTACACATTTCACTTTGAACACATTCAAAATAGACTGTTTAAAATGTGTTCTTAGCTGTTACATCCTGTTAATCCTTATATCAGCTCAGCCAGTCAGTTTCAGACCTCAAGAGTAATTTCAGTTCAGTAAATAAAAGCAAGCAGTGCACAATTCAATTCACTGACTCGGGACCGGGTCTGAAAATTAAGGAGGTGAATGAATTTCATGTTGAGCTTCAATGGCTCAACATAAAGTTGTTTTATCTCCTTATTGCAAGGTCACTCTTAGATGCAATTTGTTTCAACATAATTACAGGCAATGACAACAAAAAATGCAACAAAGTTATTCATTTGCTTACTTAAAGAAATAATTCAGCATTTTGGGAAATACATTTATCATCTTTCTTGTTAAGAGTTAGATGCGAAGATTGATGCTACTCTCATGTATGTCTACTTAAATATGAAGCTACAGCCGGCAGCCATTTAACTTAGCTCTGGGAAAACAGCTAGCCTGGCTTTGTCTTAAGGTAGCAAAGGTTTTTAAATAGTATGTTGATTTTCAGATTTTTGTACGGATTAAAACACTGAAGATTTAACATGTTAATCAGTGAGCTTTAGGGCTGCTGTCAGGTGGATTTTGTTTGTTTTGAACAGAGCGACGCAAGCTGTTTCCCCCTGTTTACAGTCTATATGCTAAGCTAAGCAAACCGGCTGCTAGCTGTAGCTTCATAATGATAGTGCAACTCTTGGCAAGAAAGCAAGTAAGCATATTTCCCAGAATACCTGAGAATTCCTGTAGCATTTTTTTTAAAGTAGGTAAAAAAACTAAACAGATATGAATATGAGTAAGCTAACTTTTGCATCATTTTGTGTCACTCACCACTTTAGTTTTTCTCTTTTTAGATTAACAAACTCCAATCAAACTTTTTAATCAGGGGAATGGCTTTCTTTCTGCATATTTTCATTGTGAACACATTTTTAATTTGTAACTATGGAGACTAATGTACAACCATGTATATTTGTACTACTGTATGTCTATTCATGCAACTATGTACTCCCTGTCCTACTCCATTGTATTCTGAGCAGAAAACAAATCTTCTTTTGGATTTTGGCCATGGTGGTTTGTACATTCATCAGTCACTTCCATTATTATAGCAGCCAAACTAATTTTGTGCTGTAAGTGAACCTCCATATGGTGGTTTGGGTATCTGCCAAAGTGGCTGATAGAAGTAGACAAAGCTTAACAACCGCAGTCAAAATTTACTCATATTTATTGGCTGTTGGCTTATATTAGTTTCCCAAACTGATTGTGTGTGATTTACCTTATGTGGGATACAACTGAAAGGAAAACAAAAACAGGCACTTACATCATACACTATCGCTATGCAATCTAAAACCTGCCAACAATATCCTGCCATCTCTTTTTGATTGTATTTTGTTCTATTTCTTGTCCTATCTATCTTGTTTTCTCCCCTCCTCTTACCTGCATTTATAATCTTTTGAATTCTGTAAAACGTCTTTTTAAGAAAAACACTGAATAAATACATTTCGTCTGGCACCAATATCTGCAGAAAAATTTTGTAAGCCATTTAAATCAGATAGTGACCTAACTTTGGATGCTGCACCAGTTTTTGAGGAGTGCCAAAGCAGAAAATTTCAAGCTTGGAGGAAAACAATTCTCACTCTGACTGCAGCAGAAGCAGCCTAAGGGTCAGACAGATAACTCTGCTTAAGTTCAGGAAACAGATTTTCTCCATTTGGGACATTATTTCCTACCAATTTCATCACAAATCATCATGACAAAAAGCGCAACACTTAGACATACCTCTTTCCCTGTTATTACTATGTCTGCTTTCATTTTTAGAAAACATCGGGTCATCTCACGGATCACAACAATCTCCTTCTTTCAAAAGTTTACTGTAGTTCGAGCATCTTTTACTTGACAAAATCTGTTATTACATTAGTTCAATAATTTCAGGTAAAAAAAATTAAGCATGATCGTATTGCTTTGGAAAGCTCTGGGGTCAGACGTATAAGTCTGTTTAAGGCGCCTGTTGTGTCTGAGTTTGATTTAGTTTGGATAGATTAGGTCCAGTCTTCCATCTGAGTTTCACTACAAATCAACATGACTGAAGGCAGAAGAGGCAGATGAACTGAATAAATAAAAGGAGGAGAGGGTAGAGGAGAGAAAGGTTTGGAATTAATAAAAGAGGAGCTGCGTTATTGGGTGTGTTAGGCTGCATGTGACTCAGCAAATCACTTTGCATGGAAAATGATGGAACAGTTCATCTTCTCATCTTGTATATTTTCCTGTTTGTGTGTTATACATGGATGATTGTGTGTACATGCGATACCGTGCACTTGTTTTCACACATTTTATCATATGTGTGCACGCCTGTACCGGATGCCTGACTGTGAATACATAAATTGTGTTCATGTGGGTGAGAGAGATAACGAAGATGTTTCTGACAGGTGAACAGACACCTCTGAGAAGAACGATGTGTGTTGCAGAAATTAACACCTAGTTTCTTCAGTCCACACTTTTCACTGCTGTTGTGACCTAAAGTGAACTCTGTGTTTGTGTACGTGTGTGCAAGTGTGTTTGTGCATGCCCAAATTCTTCCCAGTCAATACAAAAGTCATGATTCTCCATGAAAGCCCTCCAAAGTTAAACAGGTCTTATTGTGTTTTTGTGTATAAACAGGTAATTACTGTAGTTCGGGGAAAATATTTGTCACCGAATGTGAGCATGTGCATACGGTCGTGTGTGTGTGTGCATTCCTGCGTGTGTGTGCCATAAAGATTAGCTTCTGATCCCTTCATAAACCAGATATCAATAGGTCTCAATAGTCTGTATTCAGATGGTTAGACAGACAGTTCTGCTTTAAAACAGCCAAACATCACCTCTACTCCACATTCAGAGCACACAAATGTCTTTCTGACGTCCATGAAAGACAGAGAGGAAGAGAGAGGCGAGAGGGGCCAAAAAAGGGTAACAAAAAAAGAGCAGGAATGAACAGGTCTATTTTTGACACCGGTAAAAGATGTGGAGCAACACACAAAGACAGAAACACGGACAGAGAGCGATGGAGCAACAGAAGATCAGCTCTTTTTTCCTCATTTGATAATAGAAACCGAGAGAGAGAGAAAGAGAGAGAGATACAGATAGAGAGAGAGAGAAAGAAAGAGAGAGAGAGAGGAGGGAGACAGGGAGGGAGCGGAGAAAAACAAGAAAAAACACAGATTCATAGTGTAGAGCAGTTTTTGACAATACAAAGACAAACAAAGGCCTTTTCAAGCTGTAACCCCTGTTGACAGAGACAAAGAGAGGAAGAGACAGAGGGGTCAGAGTAAAGACAACTGAACAATGGCACAAAACAGTAAACAATTTTTTGTTTGCTGTGCTTCCAATTCTGTCAAAAATGCACACCATGTTACGTTAATGGGATAATTAAAAACAACATTTTCATACACATAATTGCTGCTACTGCCAGTGTTGCCTTGGCATACCACATTGTGCTTCTGGTCCCAAAGCTTTTTACTTTAACTGCTCTTAACAGCAGATTTTACATTATGGCACAGTCACACAGTAGTACAGAAAATTCACCTGCACACATTTATTAACTAGAAAAAGGAGTAAGAGGCATGATGTACGGACAACTAGCTAGGCTCATTGGTAAACAACTGTACTGTAGCTGGTGAGCTAATGGCTAGCAAGCTATGTAAATACTAGCTGTAGTCAGTCCCAATTGCTATTCAATATTCTCTGCAATCAATTAGCAGGCTAACAGTTTCATGAACTAGAAAAAGGACAAGAGGCATGATGATGAAGGGAAAACTAGCAAGGCTAATTGGTGAACTACTATAGTACTGGAGCTGATGAGCTAATGGCTAACATGCTATGAAAATGCTAGCTCTATTCAGTCACAATAGCTATTCAAGATTCTCTGCTATCAATTAGCAGGCTAGCAGTTGTCAGCGAGTTTGTTAGCGAGGTCACTGACAGAACACTAAGTTCACAGATGACTCAAAAAGCGTATTAGTACCATTTCTAACAGATTTCTGCATCAAAGTTAAACAACTCATTGCTAAAGATTCACATAGATTTACTCTGCAAGTGAATCCACTTACCAGTGATTTCATTGAAAAGACTTGATTTTGCTACAAAATGTAACTGTTTCAACCATTAATGTAGCCAGGCCTTTCCCACTGGTGCACAGAGAGTGATGCACTTGTATTTCTTAGGGGATTTGATGAAGATGAACGAGTAGCTATAGCTTACTGAAATGAGGCAGAAATAGCAAACAGTTCATTTGTCTGAATGTGTCACCTGTCAATCTAGCAAACATGCTCCTTAAACTCCTCTTTGAGTTTAATAGCTCCTTAATGGAGCAATGGAGCCAGCATCAAGTGGCGTTTAGAGGACTGAAGCTTCTACTTCAGATATTATTGGTTAACAGAGGACACACCTCTCCGTCTTATTAAATCAAATCAATGCTGGTGACTGTCTGTGACTAATGTATTACCAGAGAAAGTGTCAGTATTGGTACAAATGTAGTCATTAATCAATGGAGTAAGTACTGCAATATATTGCTGTATTGATTTTGTATCTCACCTACCATCTTGCATATGTGTAAATGATAGCTTAAGTGTGGTGGTGGTGGGAAGGTCAGGGGGTCGTCAATATTAAAATGGGCCTTTCTGTGGAAGGCATAAATTTGCTCAGCAAATGACATGACCATCTGCCCTTTAGACTATTAGATATAATGTGTAACACGCACACAGATTGCCCAGTGGTTGGTGCCAGAGGAGAGGTCACTGGGTCATTAAAATCCAAGGGATGCATCCTCTGAAGAGTGCGGATGTGTTCAGAGAATTTGCTGGTAATCCACTTTTCATATTTTGAAGTATGTTGTGTTACTGCTGCAAATTTCAGCCTAACCATCATGGAAAGTCAGGGGTTTACCAAAATTAATAAAATTCACCTTCTTTGTGGTGGGAATAGCCTGCAAACCTAATGGGAACTTGATTATTAGTGATTCAGGTGTCTTGTTATGAACTGGACTGTTGGTCAAGTGACAATTTAGTTGAGATATTTTACAGTACCAAAGTGTTGGACTGATGGACTAACAAGATGACTGACTGCCTTAGGGCCAATGCCATCCACAGGCATAGTGTCATACTTGCAGTCACACACTCTCAGGCAACCACACATCACACAAATGTGTCTACACAGATACATACACATGCTTGTGTATGCATATGCATGCAAACAGGACACTCATCTGCAAACATGCAAACGTGCACACAGACTGTATACAGTATGTTGCAAGGAGGGATCTTGTATGCTGAGCCAGCACTGGCACACTCGGACTGGCAATGCTTGGTTGACTGTCTGGCAGAGACAGAGTGATTGGCGTGAGATGACTGAATGAATCCATTGGAGTAACAGTGAGAGGGGTTTTCAGGCATTATTTTAGAGGTTTAACTGTTTAAACTACAGCTGAACAAAATTCACCCTGCAAAGCTTTCTTGATGAGTATATAGGGTCCTCTGCAACACAATGAACAGAGCAAATGAGAGACCACCTGCTGTGATTCATTATCTGCAAACCGAGTATACTTGACAGTACATTAGGCTGCTAGCATTTTGCCAACTCATTTTTATGTTTTAAGACTGATGTCCTGCCTTCAAGATTGCAATTGCTCTCCATTCACTTCCAAAAGTGCTTGAGATAATAATCAATCAATGGACATTTTGTCACCTTTATAATTCATTCACACAAAGGTACAATGTGAGTACAATTACTAGCTGGGGAATCTCTCTTTGGATGAGCTCGGTTCACTGAGATTTGAGTGAGTTGCCAGACAGCAATAATTTGAAACAGCAAAATTCATATAATCAGATATGGGTGGCTGTAGCTCAGGAGGTAGAGTGGGTTGTCTGCACAATTGGAAGGTCAGTGGTTCAATTCCAGTCTGCATGTTGAGCTGTCCCTGGGCAAGATACTGAACCCCAAATTGCCCCCAATGTATTATGAGAGAAAACACCTTTTTTTTATTAATAAACAAGGACATGGGTGACCAAAAAAAAAAAAAGGAACACCTTGAAAAGTTATCTGTCAAGTTCGAGTGTAACCTGATGAAGGTCTGTGCACTTAAACCTTGTCAATATGTTTTTCTAACAGCAAGTGTACCAGACAGTGTGTGGGAGTTTTCTGCTCAACCTCAGTTGGCCCACGGTCTTCTCTGATGCACCTGTCAATTCAAAGGTGTACAAAAAGTTATTCTTCTCATTAATAAACAATAACATGAGTAACCAAAAATAAGATAAAATAAAAAAATGTTAAAAAAAAATTACTACGGATGAAGCTGCTGAGACTCAGTTCCAATGGTGATCGATTATTTAAAATATCCTCCTCTGACTCACTATGGCTAGCGGGATTGATTTACCTAACACAGGGGTAAAAATTCAATATATATATATATATCAGTGTTAAAATGTGGAAAATGAAGCAAGATAAGCAAAGTAAAAACGAATCATAGTCTTAGAATTTGACTACAATTGGTTCTGTTTGTTACTTTCCATGCCACATGATCTGGAAGCTTGTTCAAGGACTAATCAAAAGTGTATCCCACGGCATTGGTGCTCACACTTAAACTTGTTTTACCTTCATCGGAAAATCTGGACACCACTGTTATTCACCGCACTGCACCACCGCTGAGAAATCAAGAACGACAAATATCAAAAATTAGATGCTCTGCTTCTTTTTTTTGTGAATTGAAGCCATACTGGGACAATGAGTTAGTGCTGTTTTTAGAGTCACTGCATCAAAAGCTGAAAAGAAAAATGCTGTGGATGAACAGCACAGCGAGGGATATCCTCTGTAATCTTTTCCTGACACAGTGTCACCTGTTGCTCTGCGTTTCTGTCTCAAATTTTGTTGACAGGATGAATTAATTGTTGATTTTGGTCTTTTCAAGTGAATAGTTGATAAAGAAAACACTTTTTAAAAAGTAAAACAAGGCCTATAAAGGACCAGGCTGTGCTGTAAGATTGCTAAAGTGTAGAGTACAATAGGATTTGAATTGGTTTTATGGTTCCTAAGGACATGGATAACATGGACCTTGAAGTGAAGTAGCACTAACACAAAAACTGGAGCTTCACAGGGTTTTGTGGCGACAGCATGGATATTCTGCTGTAATAAAAGCCGGTTCTTAGTGTGGGGAAAGGGAATCCTTGAGTTTCTAGAAGATTTGCTCCTTCTCTGGATCCCAGCTAATTTATTCAGCACAAACATTATAAGAAGGAGAAAGACAACAGGATGAGACAGCATGCAACTGGGTAAGACACACACACACACACACACGCAAAAACATCCATCCATCCAAAATATATGGGCACACAAAACAATTCATACCCATAGGCTCATATACATACATATACACAAACATATACAAACATATACTGTCCTCTACACAATCACACGTGGGCTCATGCATTGTATTTTCAAAATACAGTCACAGAGGGAAACGGTTGACATTGCAGTTTGCCAGTGACTGTGCAGTCCAGCATCATGACAGTCCAACTAGCACAAGGCTTGGGCCTGGGACTGCCAACACACACACACACACACACACACACACACACACACACACACACACACACAGAAAACACAAACAAACAAAATGCACACACATATCCACATGCAGAGTCACACAAGGGTGGCAAGAATGAGAGAAAGTGTGAGAGAAAAATGTGTTTGCAGTATGTATATTTTTTAAGAGTACCCTCTCTTGAGAAAACAGTTGAGGGATTTCAAACAAAGAATTTCCTTTTCAAATGTCATGAATCCTCCTCGCAGTGAAAGGTGTCATTCATAGGGAATGCAGGGTGAAAGTGCTTTGCACACACCAAACAATAAAAGCACAGATACAGGAATAAAATCAAAATGTCGAAAGCGGTAAAACAAATGTCACAAAGTGATTTACAGAAGATGTATCCTTTTGTAGCTGTTCATTCTTAAATTTTCTCTAAATTATAAGACTATTAAACAGAAAATATATACAGCCAGCCTTTATTTTGTAAAAATGTCAGCAGTTCATGAGCCCATGATCCCTTTCTGTCACTCAGCAGTCAACAGTACTCAGAGGAGTTGATGCTGCCTGACATTTCTTGAGTGAAAAATCCATGCTTTTCCCATACTGTATGACTGCCACACAACCATGTACTGTACACTAAACTTGCTCTGGTGTAGCCAGAGCATACATCTGCACATCTGCATTGGTTGATATAGTTTTACAACATTTTGAGCAAATCAGAGGAACAGCGGTATGGTATTTAGATCTTTGGTATCAAGTATTTTTTTGAAAATAAATGCCAAAACCATTCAAAGAAAGTTAAAACCACAAAAATATGTAGTCCATACCCATAACTACGTACCTGAGAAGCAGTATTATAATCATGAGCCATGACCAACTGTCTCGTCACTTTCCGATACGTAGTCACTGTAGAGTCCAGTCTGCCCTGAAGAGCTGCTCAGAGAATTGTAAATACAATGATGGCTGAAGTGCTTAAGATTGGTAAGTAAACAGCTGTAAATGCTAATGCTGACTATGTAGCAATAGCAAAACTTTCAAATAGCTACTTTACTCTCTGAGTTGTGCTAGAGAGGGCATTAAAGAAAGGGGAGAAAAGGAAAAGATTATTTGGCTCTGATGCAGCGCAGTGATGCCAGCCATTGATGATGGATTGAGTTTATGTTGAAACATCCTCATTGGAGTCTGCTTGATTTGTAGGGAGGGGAATAGGTGATGATGGTGGGGTGAGGTGACTCTGGGACTTCCAACAAATGGCTGAACATAAGAGACGAGTGGGGCAACTGGCAAAGGGCAAGTTCGACAATTGAATAGTTGTTGGATATGATTGGTTTCCCCACCATGGGATAAAATAGGTTTGTTGAGTTGCGTGTTAAAGCATACACTGCTGTGGGGAAAGTATCAGTAGAATATGTGAATCATTCTTCCCAAACTTTTGGTCATGAATTCCAAATGTGTCAGTGTGTGTGTGTAGTTGTTAATGCAGAAAAGGGGTCAGGCAGAGCTCATTCTTTTTCTCCATTCCCTCTAGAGCTTGACTCTCTTTCCTATCCTCCTCTGTCCTCTTTCTCCTGAGATCTTACTCACAGATCCACTCAAACCTAACCACAAAACAAATAAACAAAAAACAAAACACTTGTACATTTTCAGTGCTTTAAATGTATATTTTTGTGCCTCTTAGTGCTATTTTGTTCACAGCATTCACACATTACATCCACTCTCCCCTCTCATCCATCAAAGATGATCCAAAAGGGACTGGGACTTAATTTATGCCAAATCCTGTTGGCAGAGGATCCTGAACCCGTCACTGTTGCACCATCTGATCTGGCAGAACTGACATTCAACCAACATGTAGACAATTTAGTGGGAAGAAAACTAGTTGCAGGATAATGATGCAATTGCAGCTCAGCAGATGATAGCTCCAAAACACCATGTGTCAGATTTTCATGTATTGTGGGGTTCTTAACTAAACAAATACTAAGAAACAAGCCCACAGAAATGAAATATAAGCCTGAGTTATCATATTAGCTGTACTGGAAAAGTCATGTATGAGCCACAAAATGTGGTGGACGATGTCATTGTCTCTGGGTTAAAAGAGGAGAAATTACTTTTTTAAAATTTAAATGTAGCCATGGGTTTGCCTTGGTTGGTGTGGCCACCTCACCAATTACGCTCAAGGCCAACTAATCACCTGGCTGCTAACACCCAAGCTGGAGTTATAAAATTGAATGAACAAGAGGATAAGGCTGAAGCCAAATATCTTTGTTATTGCCTGCAAATCCCATGAAAAGGCCAAAACCAGCAATGCTAAAGTTCATCTCTTAAGCCTTTCTTAGCCTGTATATGGCCTTTCATTGCTACTGAAGATGTAAATCTGTATTATTCTTTTGTTACGTCTATGTCCTCACCAAACTAGATGGGATATTGAAAAATATAACAAAAATCTCTAAAACTGATCACAACAAATGTATTGTAATATTTCTGTAGAACAGCTGATTATCGTTGTTTTTCGCAAACATAACTCAAACAGCGGTAAATGGTACATTTAAAGACTGTTCTTAAGATATGGTGTAGTAGGTAGAGTTAATGGCAGCATCAGCACCCGATACAGAGGTGTGTTTTTAATAGTTTTTGAACAACACTTGAGTCTGCATACAGGAAAAAGCTACATTGACAATAATTGTTAGTAAGATCAATTTATTTTTCAGTCGTCATGGGATATATCAAATAATACAAACACTGGTACTAATCTATTAATAATTATCAAAATGCAGAAATCAGTAAAAATTAATGTTATAAAGTGCTTTCTAGAAGATGCATCCTATAATATTAAATTTCTCTGTATTATGGTAATTCAAAATAAAACATTTGTTGTGGCCACATCGAACCTTTATTTTGTAAAAGTGTCAGCAGCTCATTTGCCCATGATCCTTTGCTGTCACTCAGCAGTCAACAGTGGCTGGAGAGAAGGAAGCTAGCTGCTTTCAACGGAGCTTAAAGTTCAGCCACAAAACGTCAAAACTTTTCACAAAACAACTCTGAGAGGGAGAGAAGAAACCTTCAAGTTCAGGCGCTGGTTTCGACGGCAGGCTACGTACTATTTTATCCTCTATTCTGTAAGCGGACACACCTGCTTGCTAACATTAATTTAGCCCTCAAACCGCGTGCCGGCACTAATTATCGCCACCTGTGGAGAAAGCGGCAGCATGAAGCACAGAGGGACTCTCAATCAACAGCGGGAAACATTGGACGTCTGCCCCAGTCACAGATTATTTCTACAATGTCCAACCGGCCTTCACCCTACCTGTGAGACTACTTTGATATCACTCATCTCAGTGGGATAAAATCTGAAAATATTCACTTGAAGGTTACCGGACTGACTACCGGAAATATCAGTGAAGACAACAAAGGTAAGCAATTTAAGCTAGTTTGTAAAGTAGTAAGGTGTAAGGTTTAAGATAGTTTGTAATTTCGATGTTGTGGTGTGGCTGGATCTTGTGCTGTTGTTTCTGTGTTTCTGGGAGGACAGTAAATACACACAAGTTACAATGGATATCAGGATGTTGCTGCCTCTGCCTGTTGTGTTGTCATGTGGCTTGACTTAATAGTCTTTTTTTCAAATTGGCTGGTTGATTGTTTTGTTTAACTTTGTTTAATTTTGGTGGCTGTACCTTTATGTCTTGTGCTGCCAGCTGAGTTGCTGTTGCTGTTTTCCTAGTTTTTTCGTGATGGTGCTTGTGATGTCTCTTGATTATTGGAAAGTATAGTTATTATCACCTAACTTAAGAAAAAATAGCACTTCAGAACCCAGGTCATGCGCAGGTTTATAATACCTGATTTTATTCTAAATCCACCAATTATATTTCTGACTTTTAAATTACAAATAAGAAATATAAAAACCCAAAAGGCTCACCAGCATTTATTTTCATGATCCTTTAATCTGCTGTTGTTTGAGAAAGAAATTGCAAGAAAACAGTGGAAAATGCTCTCATCGCAATTTCTTTAAGCACAAGGTGATGTTACCAAATTGCTAGTATGTCCCTATTGAAAACTAGATGGGTCAGACAATTAATCAAATGAATACTTTATTTAATTAAACAATGAAATATATATCCAAATAAATATGTTTATTTGAAATCTTTCAATTTAGTTATACACCGACCAACAGTTCCAGACTTCCCAGTTAGAGAAGCTGGAAGAAGAAAGTGTTTGAAAAATGATTTAAAGAATTAAACAATTATCAGAATAGATTATTTTTTAAATAATCAACTTATCTATTTCTGTTGCCCAATAACTAAAATGGATATTGATTCTCTGCTGCAGGAATTTAACAATTTTATTTGGCTGCATAATGTACATGAAGTTAACAGAGAAGTGTTGTCAGATCTTTTACTACAGAGATGTGACTAGACCATAACCCCCCCCCCCCCCCCCCCAAAAAAAAAAAAAAAAGTATGGTATCAGTCATAGTGGCCTGAGCTTAAAAGAGATGGGAGCCATCAATCCGTTTTTAAATGCTGATGGACAAGCAGCAGGCACTGTTCAGGACATCCAGCCAAAAGTGAATAGAGCTGAAAGTGTAGCTGGTAATCCTGGGTACCATTTAAGTTTTAGCACAGTGGAGGCAGCAGTGGAAAAAAAGAACCATCCATTAAAAAGTATTTCAAAAGCAGCAGCAGAGGATCCCTGCTGTGGTGGCGTAACTAATAAATCTATCCTGGACTTGCATTGCACGTATCACCTCCCATGCCTTTTCCAACACCATGGACTTCAAGTGTGATTCATGCCAGAATTATTCATGCTTTCACTCAAGCTTCAAAAAAGAGAATGTACCATTATTGGGACACACAAAGCTCTCTCTGGGGAAATTAGGGTGTTCATTGCCATGTTGGAGTTCAGTCACATACTGATCCCAGTAAGCAGGGAATTGAGGAAAATACCAGAGTGTAGCAGTGATCAGAGGAAAAGCCAAAATTAAATACTTAGTTCAGAAAGTGCTTTAGCATGTAGAAACTAAGAGGATCACATATTTAAGACAGAAAGCCATTGCAAAGGCAGTAAGGCAGTGTGGATTTATCTTAAATGAATCAGATTTACACCTTTAATCCATGTCCCTTCGCACATTTCTACCATATCATTACTAATCTTTCTGGAATCCCCAAATTCACACTTATTTAATCTTGTCTCTAGGTGGTGATAACATACACTCTTGCTAAAACAATACTGGTAAGAACAAATTGTTAAAGGAAGCAGGTATTTTTGTTTGAAAAGCAATCAGGTGTTGAGCTATCAGACTTCTTTTGTAGGCCAGTAAATATCCTGCTTTAATTTGGTATTTAAAATTCGGACCTTTCATGTAAGGTATTGTAATGTAAATCTGTAAATGGACAATCTTTCTTTTCAAAGGGAACTCAGCAGCATAGCAAGAATTATTCTACAAAAAGTCAACCACAGAAAGAATCCCTTCAACCTACTATAGGAACACAGTGGGGACACTTCAATATATTAAATTTTAGATCTTTTTCTTTGCTGCTGCAATTTTTCCTGAAGATCAATAAAGTTCATCGTCTCTTATCACCACGGTTTAGGGACGTTTAAGGGAACAAAATGAAATGAATGAAAAACCAAATGGAACCGCAGAGGCAGAACAAAATTTCACCAGTTGTGACCTAAAAAAATGCACAAACACACAGACAGACAGACAGACAGACAGACAGACAGACAGACAGACAGACAGACACTCTAAAATGGCAGCTTTGAGAATGGTTTATTGATTTGTGATCAAGCCTGCAGTGGCATTTCAATCCTTTTTAACCAGCAGAGGAAATTCCACCAAGCCATTTATTACAAATGTCACGACAACAGCTGTGTGTGTCTGTGTGTGTTTTTGTGTGTATGCATATAGATGCTCGCTTGCTGCTCCCTGAAAGTGTGTGTGTGTGTGTGTGTGTGTGTGTGTGTGTGTGTGTGTGTGTGTGTGTAAGCTTTTGATTGTGTGTTAGTGTCTGTGCTTATTTTTTTTTCTGAATCCTAGTTGTGTGGACACATAAAACATAGGTGGAAATGTGTCCCAGCAGGGTGTGTGTATGTGTGCAGGGAGTTTCAGAAAAGGTTCAGACAAGTGTAGAACAATCACAATGAAGAACAGAGAGAGCAGGAAGTAGGAGAGCAGTCTCAATGGAGGCAGAGATGGGGAGAGGGAGAGAGGGAAAGAAAGAAAGAACACGATAGAAAGTCAAAGAGAAATAAAGAGATTGAGAAAAATATCAAGTAGGTCGGACAAGAGAGAAACAGTTGGAGAGAGCTGGAGACAAAAAGAGAGTCATAGTGCAGCTGTGAGTGGAGACATGGTACACAAGGGAAGGCAGTGGTTCTAAACATTACCTTTACATTTAATCGTCAAACCATATTATATATGTCTTTTTTATTATTATTTATTTATATTCTCAAATGTCATTTTGACATGCCTGAAGAGTACAAGTAGATATAATTAGATTAATGGTGGCTGAATTCTGTTTAGTTTCTTTAGTTTTAGGGTGCTGGTATTGTGTATGCTCAGCTATTGCATCAAGTCAAAATGTCACATGTGAAAAACCGGGATGGGACAAAATATTGATACTTTATCTTTACGTTATTCGATACACTGGCGTCAAATATCTATTTTTATTAAAAGATGCAGAAACGGATGCTGTTCTGCACACAAACGCACACGCATACACTTAGAATACTCAGCGCTGTGTCAACACACATACACCTGCACATTTTTCCATCATCTGTATTATAGCTGGAAAGTGACAGAGAGAGGCTGTAGTTTGCAAGTTTGGATACACACTTGGACAAGTTACAGGCAGTGTCAGGGTGTGCGTGTGTTAAAGAGGCACTAAATGAAGACTCTCTGTCTTGTCAGATTCTATGAAACTGACACCACAATGCATTGAACAAATACATGATTCTTGCTCATGCCTTTTTGGGGTATTTTTCCTTTTCTTCTTTACTTCACACAGATATTGTGAGGTATCGTAGATGATTGTCTTGCTCTTACTGAAATTATTGATTCTGTCTGTCGATTCTTTTTCCTTCTCTTGACTACTTTGATGACCTCTACTTTCACTGAACACATACTGCTCTTCCACACATAACTGTAATCTTGGGTTAGGTGCTATGCCAGAATTATTACACCTCACCTCCTCCTTCCCATTTGGAGCGAAAAAGAAAGAGCCTAGCTTCATTCCTGAGTAACTACGAATAGTCTCAGTTTAACTTTCATTCACCATATTGACAGTGTTTCCCACAGGTTGAGAATGTACTTGTGGTGGTGGATGACGCGTTGTTTGACTGATGTACATGCAGACAGTGTAATCCCTGTTATTTTCTGCAGCTTCCATTTCATTTCATATCACAGGCAGAATTGGTTAATGCTACAATTTTTCCATATTCCTTAAATGCCTCACATGCAGGCTATGCAGTAGATGGTAGTTAGGTGGCTAGTCTCCAGTTACTGGCGCATATGAAATGCAGAAAGATGTGTGGCCAGAAATCAATTACTGTGAAAGGCGTGAGATAAGGCGTCAGGTGTCTTAATCTACCTGGGCAGGTTGCCCAAGTAGAGCCTATGTATGGGAAATGCTGGTATTGTATGCAAACAATTATTATTTGTGCTGCTAGGTTGAACAGCAAAGTCCATGCTTGGCACCTTACCGATCACCATTGTATGTCATAATCGTGAAAGACAGCAAGTTGTGCTCTTTTGGGGCCCAACATGCATTACATCATGTCTCCTGGCCAAATCACAGCATGAATTTATGATTTGATGATTGCCTAGTCTGATGCAATGGCCAAAGTTTTTGTGTCATCTGACCCTTGCATTCCACCTTTACCGTTTTTATTTGTACATGAACTTCAATTACTCCACAAAAAGCCTGATTGGAAATGGAATAACAATTATGGATGGCACCTGAGAGTTTTTCTCTAACTGATAATTATGTGAATAATACAAAAATAGAGTTTGAATTTCTGATGTTGCAATTGAAGTCTTTTACATGCTGGAGCTACGACAAGACATCTAAGAAAGTCCTGATGTACACCATGTTGCAACAGGCAACATCTGAGGCACAGAGAAAAAATAAGTTTGCTCTTTGGTGAACTTTGTGCTGAATTACATAGAAACCTGTACATGGACTGAGGGCAAGAAAGGCAGAGAGACAGAATGAAAATGAAATTTGTGTTAGAGGAACAGACACCAAGTAAATTTCTGTTTCTGTACATGTTTATGTGGCTGTTAGCATGTTTGTTCACTCAAGCATAATTGGTGTAACTGCAACATAATTATGTAGTCTAAACTCAACTAGTTAACACTAGTTTAGTTTTACTTTGACTAGGGATTTCCAAGTGAGGATAAACTGAAAACCCTTCAGTGGTTAACATTTACTGGTGAATATAAGGTCTATAGTTCAAGTCAGGCCAAATAACAAGAGAATGCAAAGTAACAGTGCTCCATATAAATGGTCTCTTGCCTCCTCTATGTAGCATTTTTATTAAAGAAAAGATACTGGGTGTCGACAGTTTGTTTGTTGCTCCTCCATCCTCTTTTCTCAGTGACTCTCTCTCTCTCTGTCTTTAGTAACATAAATCATCGCTGACAGTCAATAAGCTTCTTGTCTAAAAGTTTTAAGTGGCCACTAAAAGGTCAAAACGTTCAAATACCTCAGAAGTACTAGAACCCAGATACAGATCTTCTGTCTAAGCAGGCAGAACAGTGACAGTGATCCAGCTCTCAACAGACTTCAGCTGGGTTCTTCGCTTCAAGGTACAGTATGTATCTGGATCAAAAGCTCAGACGATAAATGACAGTCAAAAAAGTTTTCAATCCAATATATCTCTGAGACTGAGCTGGAACGTCACTTAGAATGAGTTGGATTGATTCATGCTGTTTGTAACTCCAAATTTATGAAAATGAAGGCTTCAATTATTTAGTCACATCCAAACAGCTTCAGACACATAATTAGCAAGTTCTTTTGAATGTTTTATTATTACATAAAAGCTTCTCCTGAATTCAAAATAATCTATAGTGCTTCCCCTAACAATTAATTTCAATTTTGACTAATGTGCATTAATTTTTTTAATTGATTGGACTGTAAAATGGTGAAAATCATCTAATAAAATTTCCCACAGCTCAAGGATATGTGTTCAAATTGCTCATTTCGATCAACAGTCCAAAGCCCAAAGAAATTCAATTTATTGTGATGTATTGACAAGGAATAGCAGCAAATCCTTACATTTCAGAAACTAGATCCAGTGAATGTTTTGCTTTGTTGCATAAAAAAACGACTGAAATTATTAATCAGTTACCAATATAGTTGCAGATTAATGCAAACTAATTGTTGGAGTTGTAATAATCTACTTATTTTGATAAACCTAGGTAATGAACTGCTCAAAACCTGTAACCTAGAATGCTGCACGACAAAGGATTACCATTACTGCTCCCATTGTTAAGTGAGGCTCCACTCAGACACAACAGCGGTGCTTTGAGCTGAATGCTGACGCTAACATGGCAAGCATGCTCGAAATAACAACATAACAATAACAAACATGTTATTGTTGAGCAGGTATGATGTTTACTACGCCCACTGTATTAGTTTAGTATTTGAGCATGTTAGCATTTGTTGATTATCACTAAACATAAAGGATAGCTAAGGCCGATGGGAACCTCATTACTTAAACCTTTTTTTTAATAAACTGTAGAATTGAAAACTTTGACCTGCTGGTGGTGCTAGAAGAGTGGACAGGAGATTACTTAAGTCAGAAGGTTTCATCTTCTGGGTAATATGAATGTCTAGAGAATTTCATGGCAATCCATCTGACACTTGTAAAGACATTTCACTAAAAACCAAAAATGTTGAAATCATTGTGGTGCTACAGAAGCAGTTATGTCAGAAATTTCATTGCAATCCATCCAAAATTAGTTGAGATATATTAGACTGGACTAAAGTGTTGAGCCAACCAAATATCTGGCTGACATTGCCATCCACAGGCCTCACTGGTAATAGACAAATGCTGTGTCTTAATTCATGAACTTCCATACTCACACTCGCTATTTTGATGCATAAGTGCATTCACACTGACAAGTACAACAACATGCAGTGCAATCTAAGTACCCAGATGATGCACAAAACAGTCAAGGTGAGTGTATAATGATGACCGCCTCACCATCAGTGGTCGCCCTCTTGCCTACATAGCAGGGTATTTTCAAACTTTTGAAAATGGCGACTGAGAAAGGAGAACATGTCAGCGATGATGGCAGTGCACATGACACGGTGCACACACAGGAAAGGGAAATATTGAAAAAGTCAAGTGAGCAAAGCAGCCGGCAGATATTTTGTTGGGTGACAATAGTGGTCACATGTTGCGATCGTCATTTCCGGTGTGTGTTTGATTTGGGACAACACTACCATATTCGACTTCATGCACTACGTATATGTTGAGTATACTGTGCACACAGTGTACTGCACGTGAGTGTACTGACGAAGTATCCGATTTGAGACACAGCATATGATGTTAATGAAGTGACCAGCTGCTTCATGAGACGTCAGTGAAGTCTTACTGTAACTGTTCAGATGAGTGGTTTAATAATTACTCAAAAGAATGAATTTGTACCATATGAATTTTTTTCTTTTTATGAATTTAGGACTTTTCTTAACCACTGGACAAACAAAGCACTTTGTACATTTGTGTGTGTGTTTGTGTATTTGTGTGAGGGCAGGCATGCTTGCACACATACTCCTTATATCTTTGAGACAGATGGCGCAGTCGAAAAAAATCTATAAACTCATCTTCTTTTGACTTCAAGGCAAACAGACTGGTTTCATATGTTCTGTTTTGATTTTGTTGCCGCTAGACATGCGCGCCCACATGCACGCACACACGCACGCACACACACTCTGAACATTACACTCACAGTCTCGTAATGTGTCTGTCTGTCTGTGTTTTTATCTTTCATACCCACACACAGTCGGTTTCTCTGCCTCCACCACCAAAATGTCTGTTTATAATATCAGGACTTTCCTCATTTCAGACAACCTCTATTCGGCCGCTTTTATATTTTTATATAATCTGTGTGGAATTGACTGATTGCTTCTTATACTCCAGTGATTTTGTGTGTGTTAAAGTGTTTGTGTTAATGATTAGGAAGTTTGTTAATGGTTGAATGATTGTGTGATAGTAAAAGATTTGACATCTGGAGTGCTGAGAGCAGCTTTGTGTGTGTGTGCTGCATGGTCCATACTGTATATTGTATGTGCACCTAATTTGCAAATGAAGCGTAAAATGACAAATTGTATGATGTGGATGGCTTGATGATGCTGATGATGATGATGAGTATAAGCGATGAAGGGTGTGGTTAAGGGACAATGGTTCTTTCTGGTTCTTCATTGCTTGGTTATTCAACTATACAGATGAAACAGGAGCAGCCATTACTTCGTTATTAGTTTAGTTTAAAGCAGAGCGAGTCAACCTCAGGACCAAGAAATGCTATATAATTGTTTCATTCTCTTTTTTAGCTGTTTTGGTCTCCACTAACTCCTGAGGGAAATATCTGGTTCTTTAGCCAGTAACCAGCTGATAACTAACTTCTGTCTGTTGTTTGGTGCTAAGCAAGTAGTGGGCAGTACGTTTTTTGCTGAAAATGGCTGCCTGCTGTGGCCGAAAAATACACAAGATCAGAGAGTGAACCAAGAAAAGGTAATGCCACGTGCCACAAAACCGAGACGAGCTGAAAAAGGAAAAAATGCTCTGTAAACTGAGTCAGATGATAATCTTAAATTCATCGTTGTGAGAACCCCCTTTTTTATACACAAACAGTCATGTGATTCATTGTTAATGTTTATTATAGATGCTTTAAAGTCTGAGTGGTGATTCAGCCCATTTGTTTTCAATGTCAATGGCTGTGTAGGATTTACCAAATGGAGACATTTTCAAATCAGAAACATGGGCCCTTAACAAGAAAAGTTTCATTTTTGAATTTGAAATAAAATTACTTTCTTGAATTGGTCACCTATGGTCATGTGATCCAAATGTGAATGAGTCTGATGCTCATATTATATCACGTCAAAGAAACGAAGTTGATGGAGGCTGCGTAATTCCAAAGCAACTGCTGCTAAGGGGTACCTCACTGGGGCGCTATTAACCCAGAGCAACTGATACTACAAGATTCAGTTTGTAGACTTGCCACACATGGAGCCTGGTCTCTCTTTGAATATGCGTATAAGTGTGTGAGCCAGTTTTAAAATTTGCTGAGATGAGAGTAAATCAAAGGTTTGGAGCCATGTAGTATATCAAATAAAAGATTGTAATTACATCTATTTATTTGTGCACAGCACCTTATCATTTTCGTGTTTATGTGACCACAATATCATCATCAAACATATTTACAACTATTGGATATTAGGTCTGATTTTTTTTTTTTTCTTCCTCATATTCAGCTCTCCAAAACCTTCTTACCTCTGGCTCCAAGCCCCCAAAGCACTCTTAGTTAATCTACCAGTGGTGAATAAAGGTGATGATGATGAATGATGTACTGTTACAGAGGGAATATTTTTTATTTAGCCTTTTTAGAGTAGCAGCATCAGTGTAAGAGCTGGCTGTCAACTTCAGAGAAACCACATCTTTGGGCTGATGCCATGTTTTCATGAGGGAACTGACCGCTCATGCACCTACAAACACATTCAGTATATCTTAAGCACGCTCTCTCTCCATCTCTTTCTCCTTTTTGACTTTCTCCATTCATTACCACTGGACACGTGCACACACACATCAGAGCCACATGTACACAAATTCAGCATGTGATGAATTTTTGCATGTAACATCTGGACTTGGACACTCTCCCTCTGAATACTTAGCAAGCTGACCTCCTTGAAAAAGGTGCAGTGAGATGGAAAAATGTCAGAAACTTTAAAAGTCAGACTGGATACACACAGAAACACATCATTGTTTATTAAAAACCCTGTGTATCAGACAAAAGTTCTGCACTGCGGGTATAAGATGGCTGTACCTCACATTAGTACAGAACTTTTTGAGAGAAAAAAGGAAAATAAACATAAGAGTGTGCTTTTAAGTTGCTCTTTGTTCAGTCATTAGTTTGACAGCTTATTTCTTCGCTCCACTCTTATATCATCTATGAATGCCTCTTATAGTTGATATCTGATGCACTCAGTCATATTATTTTGAGAGTCTGGAGTCTTAAATGCTACTTTTTTTAAAAAGTATACATTTTGACTGCTTGACATTTTTATCATCTGGAAAACCACAAATTGTATGACCCACATGTCAGATGGAGACATGCACATCTAAAGGCTTAGAAGTCAAACTCTTTGGATCTTTTCAGCTGTAGCACCATGTTTCCCTTTTTAGTTATCTGTTTTAATGCTGCAGGAAACTGTATAACATTAATTTTAATCTCAAGGCAGACAGTTCACTTCTATTACCTGGGTCTTGTTTTGTATTTCAGCTACAGTTACGTTGTAAAATATAATACTTGTGGGTCAGATAATTATGTAAGCTAATACAGTATGTGACTCACATCACAGTGACCCAGACTTTTGTCATGGTTTCTCCTTTCCAAACCTTTCATTTTACTTTGTGTTCCTTGTGTACTGTATTTAGTACATTGTACAAAAATATATGCACCAGAACTGTTGCCCATGAAATGAATGGTCATTTCAATGTCGTTTCTGAGAATTTGACATTACATTCGACATGGTCTTTAGTTAATTGTAGTTTGTTGTCGTAACTGACTTGAGCAGACAAAAGCTCACCTTTGATGGCATCTGGCACTTCACAGATGAAACCGGGTTTCACTGTACTGTAGCAGTGGGCCAACATTTCTCAGGCAACAATCAACAACCCAATGTCTTGCACTGCAGGAGGCAAATGGTGGTCACACCAGATACTGACCCAAAAAATGCACATCTGTAGCTCAAAGCATGTGAAATCTATAGTTCAGTGTAGGGATGGGCGATATCGCCAAAAATCCATATCACGATATACACAGCAGCCTCTTGTGATAACGATATGTATCACGATACATAGATTATATAATAGAATCATTTTAGAACAGGTTACATAGACCCTGAGGAAAACTAAACTGCTAAATATATTTAAAAAAAACATAAAACACAGTACGTAGACATACAACATTCATTGTGCCCCACTGTAATCATACAGTATCCTGTAAACATAAATGTTGCACATTTAAAACTGGTCTTTTTTTAAAGAACATACACTGTCCTGAACATACTTTCAGTATAAGGCAAAGACAATTCTTCTGTGTAATGACAGATACATGTAAGATAAGTGTAATATCTAATCGTGTATGCAAGTTAAATTGCATTCAGAGGACTCATTCATCTCTTGTAATGTAATGTAATGTAATGTAATGTAATGTAATGGAATGTGAAAAAGGCACCAGTTAACACGGCCACCGGTTAAACCGCAACACCTGCAGTCAGGGGTACATGGCTGACCGGGAGCAGCTAGCAGCCGGAGTACGGAGATGATAGCCGGGGTCTACCTCCCTCGTCATCCCGGGGGGAAAGCGATCCGATGAACGGACCTGCAGCTCTTTGGACCACTTTGGATATTTACTGACATTTGGTCCGACGTTTTCGGAGATGAGACGAGCCGCCTGTGGGACCCACAGACCGGGAGCAGCTGCTTATAAGCAGCCGGACTATGGACATTATCACCGGCTCGTTGAACCTCCGCCATCATCCCGGGGACAAAACGATCTGATGAACTGACCTGACATTTACCGCTGGGTAATATAATCCCCTTTGGAAGATAAATGTTGGTTTCACAGATGAAATTAACAACTGCAGCCGCAACATTAGTTTGTCTGAATGTAAAGTGAAGCTTCATGTTTTTACTGGACTGAACAACAGCGTTTCCTCTGGGGCTGCAACATGTGATAAGTATATATAACACAATCTAAATAAATATAAATGTATTTTAATAAACAGACTATATTGAATTTCGTTTTATGTTATTAAGTAAGACATAAGTTTGGGGTTTTATTATATCTACATTACAGAATGAATAACATCATTTAGTGCATCTCTCCGATCATGAGGTTATTTTTTGAGGAAAAAAAGGTGTCGGTGGAGCAGTAAAATCGCCATTAAGGTACACCCAGTATGCCTTGTGATTGCGTGATCAACATGCGTTATCGTGATAGGGGATATAATTCAAATCTCTATCGTAGGCCATTTTTTATCGTATATCGTTTATATCGCGCATTCCTAGTTCAGTGCCCATTTTTCAAAATACACATTTTAAAGTGGTCTTTTATTGTGAGCAGCCCAGTGAGCAGCCCAATACACACCTGTGCAATAATGATGCAGTGTAATCACCTTCTTGATGTGCCACACCTGGATGGATTATCTTGGCAAAGGAGAAGCGCTCACTAACACAGATTTAAAGTTTGAAGAAAATTTGACAGAAGCATTTTGGTTGCTTAGAAAGAAATGTTAGGTCTTTTTATTTCAACTCATGAAAAATGGAAGCAGAAGTATTGCATTTATATTTTTGTTCAGTGTATATTGAAGTCATGAACAAAGTGTTTAGAATAACGGGTGTGCTCACATATTAAGTGTACTAACAATAAAACACTAGCAGAAAAAGGCACAAATACACATACATTTTATTTCATTAACTTATGCCATCACTGCTGTTGATATCACCTTATTTACAGGTGTTTGTTTTGCCGTAGAATGTGTACATACTGTCAGTGTCTGTGTATTGCTGAACACCAGCTTCTGCGGCAATGATACAGATGAACTAACCTTACCTTTGATCTGAGGTTTGTGTAAACCAATATTAATTTGTCCAATGACAAGAGAAAGGTTTCATAGTGCTTAAACACACAAGGTAGAAATCATGTGTAATCAATTAGTGAAAGTATTTCTGCCATGGTTGGTCTAAATTTGTATGTTTTAGTTCCTTTGGTAACTTGACAAACAAAATGTTCTTAGTATAGTTTAAAAAAACACTATTTAATTTGTAATGAAACAGTAATACAATTCTTGGTGCTCAAATACACAGTATGGTATAACTTCATTTTTATTATCCAAAAACTACAGCATGGCCCAACATCCTCCTCCTCACTGTTGATTAAATGAGGTTCAAAAAGACAGATTAGTTGTTTCTCTAATTCACCAATTCCCTTGTTCAAACTATGTGCTTTTCTATTTTGCTATGGCACTTTCTTTTCCTCTCTCTTCTTTCAATAGTTTGTTTGTCTAGTTTTCCTCAAGACTCCCTTCCAATCCTTCGACTTTTCAGTCTGTCTTTCAAATCCCTCCCTGCGTCCTTTCATTTCTTCCCCTTCCCCTCGATCTCCATTCATCCACAGAATGAAAGCTAGTTTTATAGGAGGGAATCAGCAGTGTTATTATCATCAGCAGCACTGACTAATGTCCCCGAACACAAGAATTGTAATGCCACAATCAATACGAGGCTTTAATTATTAAGTGGGTATTGGTGTGCAGTTTGCATTAGCAGCGCTGAAGACTCATAAATGATTAAACACATTGAGTCTGACCCAGCTGTGTGTGTGTGTGTGTGTGTGTGTGTGTGTGTGTGTGTGTGTGTGTGTGTGTGTGTGTGTGTGTGTCAAAAAGGGAGAGAGACAAAGCGTATTATATAAAAATACATTGCTTTGTCAACTTACAAACTTTTGACTTGACATGACGTTATAAATGGACTGAAAGCAGTATTGGTGGTTAAAAACTATGATTGCATCAAATCCATGAATGCCAATAATGAATGTGTAGCACAAGCATGTTTTCATAAGGATGGAGAGTGCGACAAGGGGCTAGTTAAACCCCTGCAATATTCAATATCTTTATGAATGGACTTCAACATAAACTAGAGTTGTGCAGTATAGTGGGTCCCAAACTGCTTGACAAGGAAATAAAATGTCTCCTTTGACAAAACAATCTCAACTCAAAGTCCCTCCCACTAGCTTTTTTTCCCAAAGCTTTTAGTCCATTTATATAGTCTTCATCAGCAGATGGAGTTTGCTCAGTATGAAAACAGATCTATTGACATGTGAGCTCACTATGATTTAACCTGTAGTAGGGTTGAAGCTAACAAATATTTTCATTGTTCATTTAACTGACAATTATTTTCTTGATTTAATAAATTAATCTCTTTTAAACATTCTTTTCTCATAAAATGTGAGAAAATAATTAAAAATGTTTTCCGTTTCCCATAGCCATGATAAAGTCTTCAAATGTTTTGCTTAACCAAAAGCCCAGAATGAAACAGACGGTTTTGCTAAAAATGACAAAGGTGATCAAGTGATTTATCAAAATAATTTCCACATTAAGTATCCATGATACTGCCAATCAATGAGTCACTCATCATTTCAGCTTAAACCCCAAGTAGTATTGGGCTACTTGTCTGTGTTGGGTAAAGCATGTAAAAAAAACAAAAAAAAAAAAAAAAAACGATAGGATTGACAAAACAACCCCAACTCCACTTACTCACTTTCTCCAGAGCTTTTAGTTGCATCACAAACTAATATAGTAATATGGTAGATGAGTGAAGTCAACCCTTGTCGGCCTGAGGTAGAACTGTTCAGCACACTGGAGCTGATTACTGTTTACACACAGCAGTGTGTTTCCTTTCACATCCATATCAGGTAAATCTAATGCTAGTCAACTGCCGTGCAATACTCGTATATGTATAGTGTCGAGACACATACAAATGCTTTGGTAAACTCTTATTAGTTGGAAGAAAGACAATAGCATGCTGCCTTGGAATTACAGCCTAAAGTTTTGTCAAGCAACACAAATGCATAAATCCCACTGTGACGCTTTGGGGATGCTGCAGGTGTCTCTCTCAAATTTGTAGAGGATTTAGTTTGTCCAGGCCTGGCTTACACCTGGTTCAGTGTGTGACAAGCTGTGGTACAAGAGAAATTATGTTACAATAATTGGTTTTAGCTGCATACATTTTGAATGAAACCATCTTTCTGCTTTGGTGAAGACAATCCATGCTGCTGTTTTGGGTTGCCTCTGTGTGTATTTGACATGCACATGTACGAGCATGTATGCAGGTCTGGTTTTGTGTGTTAAGTGTGCACACACACTTGTTTGACATCTGCCTGAACGTGCATGCGTGTGACATACACACAAAGTGTGTGTTGCTTAATTGCAGTTGTATGTGGGGTGTTTTATTTATTTATTTATTTCTTTTCAAGCCTTTGAAATCCTATAACGTGAACCTTGTCGCTTCTTGCCTACGGTCTTAGAAAATCAAGTTGAAAAGTGTGAACAGCATGGGTTGTTCAGGTGTAAGGCTTTGTAGTCATAAGGTCTTTGATATTTGGCAACTTTTTAAAGCCAAGTGAGACGGCTGTGCAAGTAGGAGCGAGGGCAATTAACTGACTCGTAGCTGAACTAGTACTAAGGCATATAAAAATCAATATGAAACTTGTATGAAAAGTCATGGAATCTGTCTTTATCGTTTTACATTCAGTTTTATATTCACAAAACATTTGATGCATTGAGATATTTTTCTCTTTTTAAATAATTGTTCAACTTCCCCGAAATGACTTGTTAGCATTACAAGTTCTCTATTACAGTAAATGGTTCTTAGCAATGCTTGAGATAAACAAAGGTCATAGGTCTGAAGGTATTTACTGTAATATCAAGTTATAAGAGAAATTGGGCTCGAACAATCCCTCTGGGAAAAATGATACATAACCATTACCATGCTGTGATGTAATATGTACTTTTAAAATCTAGTTTTCACCTGCGTACAGTGTATATTAAATGAAGACTGAAAGATTCCTGGGTTTATGTGTTAAACTGACCTGAAGAGCATCGTGAACTTATAAAAGTTAAAAGATTTAAATATATTTTTTAATTAAAATGTTTACTTTAAGTGTGCTTGAGTGTGTGCTGAGTGGTTTTGTGGGTTAGTGATGTGTAAGCATATGTCACTGTGAATGCTAGTGGATCAAGCCACTCCCATACTTGTGTGAGTGGACTTTGAGTGTGTGCATGTGTGTTTAACTGCCCATTATAGTCCAGCGTGAGTGCAGTCAGCATTTTCAAAGATCTTTATCGTAACGATCAATAGGTACATTAACCATTTGGTTTATAGAGCAGCAGTATGTGAATAGATATTGAATGGGCCTTCTAAATCCTACAGTTCTTGTCTGAGTTTGACGGAGATGGAAATTAATCTGGAATCTGACAACTAACACGTCAAAGCAGCACTGACTCAAACTTGCAGTATGCATTTAAAAGTATGAAGAAGCATGCCCAGTAGGGATCTGCCAACATTGCTGTGTGTCCCTCACAACACTGTTGGTAAAGACATTAAATTGCTAGAATTGGGAAAAAAAATATTTAAACTTAAAGCAGACAAAGGCAGAATCATCCAGGTGTTTAACAGTTTATAGCGACAGCAGTAGCAGTGTGTATGTACACCTTAGTCAAACAGCAGAGATATCAATGTACACTACAAGGAGTTGTCACATTATATCTGATCATTAAGCCCATTTCATCAGTTAACATCATTCTCTACCTTAGTTTATCTGAATGCTGATTGGTTGCTTGCGTCACACCCTTCACCTCTCACACAAACCATTTAGAAACCATCCCTGTCACAATTTACCTGCTCATTTGCCTTTTATTTACTTGGCTGAAAGTTTCCCAGAAGGCAGAGTCAAGTTAGGTTGTCCACTGCTAAAGAGACAAAATGCAGCAATAAAAAGAAACTGTTTGGGTGTTATTAGGCTATTTACTGCTCCATTTGTGGTTTTATGGCTGACGTGATGCTCTCAGGAAATTAGTTTGAAAATGCTTTGTTGGCGGGCAGGGGATTATGAGATTGGGGTCCCAGAAATAGTTTGGCTGCACAGTGGGGCACTGGAACACAGTAATTACTAAATCTCTCCTCTTTCCTCTCTCGTTACTGTCTCTTTTTTTCCTTCTGACTGGCAGCCTTTGCATCTATTTCCTCCCTTAGCTTCTGCTCTTTCCCCCTTTCTTGCATGTTTCCAGTTGAAGACAGTGTATGTTATCTCCTCTCTTTCCTTTTCTAGACATCAATATTGCATTTATTATTCACTTTACTAACTCAAGTGAAGTATCCACTAGTTATTTCAAGATTTCAGGGTCCTATTTGCGTAGAAACTGCAAATCTTTAGGGATTATTTTTGTGTCATTATTCCATATTGAGCATGAACATTCTGTTTCATAACTCTCTCCTTAAAGGCTGCACTTTGGAAATATTTTGATGGATGGTTACACACAAAAAAAAAAAACACAAAATGTGGAACTGAGGGGCAAAGAATTATGAAAACAAGAGTCAGAGTAATTAAGATGGTTAAAGAGAGGATTACATCTGATATATACCTGTCTTAATAAAACTTCACACAGTGGTTTTTATGCAAATTAATATTGTTTATTGTTTTTACAACATCAAACAAGCCAAAAAATACATTAGTCAGTTGCAAATAAGCCAATATTTTTGGCACAATTTGAAATTGTTACTTTCCTGACAACACACTATCTTTTGTTATAGATAGATACAAATCTGCTACAAATTCATAGTTGGTGTAATGTTGAATGAAGAGGGAAACCTACAACATGAGAAAAATAATCATATCTCTAAACTAGACTGTAGTGGATGAAAAAATGATGAAAATTAATTATTAATCATTTTTGCTGGCAGGCTTCTCAAACCCCTCCAGGACCCTTTGTGGACCCCCATTTTGAAGATGCTGCACTTAGCCACCTGCAAAACCAACACGATGTATTTGCCATCAATAATAAAGGGGAATTAATAGAAAAGAACGATAGTTTACAATAACCTTTTCAGCTTTATCGCCCGTTCTGCTTTAATCGATATAGTTCATGGGTCATTGTACTCCACTTTGGTCATTCCCTTTTTTTTTTCTTTTTTTTTTTTTATACAAGGTACAACACAATAAAATGATACAATTTTCTCATCTTATTCCTAGCAGAGTGAACACTGAATTCCTGTATTTACTACACCATGTTTCAAATGTCCTTAACATTAAATTAGTCTACACAGATGTCCACATATTGAAGGAATACATACTGATGTGTGTATATATAACATAGAAATATTTGCAGGATGTACTTCATTCTGGAGGAATAAAAACAAAAAAGTTGTCTGTCCATCTTGAAATACAGTATTACTTTTGGATTAACTGCCAGTATAACCATATTTGAAGTATACTGTAGCATTCAAAAGGTGAAAAGTTGTTTATTTTTAGCCATACTAGTAGCATCGCTTTAGGGAAGGCACTGTCAGTTGGTCTGTTGGTACACAACTTTGCTCCAGCCTGAAATATTTTTGCAAAAACATAGTTTTATATCTTAGATAATTTATTCTTTCCTTCAAATTACCACATCCCAGGCAGGTTAAGTATGTTTTTGTTTGCATTTATGATTTATGGAACGCAATCTTACAATTACCATTAATATGCACCATTCTTCTGGTCTAACACCCATAGGTTTGTTGAGATGTTGACACCTACACAAAACTTGTGTCTACTTGTACTGTATGTACTCGGAGTTCAAAGGTGCTTGACATAAATTGAGATTGTAAACCTGCTTTGCATTCGGGTCACACTCAAAGTCGAGTCTGTGTATAATTTAACAGTAAAGCCATGATGTGAGTTTAAAAAGAAAACTGCTGAACCATTTTATGCTGATTTCAACCTGCATGAAGCATTTCAATCTACATAATATCCTTATCACATAGTGCCACAGGGGCAGCTTGTCTCTCTCCCTTTCGCTTGTTTGCTGTCCCCCTCTCTCGTCTCACTCGTCCTGCTCCCTCCATCTGCATTTTGCACACTTCTTTTCTGTCGTTCAGTTTCTCTCATTTCTCTTTTTGTGTCTCTCTCTGCCATAATGAAATATGGATTTAACCAACAGCTTATAGGAAAAATTCATTTTAGTAATACTAACATCATCAAAATCCCCTCTGACACAGAGTAATAGTGTGTGGTCAGATAGATAAGAAAATCATCATCGATATGTGACTGGATACAGCCCCCATGTATGTGTCTGTAGCACTCTGTGGAAAATCTGAATATTTACATTAAAGACTTTTTTTTCATAATTTGTTTGACATATTAATTGATCTTTATCTCATACACATAACATAATAATAATTGTAACAATAATAAATGTACTTGAGTACATATGTGATCCTCATAGACGTGTGCACGAACACACATCCCTTTTTCTTCTTGTGTGGCCACAGGATTTAATTGAGTTCCTGTCAGAAATATCAATTGTTCAATTTCTCATCTGTCACAGGGTTGGGGAGAGAAAAGTGTGAGGCAGGAGTACATTTACTCCCATTGTGTAAACAATCTGTCAGTTGGAAGAAACAAATCGAAACAAGCAGAAACGGAGAGAATAGGAATTGAAAATAGAACTCATTGTACAGGAAGAGATGACTAAAACCTACCCATCCCCTTTGATAACCTGTCACTGACTCACCACCTGTTTAATTAATAGCCAAAGCCTTTTTCTGCATCTTGCTGTTTATAGACTTCAAAAGATAGAAATATAACTTACATGTTTTATTGGGAATTGTTTATAGGCCACTCCACCTGTTTCCTGCCTAGGTCATAAAAAACATCTCTGCCTAACACCCAATTGGATTGATTTTTTTTTTTTTTTTTGTCCCTAGTAAGTCAAAATATGAATCTATAACAAAAAAAAAAGAAGCTGTCAGTTCTTTTTTTCCTGCTATAGTATGTCTGTTATATCACTCATATTTCTTTGTATTTGTCTTGCTTCACCAATTTAACTGTTTATGTTGCTGTTTTTTCCTTATTTACTAATCTCTGAGATTGACATCAGGTCCTCTTGAGCTTTGAAGCCAGTCATAGATAAGTGCACAAACTGTCAAACACCTGGTGTGCTGAATTTTTATTTATTTATTTTTTTCATTAATACCCAAACTGTTAATCTTGCATTTTGAACTGGATTCTTAATCCTCATTAAAATAATTAACACAAAGCAGCATCCACGCTGAAATGAAGACCTTGCATAAGGAAAATGTAGAAATGTTGAATATGAATGGGAGGCTGATGGATTACAGTCACACAGTATAATAAAGCACTTGTTATTGAAGTGTTAAAATGGTTTACAATGCAAGAGCTGCTTTTTTCTTCTTTTTTTACAAAAAGCTGTGATAATTCTAGGTTCCTTTTCACTGTTAGTCTTTGGAATACACAAGTTGTTAGCTCCTCTTTTCTGGTTACCCTCTGACAGGCTTATGTCTCTGCTGATAATTCTACTGTGAGGAGCTGTTCTGAGGCCATTTCAACGCATTTCAATTTGTAAAGGTCACAGCTTCTCACTAGAAGTCTTCTACCTGTCATGTCAATTTCTGTGAAAGAGGTATGAGATTCAGCAAATGCAGGAGCTGGGTCATACCACTGATCAAGGTTTTAGCATCCTTATCTGTCACTTTTTGAAGAGTGTTCTTATCTTTTCTTCTGCTAACTTTTAAAGCATTCAAAAGGTCTCCAGAAGCTGCTCATATACTCACCAAATGTGCAGTAACTCAGTTTTGCTTTCATAGTTTTTTTTTTTTTTCTTGCACCATTATTATATGTGTTGTGATTTCACTTAACCCAAATTTAAAAGTCTCCCATTGTGTCAGTCAGTTAGGTATAACAAGGATCTTGCTATTCATACGTGCAGAACAGAGAACTTTTTGGCCCAGTTTATAGGAACTTAGAGTAGGAGCTTTAATTAATGAGTGCAAAGCATTCTGTCTATCTGTCTCATATATACTGTTCCAAGAAAGTGTAGAGTCATGGCTTTATTTTCGCTATTTTTAACTAAAACCCCCTTGATTCTTAAAATGATTCATATTTACCTTGCGTTGATTCCAAACACGGACCTGTTCCTTTAGTTGCTTCACCAAGCCTCTTCCATGTGCCACTATATTTTATTGGTTATAAGAGATGGACTGTAGTTATCCGAGCCAAAGGGATTTTCTTTGATGTTTCTGCCACAATGTGAGCATGGCAATGATAAGCTACAGTCAAATTTCCGCTTTCAAAGTTTCCTTTTGATTTTAATAGTGGACAGTAGGACAGTAGTGAGTGTGCCTAATTGGCTGTGAGAAATATGAACAGAAATGCACACATGCTCAAGAATAAGTGCTCATGCTTTCAGACACACTGTTACTCACACACAACTGCATGTGAATAGTATGTGTACATGCTAACAAAGGAGACACACATGCAGGCTTTCAGTTTCAGCCATAGTAGATATCACATGGAGCTGCGTTTTTATACATTGATTCTATCTCTCACACACACACACACACACACACACACACACACACACACACACACACACACACACACACACACACACACACACACACCTCTTATTGGAAATTAGTCCCTCATAAATATTCTTTATGGACAGTGTGGGTTTTCTCATGATAAAGTACAGTGAATTACTCAGGCTGAAAAATTTCAGGAGATTTAGCAGTGGCTTAAATCTAAATGAAAAGTCAACAGAGAATATATCAAGTATCCACATGCACAACCATGGCCAAACTTACTGTATTTGTATAGTGGGAGTGCATATGTGCAAACTAACTTTGCAATTTTATCGTAACAAGTGCAGATAAGGTCATCTAACATTTTACAGTCATAGAACTACTGTGTCTGTATCTCAATTCTTATTCGGCTTATAACACAAGCAAACACATACAGCCACAAATATGCGCAGACTTCACACTGTTTTTGTGATGCAAAAAAACTAAACTTTGTCACACACATCCCTCCAATTTTTTTCATTTCATACTCATCCACAGTTGTGTTTTATAATTATGTGCATTGATGTGCAGATTTGTCAGCTTTTTAAAAAAATTTTTGCATGATGTCAAGTAGAACTTTATTTGTCCCCAGAGGGGCCCCTGGCCGTGTAACACAAGATCAAGAACACACAAGGCAATTTAAATACAATATAATAAAATTTAAAAGCCTTTTTCTATGTAGAATGTATGTATATAGAGTTTAGCAGTGAAATGGCTGAGGGTATGAAGGACTTTTTTTTTATCTGGTTTTGCCTTGTGGGTATTTGAAGCATGCTATGTCTGAAACTCGGTGCAGGTGGCGGGTGCTGTCAGAGAGAGTAGATATTGCTCTCATTTTTGTTGAGTACCTGTGATACAGCTACAAACCTTGATCATGTTTGTTAGTACATTCTTCTGTTTTAGAGTGATTGAAACATACTAACAGCTAAAAGAAAAAGTAAAATTCGACTCAATGAAAGATCTATAAAATGGAGTCATCAGGAATCAGCCAGCCTGTCAACATCAAACTCAGCTGGCTTCCTCAGACAAAGGAGGTGCTGCTAGGCTTTTTTTTTTTTTTACACAACACACTGATCTACTATTTACTATCAACTATAGTGCTCAAGTACTTTTATAATTCAGTGGTTTCTATATCTTGACCATTATTTTAAGTTTTGATAGGGTTGAAGTCATGACATCTAAAATTAATAGACATTTGCTTGGTCTTTGTCACATTTAATTCCAAAAAGGCTTCTTGACACCATTTTAAAAAATAATCTGACGGGATCATGAGACATTTCCTCCTCTTCAGCAGGCTGACCTTAACTGTATCATCTACAAACTTCACAATGTGAGTGATGGTTTCCAGTCTGACTACAGCAGTCAGTAGTGCACAGGATATATGAAAGAGGAGGAGAGAGGACACAGCTCTGGGGAGAGCTGGTTGTTGTTCAAGTTAGTCCAGAGAGATGTCCAATGACTCTCACTCTTTGAGATATGTTGGTGTTGGTCTTCAGTGTCTAACTGAAGTGGCTTACCCGGTTCTTACTGCCCTCTAAGTGCCTGTAAGTGAAGTAGAGCAGAGTTCTACAGTAGGTGCATCCTGAACCCCCCTGTGCAAACTGTAGTGGGTCAAGAAGTTCATAAGACTTCATAGTCATTCAGAGTCTTCTGTTGGCTATTTCTTTGCAATGGGAATCATTGTAGATTGTTTCCATACTTGGGGGATCCTTTGCTGATAGAATGACATACTAAATATATAATTAAATCAGGGTAATAATTATCAGGGTGAGGGCTTGTTCCAGCTTTACAGTGTTAAAAAGTATTCACAACACTGTGCACAGAAAAGGAAGAGACAGATTAACTAGAGTTCAGAAGGTTGTGTTTTGAAACGGCATTACTTGTTTGATAAAATCATGGACATCAAATCTTGAATAAAACACATTAGAGCCTGAGCCAGATGTGATGAAAAGCCTTCTAAACCCACCCTTTGTGCTTTAACCTAGCTTTGTGTTTTGACCCCACCATGGTTCTGACACTGTCCCAGGCTCAGCCTAAACTGTGCTCAATTTAGCCTTCTTAATTTCATGTTTAGTATCTTTTTATAAAACATTTACCTCAGAGATTACCTTATTTAAAATTCATGTTTTTATGATTTAATAACACGTTTGCTGTTCCGATAGATCTTCACTACCTTCTGAAGGGATAGCAATATCCTCACAACATGATACCTATGAGCTGACCACCTCTGTGAGTTTGTTATTGTCTAGAGATGATTCAATGAACTCCTCCCACGCTGTGCAGTCCAGACAGCCTTGCAGCATATAACCATTGTCTCCTCCGAGTTTCACCTTTCTGGTGAACACTTACCCCCTCTGTAGGCATGTGCAATATGCTGGAATAAGTAGCACAAAATCATGGTCAGCTGTACCCAGCGGGGGGAGTGGGATGCATTTGGTCCAGTATCTTGCCATGTCTGGTGGGGTAAGACACGTATTTATAAAAGCTCCTGAAAGTTTTTTCTGTCTTATGTATGTTGTCTTATAGGTCTGCAGAAAGGGCATAAACAAATATTTTCAGTGTTGATAGGACAAAAACAAATTGATTAGAATTCCTCTGGTACTCTCTGTGAAGCCTTGCTCAGTGAAAACTCCCACAGTGAAGGTCATGTTGTAGCTAAAGTTGTTTAAAACTGTTGGAATGACCTGTAATGACCATTCATGCTTTTCCATTACCTTTAACTTACACTCTGACTACAAAGTAGAGGGGCTAACATAACACTGACTGCCTGTAGTACCCACTCACCTTCGTTTTACTTGGTTCAGTCATTTCTTCTCACCCTTTCTCTTTTGTTCTCACTGGTTTTAGTGTTTGTTTCCATTTATCTTTATTTATGCCCTATTTTGTCTTCCTCTTGTTTATTCCTTATCTTTTATTTCTTTCCCTAACATTCTCCCATATCCTCTCTCTTGTGATCTCTCTGTACAGTATGGGGTACTTTTAGAATTTCTGACTTTTAATGTTTACCTTTGTGTATTCCTTTGATTGACAGTTGTCTGGTTAAGACTGGACTCTTGAAAATTCTTATGTGGCCTGAATGGAATTTTCTTTAATTTTATTTGTCGTTTAAACCAAACATGGTGCTTGCTGTCATCATCGTCTATTTCACTCTTCTGATTTCACTGACAGGGTCTACTTCCAGCTGCCCAGCTCAATTGATTTTCAGTGAATCTTTTCCCAGTCTAATACCTCATGAAAATTGAGCTTGCAGGATTCACTTAGACTTCGATGAGGATAATATTTTTCGAGCTGTCCATGCAGGTGTCCTGGAAAGTCTGGTTAAGGTACATAGCAGGATAGAGTCCAGATTTAAGAGGGAGGCTTTTTGCCAGGATTGACTGTGGTGAGGCTGAGGCTCTGCAGTGTTCTTCTCCTCAGCTGCCAGCAGACCTCAGCAGAGGCAGATGGGGAATGGTTTTTGAGTAATGGGTCTCCTGCAAGCTACAGTGTGTCTCAAGGAATTGAAGCGAGGCTGCTGAAATGTAAGCACCTGCTATCACATCTTTCATACAGGGGCAGGGTGCTGATAAAAAAGAAAAACAAAACTTGGAAGCTGTCTGCTGTGACATTATCCTTAATGCTCCTTGTAGCTTCTTTACAGTGACTCAGAAAAAGTTTGTGGACGTTTTTTGGTATGGGCTTCTTTGGCTGAGATGTGCTGTCCTAGCCACGCGGGTTGTCGCAGCTAGATTGCCATGGAGAATTGGGTGGCATTTTTCCAGCTTTAGGCAGCACAGACCAAGGAGCAGAAATCTGCTAGAGAGACACTAAAGGATGTCACAGTGGCAAGTTTATCACCAGCCTCCTACTTTTTTCTAATGAAGCAGGATGAGCTCAACACCACTGGTCCCTCAGCACTGTTTACATCTGGCCTAGCATGTGGTTGGATTAAGAGGAATGGGATGTGGGCCTCTGTAACCCTGGAATTCCTCAGTGTGATCTGCCAGCTTGGCCAACAGACTGGACTGACCCCTCTGTGAGTGGTGAAGCGGTTTATCCAGGAGGTGCTTATGGTTCTGCTGGATACAGTTAAATGTAATGCAGTGATGCCATGTGGAGCTTCAGGTTGAATATGATATGAGTTCCTTACAGTGACCATATTGGGAGAACCTGGAGGCGACTGTCATATATTCTACTTTTACCCTGAGGCAATTTAATCTTGCATGTGAAAGAAGTCTTCGAAGGCTGTTTATTCATTTGACAGTTATGTGTAAAGGGTTTTAGCCATGCTTGCGGCGTAGCTTTATGGATTGAAATGTAAGTAATTTAGTTGGTCCACTACTTCGGTACAGACTGACATACAGTGGTGTCAAAGTATTGAAACCCCTTCACTTTTTGCACTTAATTGTGTTGTAGGTTTTATCTTAAATGGATACAACTGCTATTTTTCCCCATCAATCATCAAATTTACTAAAAATCTAAAACTGAAATTTTTTATATTCAGACCCTTTCCTGTGGTACTCCAAACTGTGGTCAGGTGCATCCCATTTGCTTTAATTATACTTAAGATGTGTCTTGAACTTGATTGGAGTTCAGCTGTGCTAAACTGCATTGATTGGACATAGTTTATAAATGCACACAACTGTGTACATAAAGTTCCACAATTCCCATTACATGTCAGGACTAAAACTAAGACCTATCCACCTCTCTGATAAAATTGTGGTGAAGAATAGATCAGAGTAATTGTATAAAACCAGTTCTAAAGCTAAAGAGTGCTTTCAGGAGCACAATGGCCTCAATAATTGTTAAATGAAAGAATATTGGAACCACCACGGTGACGCATGATGGTGGCAGCATCAAACTGTGAGGGGGCTTATCAGCAGCATGGACAAGGAGACTGGTCGGAATTGAGGGAAGGATGAATGCAGCTAAACACAGGGAGGTCTTTGAAGAAAACCTGCTCCACAGTGCAAATGACCTGAAACTGGGGCACGACAATGACCCCAAGCATATATCCAAGACAGTGCTGAAGTGCCTTTGGGACAAGTCAGTGATTAACCTTGAGTGCCCAGCCAAACCCCAGACTTAAACCCCATAGAACATCTGTGGAGAGGCCTGAAGGTGGCGGTTCAAAAATGCTTTCCATCCACTTTGATGGAGCTTGATGATCTGTATGGAAGAATTGTTAAACTGCCCAAATCCAGGAATTACTTTATTGATCCCTCTACTTTTCCTTGAGGTTTCCAATAACTTTCCCTGAATATCCTGAACCCCTGTGAGGTGCTGGCATAGCTGTAGACTGTCCTATTGTGATACACACACCTAAGGGGAAAATACTGCATTATGCCCCACAAAGCTGTACATAAGCTTAAAGGATATAAATACGGTGCTCAGCTGGCAGTATGGAAGAAGTCAAGTAAACATTAATCAACTGCATTAATCATGCACACTTGTATACTATATGTTTATTAACCTAAGTGAGAAACTACATAGAAACTAAATAAAGTTACCCCTTAACTACATGTGTATATATAATGTACCTGTAAATGTATATTAATTCAACCACAGAATTTCAGTTCGGCCTTAAAGCACTGGTGCAACGTTTTGTGAAAAGCGCTTATTCACCTTTTTGTTATGTCTAGATAAGATTAGTGGTGTCGAACTATTCCTTTATCTAAAGATGTGTCACTGCACTTGCCTGAACTTAACCACTGTATTTTACTGATGTTACAAACCTAAGGGAAATCAAAATGGCTAATATCATAGATAATCCAGTTGGAGAAGGAGAGACTTAATGTGTTTCAGGGTTCAACTAATTTCACACATTATAATGAGACACTATTGGTGGAGTCCATTAATTTTTCTCAGAAATGATATTGACACTTTTCTGGATGTTTGATGACTGTGACACAATATTTACAGTGAGAGAAGAGGATCTGTTGCTTTGAATGTCAATGTAATCCATCTAAGCTGCCAACATTGTAGATATCGATATATTCCAATCCTGTGGTTGGGTTTGAGTGTGATGTGGACGGATGCTAGTGATTTTTTCTACAAGTAAACACATTCTTTTCACTCCATCTCCTCTGAGGACACAGCTTCAGCTATCTGTTCTCAAGAGCAGTAACAATTTTGTGGAAGCAAAATGTTTCATGGTGCCAAAAGGGAAATGCCTACCTTGACATCGCTGACTGAGGTGTTGGCAGGAACACAACGTGGCTGGTTTAAGCTCCAGTCCAGTGAGAGGGCAGTGTGATGATTATGTTCTGCATCTAAAAGTGGACAGACAACAAATAATCATGATGAAATAGGCCATTGACAGTGTCTTGTTTTCTTTTCATGATCTTCAGTAATCTCTGTTAAAATAACAAGACAATGTTCAGAGGAATTATTAAAATGTATAAACCACTGGGATATTAGTGAGATTAAAAGATTAATGATTTGTGTGAAGTTTACTGTTATCACTTATGACAGCATAATTACAGTTGCTCCAAAGCTTTTAAATCTTTTGGATGACTTGCACTTACCAACACCAATATAAAGCAAAAGGTGACTGAATAATTATTTTGAAAAAATAAATAAACATAAATGCATAAATTAGAAATACAGTAGTAAATATCAGTGGTTTAACAATTCTTAAACTGAGACCAAAACTGCGATACAAATGTCCACAATCTTGTGTTGTTCCTACAGCATGGCGGAACCGCACTGTTCCAACTCCAACTCGCTGCCATCGCTCTCAATGCAGCCTGTTGAGCTCTCATGACTTTATTAATGTAACAAAATTTATTTTTTGTTTCACAATGAACCATACAACACATGTAAACTAAATTATTATTCTATTTAAAGGTAGGGCAAACTGTTTGTAAATTATACCTTATACCTATTGTATTGTCTTCCAACTGTGTGTATCACGTATCAAGTTAGGCTAGTTTAATTAGCTCAAGATGGATGATAACCCTGCGACTGCAGACCGCCTGGGCACATTCAAGTCAGCAGTGCGGGAATATTTTGGCTAAGGTAGCCAGGTTATCTGGCACATGCTCAATGTTGGAGATGGGAAGATTGTTCAGTCTGTTATAGTAAATATTTTGGATGCAGTAAAACTTTATTTGAAGACAAACTTTCAGTAAAGTACAAAGTACCAGAAAAATTTAAAACAGTTTCCAGTTTCATTGGGTCTAGATAAGTTGAGATTTGATGTCAACTGTAGTCCTTGGGGATGTTCTGTGGTTCAAGAGAATATGGTCATGTCTGGGTTCAAAGAAATTCTGTTTTTATTTTTATTTCATTTTTTGAAAACAGTGTGTCATCATCATGACATCACGACTTTTGACATCTCTCTGAAATCTTCTTGTTGAGGACAAAACCTCACCCTTCATTATCATTCTGTGGACCGACGTGTACACACAGATATACACAGGAAGAAAAACACCCTGTTTCACTTTCTCCAATGCATGCACTCTCTCTCTCTCTCTCTCTCTCTCTCTCTCACTCACTCACTCACTCACTCACTCACTCACTCTCTCTCACACACACACCCACCCACACACACAAACACACAGAGGAAATGGAGACAATGATGAAACATCAGTGTAATGTTTGAGGCTCAAACATCCAAAAGGACTGACAAATGTCAATCAGCCCCTCAAAAGAGATTCCTGTTTTGGTCCAGATTTGTTTTTGAGTGTTTGTGAGTGAGAGAGAGAGATTGTGACAAAGACACAAAGAGGATCCATTGATATCTGAAATTAGATTCAAAATTAAAAGAGTTTCGTCTCTCAACATTGCTGACACAATATTGTGTGTGTGCATACAGTATGTGTCAATTAAAGCAAATATAAATAAGGTAAATACGTTGCGTTAAAATATGTACAGGTCAAGTAGAAACAGTTTTTTGAGCCCCTCAAGGGTTAAAAACAGTGATATGGGAGTTGATACACATGGTTTTGTAAACAGATTCCTTAGGTGATTGATTGAATCTCTTGCTGTAGCTGAGGAGTGGAGTCCAATTCTGTGACCTCAGGACCGCATCAAAGCTTTTTGCTGATGAGGTAGTTTCACTTGCTTCACTGGACTGTGACCTGAAGCGCATAGTTAGGGGCTTTGCAGCTGAGTGTGAAGCAGCTGGGATGAGGGTCAGCACCTCCAATTGTGAGACCATGGTACTCTACTGGGAAACAATGGATTCCTGCTTTTGGCGCAAGTTGCTGCCCTGAGCAAAGGCAGAGCAGTAATGTTGGTTTTGTTCCAAACTGTGATGGTGAAGAGGGAACTGAGCCTGAAGATGAACCTCTCTATATATCAGTCGATCACAACTCTCCTTTATGGTCAGGATGTGAGGCTCTCCAAAGTCTGGAGAGCAGAGATGCTGCTACTTCATATTGGAAGGAGCCCTTCCAATTCCAGAATGGAGCAGTTATGAGCATGTCCACCTGTGAAGAGACCTCAGGGCAGAGCTTGACCATGCTGCAGGGATTACATATCCCATATTGTCTGGGAACAACTCAGGATCCCTATAGTGAAGAGCTGTGAGAAGGAACAACCTTGCTTGGCTCGCTGCCACATTCTCTGTCACAACATAACTTTTTCCTAGGTTTTGTAACCAGTGCAGCCTAAATTAAAGAAAGAACAACCTACTTTTTGATGTATGTTTGCAACAGGTCAAAAGGTTAATCACACTGTCACAGAAAAGAAAAGAAGACATAATGAGAATCACTTCTTTAAGAATGCTGTCATGTCTGCCATTAGAAACTTTGTCAAAGGGAAACAAGAAATGTTTTTAAATGTTTTGGGTGTCGATTATTAACAATAGTACAAATCTGAATATTGCTGATGATCAGGAAGAAAAATGCCTGCAAACCATGCATGAAATTGAATTTTGCCTGTCAGGACTACTATTAAGCCAAACTGGTGTTTAATCTACGCTGTTAAAAGTAGCAAAAGTACACAAAAAATTTGTTTTGTTTATAAACAGTGTTTTAGTTAATTTATTGTAACTCCCTCTAAGTTAATTTAGTGTTAGTGTCACAGCCTGGCGCAAGGTTCCAAAGACTTGAGACCACACATGACTCGCAACTTCAAATGGGCATCTATAAGCAGATCAAATTCAACCAAACATCAAAGAGTGGAAGCCAGAAAAAGAGACTGACTGGCTGCCCTTAGCTTATATTGGCCTCATGCAGCCCATTCATTTTGTTCCATTTGTTTCCATTATTCCATTTTTGGATGGAGATGTTTAAAATGTAGCTTTTCTTTGTGGTTAAATCTCGTTGAACAGCTAGTGTGATGAAGGACTCCAAATGCTTTTTTACTTGCAAAGGTTGTGATGACACTCACAGAGCTACAATGCTAGTTGTTGTCAGTTCCAGTAAAAAGTTTACTGCTCACTGGTCTCCACCGCCGCCTCTGTGCTGTGTGTGAGAGAGAGGCTGCAACCCGACACCAAAACACAGTAGAGAATTTTTTTCTGGTTAATTTGGTTCAGGCACTGTGCCTTGAAAACCCTACATGCATGTAAATAAAATTATTTTTTCTAATTCATTGCATTTCAGTCAGTCTTTTGCAATGTAAGATTAATCGGTCAGCACTAGTATTATCTTAAATGATCCGATCACAAGTGGACAGCTCTAAGTACGTCAGTTCACACCTGACTTTAAAATGCGTCTCCACATGCGTCTTGATTGACCACTTTGTGATCGGATCTCACTTCCCCACTTTATATGTAATTAACCCCTCCGTGCCCCACTCGTGCTCTCTCTCTCGCTCTCTCACACACCACAGATTGTAAATAAAGATGGACATAGCCTCCGTGACGTCACCCATAGGTTTTTGAAGAGCAGTTTTGAAGCTCAGAGTGGGCTGTTATGTCATAGCTATCTTGCCAGTACTTGTCTCCACCGAACTCCCGGCTAATTCAAAAATGGGCAAAGAGGAGGGGTGTGTGTCGAGCCAAGATTTTGGTGCATGCCGACTTGTGGCAAGCACACGCTCACCTGTCTGTCCCTCAAAGTGGCGTGCCCTCAATTAAGCAGAACTTTAAGCCTTAATAAAAGGCTTCATTTTTCAGCCTCAGAGGTTGCCGCTTGACACACAAGCACATTAACAACGGACTCGTCTGTCGATTGGCTAAAAACAACAAGGCATAACTGTTTATTTGCATTGAAAGCGTGGAAGTGAGATCTGATCACAAGTGGTCAATCAAGACGCATGTGGAGACGCATCATAAAGCCAGGTGGGAACTGACGAACTGAGAGCTGTCCACTTGTGATCGGATCACCGAAGACAGATGTTAATACCATGTCTGAACAGGGCCTATGAAACTGTTGCAGGACTAATCCGACTGCGTCAGACAATGAAAATAAGATAGCCACTAATGTAAATAAACATCTCCATATGTTATTATAAAATCTAATCTGGTCGGCTTTAGGTTTCCTTCAAAATTAATTTTCCGTTGCAAATTAATTTAGTATATATGTATAAATTTGTATAAAAACATAAGACGGTTGAAATTGGCACACACATCCACATTTATCATTAGTTCATGTGGGATAAAACCACATCCACCACAGTTATTGTAATAAAATGTGAAAATGACAATAATATAAAAAGATAATCAGTGGCTCAGCTTACTTTGTGTTAAGCAGTAACTTGTTTATATGGTGAAAAATGTCAAGATGCTTATCAGTACAATTCAGTGTTGTTAATTTTAGACAATAGTCGTAGTCATTACAGATGATCTTTTAACTGATTACCCAACCATGGGATATATGATATAGCTAGATAATACGTATTCTAATGTGTCATGATGCGTAATAGTCTTATAATATTAGTCTATATCTATTAGTCTTATAACAGTAACATAATGCATGAGCTGATCCTGACTCTGTGCAGTAGAACTGGGGTAGCAATGCTACATAAATAGAAGAATGTCTCTCATTTACTTCCAGCTATAACAGTCCTTAGCGCTGAAGACACACAGTTAACACACAAAACAACACAAACATTCACAAAACAGATGGTGCTACTTTACATGACAATGGAAATCTTTAGCACTGGTTTTGTAGAAATGACAGTGCCCTCACTGATGTCAAAATTGAACTTGAAGGATCTTTAACTGAAAAAACGAGCTACACAGAGGATAAAATGCAGAACAGAAAGGTCAGACAGTTCAAATGACATTTTATTATTCAGACACTGATGACACTTATTTTCTCAAGCTGAATATTTGGAGGTATGACAATGGGGAAAAAGTGCAACATTAGTGAAGTGGAATCATCTGACCTTTGCATACTGAACAATAATGCAAACTGAGATCATGTGATTACAGTCACAAAAATAAAAGTGGCATTCTGAATTTATCTCTAGACCTTTACTAAGAACATAATATAATTAGTTGAGGATGAGATCACCTGTGTTTTTCAAGCAGCTTGAGTCCTGTGCTCTGATTAATTATACACAGAGACAGGTGGAAAACATTCTTTTCAAATGGTTCAGATGAGCTCTGGCAGTGAAAGTTGATATTCAAACAATAGCTGAAAGGTTTCATTCCAACACTGTTACCCCTGCATGCAAACATAATATCAAATGACAAACAGTGTGTGACTCACTATTTCCAAAAATACTTGGGAAAGTTGGTTTTTCAGCATTGACTGTAAGACAGGAAGTACTAAAATCATTTTCATGAAGACATAGTCTAGTGTATTTCATATTGTCTGCCTCTCATTTTGTACTTGTCATTCTTTAATTTCCAATCTCTTCTTCTCCACTCTCTCTCTCTCTGTTATACCTCTCATGGTATCTTTCTTTCTTTCATTTTTATTCTCATTCTTTTATAGTCTCCCACTAATACTTGGTGTGGTTGGGCAGCAGCACTTGCTTATGATGCAGTGAAATATCAGGTACATTTGGGAAAGACAAGATTAGAGAGCTCAGAGCGATCACTCTATCTCCCCCTTCCAAAGATGGAAATTAACTTTTTTTTTTTTTTTTTTTCCACCTGCCACTGTGACTGCTGGATTCCAAAATCTACTGGGCACTCAGTTTTTTTTATTTTGTTTATTTATTTATTTTTTACCAGACACTTAGTTGTTTTAACTAGCAGTGTGTAACTGCTTGTGAAAAATAATACAAGATCTACATTCATTATTTAGGTAAAGAGGTAGTTTTATTTTAGAACTCTTCTCGCTCTTATGCACATGCAAACACACACACAAACTGTAAAATTACATTTGATGAGGGAACACTAATTATTTAATTAAATCCTCCCCCTATCCACCCCTCCATGAATTCTTACCTTCTAGACAAGATACTAGCTTGATGCCAGATCTGGAAAGCAGGGGTAATCCTCTAAAGAGGGAGTGGAGAGCTGGTCGGTCAGCAGTCACACAGGCTTTGTGATGTAAGACGGGACCTCCAGTTACTCTCCACTAACTAACTAATGATTTGATTGAAGCCTCTTTCACAATCTGCCGCAGAGGCTGGTGGGGTGAGAATGATGTCAGTAAACTGGTTTTGCAAAATGTGGTTGATCTTTGGCTAGGTCTTCATGTGGAGACCCCCTCTACGCTCTCTTACAGTCTTGTCTTGAGAATGGTTCATAGGTCTGGGAAGGGTTCAGTAGCAACCCCTGAAGATATCAGGATGCTGTGGAAGAGTCTGGTTAATTTTTACACTTCCAACTCACCAAATTCTGACAAGAGACAGAGAAATTGAAAAAAAAATGGACTTTTATGCTTTCAAGAATTTGTAGATGAAATGAATGTTGTCTGAATCCAACCTACATACCTTTGCAGTGATCTGCATCAGGCCAATTGTTGAGGTTCTCCTACTTTGTAGCTTTTGAGAATGCCTGTGCTCATGTCAGTGAATTGACTTCACAGACTTGAGCAGTTTGAACTTGGTCTTCATGACACAGTTTAGGGTGTTGTCATCTTTCTTGTGTTGGTCCATACAGGCTTTCAGCTTTCTCTCAGTCACTCACCTGGTTTTGTATTTTATGAGCACTGTCTGGGTGGTTGTCAGGCAGCTACTGTATGTACTTAAGCCACTGAGACAGTTGGCGGGTCACTCAGTCATGTGTGAAGTTGCAGAACATGTAAAATGCTGGATCCTGGCAGGTTTTGAATCTGTGCTGTGCTTTCCTCTTCTGCATTCACCCCTTCAACATCTGGTGAGTCTTTAAACAAAATCAATCAAACAAGAAAATTGTAAATTTCAATGGTCACTTTCAATGGCACAGTCAGCTGACCTAAACTTTTTAACACCCTAGTAGTCTAGACAGTTATTTAGCCTTTAGCCTACCTTTTCTAGGTGCAGGGTAATTCCCTGGTAATCTGTTCATTCAGCTTTTATTGACCCACCACCTTTTATTTACCATAGTAGGTTGAGCAAATTCACCCACCACTACACAAAATTTCCTACATTTTTCGGGTGGTGGGTACTTATTCCCAATCCTACCCCCTCTAATCAATTGCTTCTCACTCCTTCTGTGTTCCTGTTTCTTTCCACTCCTTCCCCTCACTCTATATCTGTCTCTCTGCCAGTCTCGCTCTCTTTGCTGTTTCCTCTTCCTCTCCTCTCTCGTTCTTACTCTTTCCCTCTGCTCTCTGTCTCCCTAATCCTCTCAAGTGCCGGTTTTCCTAAACGATATTAACACAGGGATCATCTTTGTCTTGTTGAATTAAAATGGAACTGAGAAGATCTGAGTAGCTTCTGTCAAGTTAAAACCTTGTATCTGCGGAGGAATTAAGATCAACCGCTTTAATATTTTTACGCAAATGACCAGGCCAGGGGGTTGTGAACTTTATTTGGCACACAGCAGGATCATGGCAAGGTTTCATGACAAACTATACTTCCAAAGTTTGTCAGTGAAGCACTAAGACATTGTGAGGTAAAAGTCGGACAGAGCTCGATCCTCTTTATTCTCTTCTCTAATTAAACAGTGAAAGATGTGGGAGCTACTCATCCTCGGATATGTGGAGGATATAGGAGATCTATGGTCTGGCGTCAGGGACACTAACTGAAAATGGACTGACTGGTGCATTGGCAGATGGATAGTTTAATCTTTCTTTTTTTAACATCAATTCAGTGCCAGAATACATTTAAATACATCATTAGTAAAGTACTTATAGTTAAACAAGGCCAGGATGTTACAATTTATATACTATTATGTATTGATATACAAACCACTTACTTTACCAGTAAAAGTACTTACATTTAAATCCCTTTCAGTCTAAGATTTTTGCAATGATTTAACATTTAAAGCTAATAAATACTTAAGTTTTCTTTGTTCTAGAATGACAAGGGATGTTTGAAGATCATTTAACATTCGCTGTGAATAATTGCATTAATTTATTATTAATTATATGCTTGTTTGTCTAGAAACATTTTTACAAAATGTGTATTTGATTTCTTAATATGTCAAAGACAGATCATTACACAACCTGTGAAGCTTAAAATAATTATGGCTTTACATCAGCATTGTAGCATAACATATACTGTATATAACATGTATAACAAAAATTGATTAAGTACAACAACAAAGTAACGTTAATTGCTTGACTTCGTAGAAGTCAAGAATCAGCATCCAGAATGTAATTTATTTACAAAATCATTGTAACCAAATAATAACATGGGCAGTTAATGTTTTACAGCCTCTTCCTTCATGAGTATGGGATACAACCAAACTTGGACATGCATCTGTGGTTCGTATCACCATAACAAAATGCGAATAGCACTTACAACCAAGCATAATAGCTCAATTTGCTGAGCAAAGAGCTTTGGCCATTGTTGTGTTTACAAGACGAGAGGTTATAAAATGCCCTCTGAGCAGCACTACGTCTTTAGGGCAGATCGCAGGCTAAAGTGAGTCACTATCGAGATGGGCCAGGGCTAGCATGCTATCTTAATTAGAAGAACAGATATGATAGAGACTAGACATTGTCAATGCTTTCCACCTCTGGAGACAGCTCTCGGTGAGTAAATGAATGAAGCAACCTTGCAACGTGTATTGTAGACTGGTAAGTAAACTGCAGTTAATGCTAACACTGCCTATGTAACGGTAGCAAAACTTCCAAATGGCTCCTTAACAAGCAGTTGAAATGCCATTGTGATAACATGCTGCCAACATCAAGCCCTTTTCAGCTCCTTCTTTTTATCTGAGCTGTTTCACTGTCTCATCACAGGCACAAATCTTTTTCGGAAAGGCCTTTGCCAATCAGATACTTGATTGGGACGGATCGTCCTTTAAATAAGTATTATTGATTGGTTTTTGTCGTCATTGGCATCCAGTGTACTTCATTTCTTATTTGTAATAAGAAAATAAATTGACAGATGTGTAGCGATTGAGGCAGCTGCCCTACCAAAATAAATAAAAGGCTTAAAATGTGTGTGTGTGTGTGTGTGTGTGTGTGTGTGTGTGTGTGTGTTAGTCCCTTACCAGGCCTATCTGTCTCTCTCATAGTCATAGAGAATGAGAAGCAGAGAGGAAGAGAATGTGACGGCCACACACACACATTCACACACAAACTGCTTCTGTCCTGTTTCTCAACAACTTAAATTGCTGAAGAATGGTTGTCAAAACAAAGTCCTGTGGTGCAAAAATAGAAATGATTTAATTCATACCTTAATACAAAGTCAACAATCAAAAGACTTTAAGCAAAATAAATAAATAAATGTGTCACAACCTCATAGTAGTGAACTGAACAAAAGAAAAACACTCTGCTTTACACTCTGAACAAGAAAGGAGGAAAGGTTTGTCAGGGTCACAGATTTGTTTGCAAATGAGGGAACAAGCAGAACAAAGACTTTTTCCTTCACATCAGCACTGGTGTGTACAAACAGACCTAGTCTCATAAAAAGGGGAAAAAAAAGACAAAATGGAACAGAAATCCACAAGGGAGCAAGCTTTTCCAGGTAAATTACATTACGCTCCCTTCGATTCTAAGCTGTTTTTCCCTGTAGGACGATTATAAGGTCAGTGTCACCATGAAAAAGAAAAAATGCCACATGTTCTGCATAAATATTGGGCAATATTCTGTGCAATAACAGTAAGTCTCTGTATAGCTATTTATAGATATACCATTGTAAAAGTAATGGCGGTACATCACTGTTAAAACACGTCATCAAAATTAATTATAATGCATATGGTGCTTGTGTTTTTAAAAAGTAGGACCACGTTTCCCATAAAAGCTGCTTGTTCCTTTTACAGTAAGCTGCTTTCTCTCGATTTACAGAGGATAAATAAACACGTTGCAAGGAAATTATTTTACTTCAGCCTCTTGCTCGTTCCATAATTTGTCATTGTGAGAAACTGTGAAAGCTCCAGGTCCATTTGCACTCCAAGAACAGCAGCCTCTTACTATTTGGTGTTACACATCAATCTCTTCTAGTGTTACTGTGGTCACAAAATGGCTAAAAATCAATGTGACAGAAATCCAAAAGAGTCTACTGGCAATCAGCCATGGTGATGAACAGGCAACTAGCCACTCAGTCTCGATGCTTTATTCACAATAAACGTTATTACTTTGAAAAAAGAAATGAACGCACATCGGAGTATCTTCAATGCCTTTGTTTCGTTCTGTGCTTGATGCGTTTTTTACCATCTACCTCAAGTGAGTGGTAGTACGTACCCTTTGTAGCCATGCACATGTATAAAAACAGCTTTTGTCTGATGAGATTGAAACGCAACTAATTACTTTAGCAGTTTGAGAATATACTTGCCGGAGAACCACTGCTAGTGTGTATTGATTCCTCCTAACTTGGATTGGCTAACACAAACAGCTGATATAAAGCTTTAAAACAGTTGCTTGACATTTTGAGAAGTGCACTTTTTTTTTTTTTTTTGCTCAGACTAGATGGGAAAAAGAATCGATAGCACTCTCACAAATATACCAACAGCCAGTTAGCTTAGCTTAGCATAAAGCTCTGTCTGACAGCACCTGTAAAGCTCACTAATAAACACGTATCTTTGTTTAATCCATAGTTAATTAAATGTAAAGCCAGGCTAGCTACTTCTTCCTGTTTCCAGTCTTTACACAAAACTAAGCTAATTAATATTGGTGATATTTATGATCTTCTTATCTAATGCTTTGCAAAAGAGCAAGTGAGCGCATTTTCCAAAATGTTGAACTTTTGCTTTAAGAGACCACACCAGTATTTTTATGTGCTTAAGTTGATTAACTATTAAGTGTTGACATCCTGCCCATTTTCCAAAGCATTTTTATGTTGGATTCCTACATTACTGTCCTGGATTTCCATTCATTTCTTGCAGTGACTTAAACTTGCTTGTGATAGCTAAACCTTTATAACAAACATCACGTCAGCTTTGGTTTTTGTCAAAGCTACAGTAATAAAAAAAAAAGAAAAAAAAAAGAAAAATCCAAGCAGCAAACTTAAATGTCATGAAAATAATAGAATGGATTTGATTGTTTTTTTTTCTGCATTCAGAAGTTTGTTTAAAACAGTCTCTGCTTACATGATACACAATGACCGCTCTGGTCCTTTGCTAGGAATTTGCCCATTGTCAAATATATAGTGTATAATGCTGCCAAGAATCCTGAAGATTGTTTCAGTGTTTATGTTAATCATACTAATGGCTCACAATCAATGTGCAATGATTTATTAATGTCAAAATGATGTACATAGAATACTTAATTTCACTGATGTTACCCATCCCCAACCCCCCCTGGATTTAAACCCTGTTGCAGCATCCTTGAACAAGATACTGAATCCACGCCACTCTGCAGTTGACCATGACCTCTGACACCCTGGAAGGAACAAAAAACCCATGGCGATTTAAGAAAATATCATTGCATACACAGCACACACACTCACAAAATTCCCAGATGAAGAAATTGAAGTAGCAGGGCCAGACATAAAATACAGCTCTAATGGATAAATTATACTGGATGTGGGAAGCTGGAGTGACTGACAGCCATTGTAATTTTGTTCTTTCGTGTTCTTCATGCTCAACAAATTGCTCCACTGTGGGGATTAAAGTTTTCTAATATAATCTGTCAACAAACTAACACAAAATACTGCAGGCTGCCCCTACTGTGTTTTTGACCAACCAGACAAATGACATTTGTGTTTCCATGTTTTACACAGTTTTATGAACAAATAATAGCAGCATGTGCACTTGAGTAAACTTGAGTGTTTTTGCACAAGGGGATGTTTTTTGTTGTTGTGTTTTTTTTTTGAGTGTGTATTCGCAGCATGAGGTCGTACAGCAAGCAAACACACACAGCCAGAGGAGGCAAATTAGGATTAACCCACACACACACACACACACACACACACACACACACACACACACACACACACACGGTTACAATAATTAACATACAAAAAACATAATTGATCCCTAAATGTTATGTGTTAAAATATACCGGCCAATATTAAATCCTATCTTCAATAACTTATTGGCCTAAGAAGTCTAGCATCTGTCAGGCTGTACTGTGTGCATATGTGTCTGTGTGTTTAAGGTTGTCAGACAAATTGGCCTAGAAATTGGACAAAAAAACTTAAAATGTTAACTAATTAGTCATTAATATCTTAGACGGAAATAACCGCAGCAGTAGCCTTCAAAAGGAGGTGACAAATTTCTAAAATACCACAGGTTATTCGAGGACACAGGAACAGGAATCTAACGTATGTCTGATTTTCTCACTCTGTTTGTGTGTGTGTGCATCTAATTCATTTCATAGGGCAGCCAAGGACAAGAGGGAGATTTGGGTTTTGGAGGTCTGTGTATGTTTGGGAGGCTGGGGTTATCCTGTGTTTGTGTGTCTATGTGTGTGTGTTTGTTTGTTTGCTGTCTCTCAATGCCATCTGTTAAATAATGAGTCACCTGTGAAGTCAGTGCGCGCGTGTGTCTCTGTGGGGCAATCATAATCACTGTCGGAGAGAATTAAGATTCACCTTATCAACAACACACACTCATATCCATACCAACACGTGTTGACTGCAGTTTTACAAATCCCAAAGAAATCAACAATAAATTCACACATGTTGTTTTTTATCTTGGTGTTCGCTTTAGAACAGGAGGTAGAAGTTGGCAACTAACCTCGGGGAAAAAAGTAACAAAGGTCATCAGACTCAGGTTACTCATTACTTACTATACAACAAAGACAGGGTGTTAGTGGCGGTGCATGAGCATTGGTTCAGTGGCCATCAAATGGAGCATACTAAAAACTCAAAATGGTTTGCTTACACAGAGAGAGCTAGTCTAGTTATGCTGGTATGTAAGCTTTGCTTTTGGGACCCTGCATCTTTTTTTTTTTTTTTTTTTTTCCCTCCCCACTTTGTCCATAATGAAGCACACATCTCTTAATGTAAATGTGCTAAACACATAATGATAGTAATTTATTGAGGATCCCTCTGTCTTTAGTTTTGGCCTGTCATGAACTAATGGCTCATTCTCATTTAAAATCTCTGCTGTGAACCATCAATTTACTAGGATGATGCTTTATTTTACTTTAGGGGACACAAGGAATGGTAAGGCAGTCATGAGGTAATGGTTTCCAATTACTTGTAGGGACACTATAATAGCAACTAATGTGTACATAACTGGGAAGTAATGATCAGCTGTGTGGCATTTAGTCATTTGTTTGCTGGCAGTGGAGCCTTAGAGTTTAAAGTGGGCAACTGTGTGAGACGAAAGCGGTTTATTTATCTATAGTTTGTGACGTGAAACAATAACGTAGCATAGGGATGAACAACAGAAGTAGATGATGCTGCAGGACTGGTTTGAGAGGTTATAATGGATGTAAACTATTTTTTGTAGATTTTATTTTTTGAGTATCACTTTAAATCTGGCATCTACTTGCATGAAATTCTGAAAAAAATATGTAGTCAAGAGAAGCTGAAATAGGTTTTAACAAATAGAAAAATAGTAGTTTTTACATAATGTCATCCTTTAACAACGAGACACATGTTAATGAAAATGTTAAATTAGTAAACCTTATATTAATAATTACTTCCAAAATAGCATCTGTTGTTTTCATCATGAGGTCGCAGCAGGAGTCATGAGTAAATAATTTAATATGCTGCCCCTCCTTCTGCTCCCGCCTCTCCTGTGTTTGTGGGCATTACATACACGCAAACACAAAAACAAAAACACACAAACACACACACGAACCCAGACAAGAAAATTCAAACGCCTAAACACACACACGGCAGTGACATGTGGTGGTGGAGCCATTGAAGCAGAAATTATGTCTATTAATCAAACTAATTGTGTGCATGAATGTGTGTTATTGGTGCACAGGAGTATGTGTGTGTCACTGTGCAATTTAATTGTTCGTGCGTGTGTTTGTGTGTCAAGGGTTCATCGCGAGGTCAGCAGCTCTTTCTGACACCAGACTTTTCAATACCAATTTAAATGCAACTCTCATTATCATGCTGATAATTACACACGCATTCGAACACGAAGAAAGATGTGGATTTGGGCATGTGCACGTGATCGTGCATATTTGTGTCTGTTCTAAGGTGATTCAACACATAATGAGATGGAGAGAAAGAGGAAGAGAAAGACATTAATGCATCACAGGATGACTTGATGGATGTTTGATGAGCGGCTGCATGTCGACAAAGACACACAAACAGATCTGATTCATCGCAGCAACAGTCCAGTAAATGTTAACATCAATATATGAATCCCACTTTTTCTTTGTGAAATATATAATAATAATAATAATAATAATAATGATATAGACTAAAAGAGAAAATTATGAAGTTTCCATACCAATTTCTGCCAGACCACCATATGTATACATTTAAACTGCAAGTGTTCTTATACCACTGAAAATATTGTTTCTGATTTGCTGGAAAGTCATATGACAGGACATGTCAAATATATACTACTATGGACATATGGTCATTTTATATACCAATTTACTGGGAAATGATATGAAAATAAGGATAGGCTCAGATTGTCTCTCACATGCCATATGTACTTTTTTGAGTTATTAGTCCCTTTTAATAATCTTTCCTGTCAATGCTGACCACGAAGAAATACCAGCACAGAGTAACTACACTTTGACAGCCTGTAACCTGGAGCTTCCCATAACCTCAACTTTTAAGACCCTGGAAGACTTTGTTCTAAGGCGTCACCATGTCATTTTCACACGTTATTTGATACAGTTTGATACAGATACAGAGTACAGTTCATCTGTGGGACAGAACAATGGAATAAGTGTGTCAAATATGTCTTTCTTTCTGCTCTTAAATGTTTACATGTAATGACTTTTACATGCCAGTATCATTAGATTAATTGAAGCAACTCAGCGGCATAGGGAGGTCGACAGAATGGAGCAGGGCAAAGGACCAGCTCTCCAGAGTCCAGGGGTATGTCCCTCTAGACAGGCTGCCCTGAAGGAAGCACTGGCAGCTGCCAGTCCCAGCTCTCTCCATGCTGCATACTGACAAAACAGCTGGCTGCTCGAATGGCTGTCTTGTAGAATCAGCAGACGGGGAGATGATGCTGAAGAATCGGTTCTCTGTATCTGTAACGAGAAAATAAAATCTAGGTGATGTTAGGTCAGGTTACCCTGCTGCTCACTACTAGACATGTTACATGATTTTGGAAATACCAACAAAACTCAACATTAGTTGAAGTCTCTCTGGTATAACATAGCACTGGTTTAAGGTTTAGAGAGTATGACATACAAGTGTTTAGTATATACTTAAAAAATATCCAAATCTTTCCTTTAACTCATAACAAAGTACATTATGTGGAGTGTGTTTTTTGTGTCATTTGGTCGTTGCATCATATTCATCATGCCTGCTATGGTCTGTATCTGCCAGTCCACAGGTCTGTTGGTTTTGAATCTGATTGTAACCTCTCTCTCTCTTTCGCTCTCTCTGTATTCTCTTCCTCAGAAGTTGCTCGACTTCAACAAGTTTTCCTTCGCTCACAGCAATATTTAATTGGCATTTCCTCTTGGCAAGCCAATCAAAGGGACCAAGAACATGAAATCGTCCCGTTTCCCCTGGTTACTGAATGAAATGGTTCCTGTGGTGTCAGGATGAGTGTGTTCCCATGGCGACCATATGAGTTTTTGTTCCCGTGGTGATATGAAACTTATTCAGGTTCTTTGATTTCCCAACGGACCAGAACATGAGAGAGGGAGAGGGGAGCAAAAAAGAATCTGGAAAGGAGGGAAAAAGAGGTGAGACACAGAAGAAAAGAACTATAGAGTGGTAAAGACAGATGGATCAGGAAAAATAGATTTTGAAAGAAAGGGGGTTAAAAAAGGGTAGAGAGAGAGCAAGGGGGACCACTGCCATGGCTGAAGGATAAAAACAGCTTGTTTTTTGGTTTCAGGATCAGTGAATTGAACAGTTCTGCAGCAATCTTAAGTCTATCGCCAAGTTTTATTGCGACACCATCCATCCATCCATCCATCCAACCATCCATCTGTCTGTTTTTTCTCCCTATGTCCTTTTTCCTTTCTTGCTTGCGTTTCTTCTCTTCTTCCAAACCAAACCAAGGACCCAGGGAGCAGATTTAGATTGTTGTTTTTTGAGGTTTTCAGGCTCAGTGAATTGAACAGGCCTGCAGCAATCTGCTGTTTATCACCAACTTTCCCTGCAACCTGCACTCAGAAGAATTATCTTCAAACCTTGTTTATTTGGCCTTTCTTTGTTTCTTTTAGAGAGAGACTGTAAATCTAAATAAATACAACAAAACTGGTAATAAATGTAAACAATAGTTAATTTTGTCATTTTCCAAAGAGCAACAAGCTGAATCAGTGCGAAACAGTGTTTGATATGAATAACAATACCTGCCTTAGGGCTGTTATATTGGCCAGAGGTACACACATTTGAACCATGTTCCTTTGTACTAAACCATTGTTAGCTAACATACAGTGTGTTTGTTTGTATCAGCAAACACTAGTTTACCTTTGCAAATAAATGTCTTGTTGAGCACCAAGAGTCGTGACAAAGAGTGTAGAGAGTAAAGAGGAATGAAAGACAAAAGAGAGACAGAGGGAGAGAAGTCAGTAAATTAGGCCTGCACAATATGAGGAAAATTTGCAATGTGCAATGACACTGTTCAGTTTTGCGGTGACAGTATTACTTGTGATAAATAAACAAATATAGAAGTGTGCATGCAGTTTTGCTGAGCAAAGCTGAATGAAGACAAAAGTAACTATCGGTCATATCCTCTATCCTCCTCCCTCTGCTGCAGGTAACGTTGGTGGGAGGCGGGGCTGCTGTCTCAGACTGTAGCTATAAGTTTACGAAGGTTTGTGCCAAATGAATCTGCAGTCTACACACAAAGCTTTACTTTTAGCTTGTTTATGACAGTTCACTATTAGGTTAACGTTGGTGCGCTGGGCTCGTGTAAAACAAACTGCGGTGGATGCAGATGTTGAAAATGTAGCTTTTCTTCATGTTTAAATCTTGCCCAACAGGTGGATGAGGAAGGACACCAATTGCTTTTTTACTCGCAAAGGTTGCGATGACACTCAGTAGGTAGTAGATCCATTAACAAAAAAAGGCCAATTGTACATTCATATCAACTGTAAAGTTGCTGTTGACTGCTTTTCTTCGTTAGTAGCTCCTGTAGTTGCTTCACAGTAAAACTACAGCAGCGTTAACTGTGTCTACTTCAGTCTTTCTGATGTTTGTCTGATGTTTAAACATGAAATCTGATCCAGTATTTCTTTTACATACTATACCACATAATTGTTGTCACATAAAGAGAAAACTGAGAGCTTTCAGGAGTAAGTATTGATTAGTGCTGGGAGTGTGAGGTGGAATATGATCAGTGAGAGGCAGGGACAAACTGGAGGCCCTCCATGTTAGAATGACACTGGTTTGTTCCTGCTGACAGTTTAAGTTAACAGGCTTCCTGTAAATTTCAAGTTTATTTCAACCTTTTATGCATAAATATATCTTTTATAATTCATTCTTCAGGTGCTAAAAAAAAAAAAAAAAGAAAAAAAAAAAAAGAAAAGGGCCCAAATTGGATTGATTTTACCGAAACATGTCTTGGTGCCAATCCTGGTTAAACAGTCCAGAAACTATTTGGACTTTGTTATTCAGATTCCCTCTTCACATTTCTCATTTGCACAAACAACAGATTCTAAATAAGGCTTAAAGTAAACTAAACCTCAGCTGAAGGCTTCATTTTGCGAGGTAATCTCTAGTGCATGTGCGTATATGTGTGTCCTGTCTGTCAAATATCGAGTATATAATTCAATGCTTTCATCTGGCATGACGCAAACACTGATAATTAGACTTGTACACACACTCACAGTCACATGCACACCTAATACAGGCTGATTGAAAGTGTGCTCTTGTATATACCCAAAGGCTCTTATGCACCTGCTACTGCATGAAATGTGCAACACAAAAAATGTGTGTGTGTGTGTGCAACACACACACACACACACACACACACACACACACACACACAACACACACACACACACACACACACACACACACACACACATACACATACACATACACATAGTGGAGACTGCCTGGCTCCAGGATGGTATTGGCAGTTGTTTTTGTTTGCAAAATCATTTTCAATATTTTATTTTTATAAACTGGCCAAGTACAGTCAGAATTTGTAAAAGACTGACTCAATTCAGTTCAGCTCAGTTTGATTCAATATTTTTCTATCGTATCAAAGCTGATATCAGTAACAACATCTGGATGGGGGTCTTTTGTATCGGTTGTATCGGTCCGCTACCCGGAGAAAGCTACAACAATAGCCTTATTATCACGCCTGCTTTCTGCCATAAATTGAGCCTTCATTTTTTCATGAAAGTTTGTGCCTGGTGTCAGACTGAAGTGTATAGAGAAAGCATAGCTCATCGGGAACCAATCTAAATCCAGATGTCATCATTATTCTACAGACATTGTATGTACGATCAACATTTACTTTATAATGATGAGTTAAAACAATAAACTTGTCTATTTCCACTTTTAACTTGTGCTGCTTAATTATCTATTTAAGCTGCTTTGTGGACATTTATGTTGGTCTGTTTTTTTTTTGTTGTTTTTTTTTTATTTATTTACTTGCTCATTAATTTGCTGTCATCCTTAATACCAAATAATCCACTTTATATCAAACTCATAGTGCTGTTTTGTTCTCCAGACATAATGTCAACGTTCAGTTTGTGTGAAAGTTTTCCTTGTCATCTAATTTTTTCATTTGAGACAATCGATTTCAAGGACTTCAGTAAAAACAGAGACATATTTTGACATCTGTCTCTTTTTCAGGAGTCCATTTGTATATTTTTAGATATTTTTTCAATAGTGAGATCTTTAGCAAATCATAATTTTTACATATTTGGCAGGCTTGAAACTTACTTGAGGTTTTGCTGTCATGTCAGTATTATCGGCAGAAAATAGTTTACTCTTGATTTGATCAACTTTTGGATAGACTGGTTTGTTTTTTGTTTTCTCTGTGGCCTGACACTGTCTTTTGGGCAGACTGACAAAAGCATACTTGTCTGTTTGTTCATAATTTGCCCTTTCTCTTAAGCGTTGACAGAAGCTTTTAGAAATGCTAAGAAAAGTCAAACAGGGACAGAGGAATCGATGTAAAGTTTAGCAAAGCTGCACCAAAACACTTTGGGCACAGACAGAAATCATCAAATGCAATTCAAGGCCTTCCAGTGAAATTTCCTAAAACTGTTATTGTTTCTGTGATGAAAGACTGCATGAGTCAAGGCAATCATTTAAGTCACTGTTTGGTAATATGCACCACAATTTTTTTAATGACCGATGTACAAAAATGATTATTCATTCCACTCAAAATTTAAAGTGGTTCTTTAAATATATATCAACACCTGCCATTTCTTAGAAGTTTTCTTAAGAAAGGGTTGCCTGACAGCTTTATAGGACAGGATCCCAGGTACGGGATAATATAAAAGCCTCGACATCTGTGAGAGTGAGACTTCTGGAGCACACACTCAGCTAAACAAGTGATAAGCCACCAAAGAACAACCTAAAGTCAACAATCTTAGATCATTGAAATCAAGAGAACCACATCATGGACAGGGAGACGGCCTGAACTGTCACATTTAAAGTGGGGTTGGATAACATTTCATCACATCCAACTTCAAATCTCCTTATCGACTCAGATGTTGGAGTACCTTATAGAATCTAATTAGGTTTGGCTTTCAACATATTTATGATTATCATATTTATTTATAACTAAAGCTATAAATAACTGCAACTCTCTAATCACAACTTGTTGGCTGAGAGGACAGAAACATTGAATCTTTGAGTGGCAGCCTGATTTATGTTCACAACCTGTGGCCTCTTAGCAACCTGAAAATTAGACGAACAAGATATGAAATTTTGATTATATATGCATCTCATACATGGAAATGTGTTGCCTGCTTATTTGTATACCTTTTCTTCCACAAGCTTCTTGCTCTGAATACTAGAGGTCCTGACTCCTGATCCTGAAATATGAGGTTGTTAAGCTTGAAATATTGATATGACATGTATGAAAGTTTAACTGGGTGGTCCTTTTGGTGGTGTTTGTCATTTTAACCAGTGGATGATGATGATGTTTGTCGTTTCACTGTCCCAGTGGACAGTAAACCAGATGCCAGTCTGCGAACTGTCACACAGTACACCTACTGTATCTTATAAGACTACAGTCATGGACGGATTAGGAGAAAATGTTAAAACAGGTAAATATTTGGGGAAATATACTTTATTACTTTCTTAGTGTGAGATGAGAAGATTGATGCCTCTCTTATGCTTGTACGACATGTTAATGAGTGAGCTTTACAGGTGGCTTTAAAACACCTGCACCTTCTCTTTCAAAGAGAGGTGTAAGAGGCCAGGTGAAAAGTGTCTGCTGTTTTTTTCTCTTCACTTCACGTGCACACGCCTCCATTTTCCATTTCTCCTCTCCACTGTCTCATTCACGGATCATTATACTCTCTCTCTAGAAGATAATTATGAGTGAAAAGATGAGTGACAAGTTATTTTATACACATGACACATTCAGAGACAGACGAAAGTACATGCACATGCACACAGTCTGTGGTTAAATAATTATGAGGAAACATTAGAGCATAATGTTGGCTCCTATCAGTAAGTAATCACAGTATCACACACACACACACACACACACACACACACACACACACACACACACACACACACACACACACACACACACACACACACACACAAACAAACACACACATATAAAGCTAGATCTGCTTCACAGCATGTTTTCCCATCACATGAAAGGCAACTTGAGGATCCTAATACTTCAAACCCCATGCTGTGAACACCACAGGGATTTGTGCTCCCTCCTCTGTCCACCACACCCACTCAACTACTCACTGTACCTCTTGCTACTATACATTACCTAGCTCAAAGGTGCTATGTGAGGCATTTAGAAATCAATAAATTTGAACCACATTCATTATCAGTAATTAGTCTAAGTAAACGAGAACATCAGTCAGAACAGACTGGCAGGTCTTCAAGTTTTTAATTGAGCATTTTGGAGTTCAGAGCTTATTGCAGTATTGCTTTACAATAAAACAGCACTGCTTTACAGCACATCGCTGTTACTTTTTCACAGGTTTTTGAAGTTAAATCATGAGAAAAAATTACTTCCACAGTTTAACAGTATGATTATTGTTTTAACTTGAAAACATGTCAGTAAAGAAATGAAGTGTTAAAACAACTACTTTTCTGTCTGTGACCCTGGCTAACACCCATGCAAGGCTAAAAAGCTTGAGGCCATTAGTAAAGTCTATTTTCTGTAGAATTTGCAATATGAAGAAAATAGACAATTTGACAAAGCTCTGCATGTGCTACTTGTGTGTCTCACTGAGGCGTTCAAGTTTAGTACATTTAACCTTAGCACTGCAAAGAAACTGTGAATAACGAATAAATTAAATTAACATGTCAATGTATATGACTTTTTTGGCTAAAATGTGAATAAAACCTTTTTCTTGTCTTATTTTAGAAAAAGAAATCTGCTTAAACAAAGGTAAAAAGGGCCACTCGTATGTTTCCTGGCTTTATGGGAACCATCGTTCACATGGAAACATTGGCTGCAAGTACAACCATGATGGAGTCCTATCTTTCACTTTCATATTTACTTTGATTGCATCATTCATCTCTGCTTGGCTTGTAATTAAAATATTTCAAACAGCACTTGAAGGCATCCTAATAGCTGGAATAGCAAGTGGCATCATTATGCTGCCGCACATTGATTTCAGCAGAACTGACACTTGTTGCCCTCGTGTCACATTGAATACTCCAAAATAACTGAATCAATTTTTGACATTTGGTCACATCTGCCTGCGGGTGCATTTCTTATTTATTTAATTATGCTATTTTCATAGCATGAGTTGTTCTGCTGCTTTCCTGTGTTCATTTATTAGTTAGACTCAGTTGTAATTAACAGCAAACACAAGCAGTCTGTCATGATCACCCTGGGTTCATGCACGACAGAATGTGCCAAAGTAAAGTCGACAAGGTGAGGAAGATGGATCAGTGTCAAATGTATTTTCTATTTCTAACTTTATGGAAAAACAAAGAGCACAAAGGCATGAACTCACACTTTTGTTTATGCATCAAGGAGACGGAGGAAGAACAAAACACAAATGAAACTTGTCTCCAACGTAATTAACACTCATATTACATAAGCTGACTACTGACTAGAAAGAGCATAGATCCCATTGTTTATATGCTGAACTGACAATGGCGGACTGATGATAGTGTATTTCATTTAAGTCCACAGAGTGCTACCTTCAGGTTAATGGTAAGAAGTATCAGAATTATGAGTCAAACAGAACTGAATAACATGAAAATACAAAGGCACTTATGATTTTCCATAAATACTAAGTTGTGGAGGTGGAAATATTGGCAAGGAAAAGTGCTATATTGATTACTAATGTAATGGGTCGTGATCTTTGGGTCATTTTCCATTCAGTTCTTTTCTCCTGGTGCACCACCGCATGCCAGAGATTTCAGGCAATATAATCCCATGTGAGTAAATTTAGTGGCAAACCAGTCACAGCTTCTCACCCATTACTTGCTCGTTGTTTGTTTACACCACTGGCGACACAGTCGGCATCCAGCCCATGTTTGTGTGTGCATCTGATTGAGAGGGGAAGTGAGAACCACAGAGTAGGGTTTGCGGGTCTGTCTGTCTATATTAAAAGTTTCCCGCAGAAAGGGACTGTTTTTAATTGTGTCTGGAGGGTGTGTTTGTTTTGTGTTTGCTGACCTCCCTGAGTGCATGCAGATGGTGCCTGGAACAACAAGGGCTGGCAGGGCTCACATCAGCCTCTTTGGCTGGATTTCTGTTTATCTTTACAATGTTTAAGCTTGTATATCTACCAGGGTTATTTAGACAGATGCACATAGTGCTGACCCTAACTGCATCCTGTACCTTTAGGATGAACAGGAGAGACAGACCTTATCCCCAACTATCAGAACCTTACTCCATTAATGCTCTTGTGGCTGGATGGGAGCAAATTCCTGCAGGAAGGTTCTAGCAGCATATTATAGCATTCACATACTTTTGGTCATGTAGGAAAAAAAAAAAAAAATACTGTATATGTATCTGTGTGTATATATATATATATATATATATATATATATGTGTGTGTGTGTATATATGTGTGTGTGTATATATGTGTGTGTGTATATAGAGAGAGAATTAATTGGCAATTTCGATAGTTTATTAATTATACACACATTGTGTTCGATTGAGCAACATACAAGTGTGATGTGGAAACAGTTCGAGACTTTTCAGGATAGCAGGAGAAGTCCTGTGTCCAGAAGTGCATATTCTTTAATTCTGAGAGATATCAGACACAAATAATTCAATAATTATTTCAAGCAGATTTTTTTGTTTGAACAAAAATGCAAAGAAAGAGAAAAAACAAAACAAAAAAAAAACATATATCTCAGCTTCTTAAATGTAAATACTTGTTTTCAGTATTGTATGACTGTAAAGTGAATACTTACTGAATGCCAATGTTATTTTCTGACATTTTATAGACCCATCAGTCATCTGATTTAGTGAGAAAATAATCAGTTTTTCAGCCTTAATAGAAAGATAGATTCTCTTATGCAATACACAGTTAGACATGCCGGACTGCATTTCACAGACACACTTTTTCACAGTCGGCCTTTGTTTCATCACGCGTTCGCTTACTCCTGCAGACACAGGTACATTTTCCTTTTCATAACTTTTATTTGAACCCCTCATCAAAATACCCCGTTCCTTTCCAATAAGTTTTCTCATACCAAATATTACTTGTGTATAGGCTTTCTCATTCTCTTTGCCTCTTTCTGACTCTCCATGTGACTATGAAAGTGTGTTAAAATGTGTGTGCGTGTGCAGGTGACTGTGTGTGGTGGTATGCGCATTGAGTCTGTGGTTAATAATTGAAAAATGTCCTCAGGGCTAGGTAAAGCAATGTGAGTTACTGTGTCCATGAGAGGACAGTACATTAATGTTAAACAGCATTCAAAGAGACAGCATGAAAATAGCAAATTTGAACAAATACAAATGTACAAGATCAGGCTGTTTTCTTGATAGTGAGCAGGATAGAGCTCACCTGTTTCAGGTCTTCTTATTTATATGTATTTGAATTTTAAGTTTTATCATTTTTTATAGAAGATGGATACAATATACATGAAATATAGACTGAATTATTTTCTTCTTTGAGATGTCTTTCTATGACTCGTAGAGCTTGTAACTCAACATACTGTAGTGGGCATTGTATTGTATTACTTTTTTAAAGTCTTCTTTGAGTGCTCCCATGCCTGGGGTTCAGTCCAGTTGGTCCATATCAAGGAAAACAATATCTACACAATGCTGCCTTTTTAGTTGCAGTCTGGCCCATTACAAATTAACCAAGAGCTCATTTTAGTGACAGGTAGCTCACTGACTGGACTTTTGCGGCAAGTGATATCCTGCATCATCAGCTCATCATTATCATCAGCTCTACATAGACCCACATGAGGAAATCACTTTCCAGTGACAGACATTATCTTCTGTGGTGGTCACAAAGGGCTCAAAGAATTGATTCTGTGCACAATTAGTCCAGACTGCCACTGCACCTTTGTCTATCATATTCAGCGATGGAGCATAACTAAGCATAGTTACTCAAGTATTTGAAATACTTGTTCTTCATACAACTTTATATTGTTACTCCACTACATTTCAGAGGGAAATCTTGCTAGTTCCTTTTCACGTGAAGAGACATATAACGCATATGAAGAGCTTATAAAGGGTACACATTAAAGACCCCTTTCCACTGAAGTGAATTGAAGACTTTTGGACCCCATGTGAGGATTTGGTTAACAAAACAAAAAAGGTTTAGGCTCTGGGTAATTAAGTAGCACACAATCAATGAGAAGTGGATTAATCTATAATAAAGATAATAATTAGTTGCAGCCCTATATAATAGTGAAAAATGAGTTACACTTCAACCAACAACAATGTAGCTCGTCTTATGCATGAATACATCAGTAATGATAAGCTAATGATATGATAAGTAGTACAACAGTCACATTGGACGTTTACTTTTGATGCCTTATATACATTGCCCTTACAATACTTATAAATTATATAGTGACACATAAAACAGGACTTGAAAGAGGCACCCTAATGTTACAGAAAGGTCAACACACTAAGTCTGTTTTAAGTCTTGTCTTTGGAAAAATCCCTGCTTACACATGGGGCCCATGCATACGTGTTGCCATGGTTACCAGATACTTGAGCATGAATGTAAGCTATAGATCACCTATAGCCTGCTGATCGGTCGTCACAGTCAGCAGGAGTGGAGCTTTTGACTGCGATCAGTCTCTCCTGTTGTTGGTCTGCTTTTCTTTCAAGTTCAATTCATGGCTTTCAAACCAGCCCGCATAAACCAAATTAAACGGGCAAACGCACCAGACCATACGGGTGAGGTGTGAAAGTGCTATTTACTTTCCTACTTTGATTACCTGTTAAACAGCTTGGCATGGCACACAGGGGCTAATTATCTATGCTGGTCACACTGCAGATGTCTTATCTCTGGTACTGAACGCCTCCTATCTCATGTTAGTTGACCAGTCTTCCACAAAATTGGTACAATTTTTTTTCCTCGTTTCACCCAACATTTCTTTGGGTCATGTGTAGATTAGGTATCAGCAGTCTTCACACACTCACAGCTGTGACAGGTTTGATGTGTCCTTGATAGCAGCAGTCACAAATTGCAATAAATCCGAACAAAAGTGGGTCTTGTGGCTGATATGTCAAATAAATGCTCAGGAGAATTCTCGACGCCACCAAATGTGTTGCCTGAAGCAAACTGTCATGACAAAAAATGAAATGTGTCAGGCTTAAAAAAACTGCTCAATAACAAATCAAATTGCTGTCACAAACAAGCAAGTTGAGAAATAATGAACTGAGTGTATGTGTAACCTACCGTTCAATTTTTTTTTTTTTTTTTTTTAACTGACATCTCTGAACTTCTTGTTGTTAGGTTAGTGTAACAGCCATGATGTGTAACTGGAACAACTGGAATAATGTACCAAATACAGTTAGTTAATGCATGTACACCATCACCGGGTCAGCTCTGTCTTTGACCATTATCCAGTGGTTCGCAGCACTGAGAGAAAACAAAGTTTGCCTTTATTCAGCAGCTCCAGAGCTTTGTATTTTTAAGCTGTCTTTACTTTGTGTTATTTTATTCTAAGTTCGTCACCAACAGCTTCTGTCGCCTCATCTGACAGATAAATGACATTTTCATGCAGGTTTAGAGTCACAGATGATGGCATCAGTGACTTGGCAGGCCGTGCGCTACACAATCATGATGTTGTGGGTTTAATTCAGCTTATGGACTTTATCACTCGCCATACACATTTCTTATTTGTCCATTTGTCTGTGTGCAGAGATAAAGCAATGAAGCAAAATGAGTAAATAAATGCTGATACAAACAAAAGAATCCTTTCTATCTGCCAGAGACGGGGGAAGACAGAAGTGCGGGGGGAAAAAAAAAGGCAAGAGAAGGAATTAATGTCCCTTGTCTTTTCTTCTAAAAGCCACCTATGGTTAGGTGATGACCTGCTGGGGCTTGAAGGGAAAGGTTTCTTCCTCTGAATTTAAATTAATCATACTTACTGCAAGGTTCAGAGAAAAATTCCTTTAATCACCATCTAGTCAAAGTATTGTCAAGGCCAAGCACCCCTGCACAGTATGTGTCAGAAATCTCCCTCTAGTAGAATGAAACTGCATTCAGTAAGTACCTTGTAATAGTAACTCATGTAACAAGAGAAAGTCAGGGAGACACTTTAAATGTTGTGTGTGTTGTTCTCCTTCTGACCATTCATTTTGTGCAATAACTCACAAAAGGGAAATTGTCTGTGTATGCAAATGGCCGATGCGGTTAATATGATGTAAATGTACCTTGGATTCTCATTTCCATATGCATGTGTGTAAAAAGCCCATAGATAAATACCACTTTCCTGGATGATTTTTTACAGGTTTTTGCGCTTTCCTCCTCACACTGAGGCATGATGCAGTAAAATGCAAAATACCTTAAGACAGTGAAATGGCTAAAACCACAAAATATGAAGCTTATATCGCAGTTTTGCCCCTAGGCTGTTCCATGCATAATTGCTTTGAAAAATGGCTGCATTATCCCTTTAACTGGAAAACTATTTTATACCCCGTCGCTGGTTAAGTGTATGTGGATATATGCATGGGCGCGAGTGTGTGCGTGTAACCATAGTACAGTATGTGCATGCTAATGCATAAATGTGCTTTTGTGCCTGTTTGTGTGACTGAGTGTATGAATTATTTACCAGTAATATCTCATAAGAAGCATATTACACAGACTGCACAAGACAAAGCCCTCCTGAACCCCATCACCGACTATAATCATAGCCCTCAGCCGCACAGAGGGAGAGGGAGAGAGAGAGCGACAGGGAGAAGGAAATAAAAGTGTCAAAAAGAGAGTGAAATAGGTAGGAAAGAAATAATTTCTCCTCATTCTGAGTTTCGTTTTGTCCATCTCTTTTCTGTTTACCCACTTGTTTGTCTGCCTGTGTCCCCTTTATCTTCAACTTTTTGTATCACTATCAATCTTTATGTGATTCCATATTTAAATTATTGATTCAATCTTTCCATCTACCATTACCAACCTGGATGGTTGCCAGTTTGAGTGCAACATTGGAAAGTCATCTTTTTAATGTTGTCAGATAAAGGAAACGTCTGTTTGTATCTATGTGTCTGTCTGCCCAGTCATCTATCTTCATCTTTCATGACATGTGACTCTTCTCCCTGACAGCTGAATAATGAGCGTTTCACAGGTCACATCATCACTTCTCATCCATAGATGATGACAAACTGGCCTCATACTAACAACTGATCTGCCTGACCGACCCCCCTACTCAAGCAATCAATCAATTAGGGTAATTTCCATTGATGTGATCAGCATTAAGGGACAAACGTCAGATAATGACGTGAGGTTGAGTGTAAAGTGATACTCCTTTTCCTCAGAGGAACACTTTAAAGTGGCATTTTCGTGTTTGATCTTTTCAAATTTGTGTAACAAGCTGATTGCAGCATCCCCCACAGTAGCCTCTCTGGCCCCTTTCACCTTCTGTCCCTGTCTTCATTGCCATTTTTCCCTCCTGCTCCTTCTATCCAATGAATAATGTTAGGTGGCACAGGGGTCTAGCAATCGCTCACTGTCCCTCTTAACCTCTTACAAAACTTACTAGCCACACATCTGTGATTGATATCTTGTGTATGGCCACTCCTTCACTCCAGCCATCGATCAACCATCAGGCCTGTTTTCATCAGTCTGATCAACAGTGATCGACTGCTTTAGGATGGAGGCCAACTCCAAGTGTTGAAGTTTAGCTGGTTGTTACTAGGCCTGTCATGCTTTTGATGCAGCATTATGCAGTCTACTGTGATAATGGTGGTAGATTTACCAGTTGAAATTGTTGGTAATTTCTCAAACCATTGGTTTTTGATTCGAAGTAAACAAAAAAAGCAGTTTCTCATTTCAAGCTGACATTGTTGATTTAGTTGGCTCAAATGATGACTGTCACAACCACATTTTATCAGCTGTAGCAAGCTACCCAATAAAGCATGAGCCGTCTCCTGCTGATGTTTTTTACCTGGAGACTACATACCTAATATAATGCTAAAAGACTGAAAGTAAAGCCACATGTCCCAAAAGATCCATGCAGAAGAGGTGCACATAAAGAAACAGCATTGTTTGTGTTTTGCAGCGTAGAGCTAGTTAGCCCAAGTAATATAGTACAGTATTTTTTTTTTTTTTTTTTTAAAGTATATTTTTTTGGGCTTTTATGCCTTTAATGGACAGCACAGTGGAGAGTGACAGGAAACGGGGAGGCAGAGAGAGGGGGAATGACATGCAGTGAAAGGCCGTCCGAAGCGGGATTCGAACCGGGGCCGACTGCAGCGAGGATTGTAGCCTCTACACATGGGGCGCCTGCTTAAACCACTACGCTACACGACGCCCCTATAGTACAGTATTTCAACTATAAATAAAGTTCAAATGTTTTTCTTTCTATCAGTATCCTGCTTCACAAAGAAATACATATTTGGACAAGCAACACAAGAGCTAGATTTTCATTTTATATTTAGCATTATTAAAAAAAAAAAAAAAAAAATCTTTTACAGGATAAGACCTTGAGCATTTAGACTAACCCGTGATTTTGAGAAACATAATTCTATCTCAACATGTTTCGCTGCAATGTAAACATCCCCAAACCAAATATAACATTAGTTATGTTTACTCCACTCCTTAAATTTTTTTCTCTTTTTGGTTTTTGAAAGGTTCTTAAAACAAAAAATGTTTTAATAGCCTGAATTGCAATGTTACGACTTCTCCCCTAATTCCTTAGGATAATAAATTTCAGAAATTAGTGAAACAAATATTAAACCAAAGGTTCCAGGGGTTCCTTGTCACAAGATTCTTTTTTATTTAATTAACAGTTTGAGGCACAGAATATCCAGTGTCTTACAAAAAGCAAAGATTAGGAAAAAGAACAAAAAAAGAATGCAGACTAGTGTATCAGAACTTCTTCCTCATCAGTCATCTGTCGATCCCTCAGACTTGACTTGTAATCCATTAGAGGGAGCTGGGCCCTAACCACAGAACTAAACTGCCACACTGTGTATAAAGTAGTTAAAACTACCTCAGTGCATCTCTATGCCTCAGTATTAACAACCTATTTATTTTATATCCGATAAAACATTAGGCAGAGGGGGTATATTACTGCAGAATGAGTAATTTTACTTTTGACACTTTTGTACTTTTACTGAATACATTTTTGAAATTACATACGTGTGACTTTAACCCTATATGTAGTAATAAATGAACCAGGACTATTTTCATTATTTAACCAAACTGTCTTGATCTCTTGTCTCAGTGAGAGAGGGGAAACATACAGTATGTATGTAAATATACATTAATCACTGAGTAGAATTTTGATTATTTATTGTCAGCAAACACATCCTTAAATCATCACTACAATCAGTACACCCTCCCATTTGATTGTTTAACCCTCGATCCATCTCTCCTAACACAAAAGTGTCTCTATGAAACGTCTAATGTGTGCTTCAGTGCCTTTGAGGGAAAGAAACAGTGGATAAAGTCCGGGTGTGAGTTTATCTTTTTTATCTTCCTTATCTTCTCAATCTAAGTCTGCCTAATTGGGTATTAATTTGCTCAAATCAAGATCCTGATGAGAATTATCCCCAATTAACCCATTTAACTCAAGTTTAGAGCTGCAGAGAAGAAATCCTTCATTATATTGAAGGTTTTCCAGGCATGATCAGATTTTGAATTCAAAGTGTTCTTTGACCGAAGTATTAACTTTTTTACTAAAGAGCAATCACTGAAGAGAAATTAATTCTCTTTCTTTTATTGTTGGATAATAAAATTAAACAAAAACCCAATGAAAAGGCAAAACAAAGATTTATTTCAATACTGTATTTGCTCAGACTTGGTCTTGTAAATTAAATCATTGTTGATGTTTGTAAATCATAAAAGCACAGTTTGTGTGAGTATGGTTCATTTTGTAGCTTAAATGTAACTACCACATTTCAGCAAAAGCAATTCTGCCCCAGTAACAGACACTCCTGTCAATATGTAACCATCATTCATCACTGGCAACAAGGCAGCATTGCTTTTGTTTGTAGAAATTGCTTCCTTTTTCCTTTGAGGCAATAGCTTTGATAACTAGGAGCAGGTTCTGGAGCAAGTAGTGGTCAAATTGATGCTGTCAGCAGGAACCACATAGTTTCTGTTGGAAGTGATACTTTACTTAAAAATATTTTTTTCAAAAGCAATACCACAGTGTGCACTCCACATTTATCTGTCTGCCAGTCTGTTTGTCTGTCTGCTCTATCTGTCTGTGTTTCTGTCTGTCTCTCTCTTTGCCTGCCACTTTATCTGTGTCTCTTTCATGCAGCGCAGCTCAGGTTTGAGCAGGGGGATTAGAACCTGCAACCATTTCTTCTTCTTTAATAGGATTTGACAGAGGGGCCAGTTTCACTTTTAAGTGTGTGTGTGTTTATCAGAGACTCAGTGGTCTCATGGTCACGCCCCAGTCAGAGAGTCACATATTATGTCAAGTCTGAGGCTGTCAATATCCTAATCCCTCCACAGCGTGTGTGTGCTTGATTTTGTGTTTCCGTGCATGGAAGTGCCTGTGTGTCATGTCTAGGAGTTCCCATGTCATAAATCCAGTGGGATAAACTCTGCATGTATGTGTATGTGTGTGTGTTTGTTGAAGTGTGTGTGAGTGCACACGTGTGGTAAGTGTTGCAGAAGGGTACAGAGGGTCTGAGACCGTCTCAAGCTCAATCCTCATAGGATATCCTCTAAGAGCATCAAGTGGCAAAAAGTAGACTGTGTGTGAGTGTGAGTGTGTGTGCGCGCGTCTGCGCGCACACGCTCCCTCTCACTTGATGAAAGAATGTGTCTCGTTTGAGAACCCTTCATTTTGAACAATGATTGGAGTTTGTTCGTGCTGAACGTCACTGTTCCAAACCTCAGCTAACCTCTGCGTCGCTGTCTGAGGTGCTGAATCCATTTGCCTGGAGTTAACTGAGGAAACACATTTTATACTTTCCTCCAGTCTACTAAGTACATTTACTTAAGTACAATTTTCAGGTACTTGTACATGTACTTGAATATATCTAGTTTGTTACTTTGTCCATGTTTAAAAGATAAATCCAGGGGTGTAGAAACAAAGATTAAACCAAAGGTTTCAGGCGTTCCTTGTCAGTTTCACGTCAGAGTTGTAAACAGTTGCACCAGAGAGACAGTTCCCCTCTCAATGCTTCTATTTAATTAACAGTTTGAGGCACAGAATATCCAATGTCTTACAGAAAGCAAAGATTAGGAAAAAGAACAAAAAAAGAATACATGACTAGTGTATCAGAACTCTGCTTTTATCATTGTTATCATGGGTTTTTGTTTTCTGCTCATTTCTGATTGGCGAACAAACTAATTTTCAACATTTTTGAAATTCAGCTTGAATTGGTAGAATATGGAGGACATGCTCTGATCCAACTTTGGGTAGAAAAGTGGAGGAATGAAACCTCTGATTGTTGGTAACTGTCTGGATGGTAATCTTAGTCTAATGGTATGCTTGCTTTTAGCAGCACTTTCATGTGCTGCATTACAGCTACTCAAAGCACCCTGCATTCCTCGACAGTGTTGGTTGTGTATGTCCTCAGGAATTATCGCTGTGTGTACACAAGTTGCCATTAAACGCATGAATGGTGGGGGCTTTATAACAGGATGTGAAGTGAGGTTAGCAGCAGACGCTGGCGAAAGCTTTTAAAAGAAACTAACAGAGCTTGTCCCAGCTGCTGTGTTTTCTGTCGAGTTCTTTACATGAACAATATAAGTCCTCGACTGCTGCCATTTGGTCTGTTCATGTTGAGCAAGTTGAAAGATGTCAAGGAAGATATGGCACTAGCTATGTCCATGTAAAAAGCACACAAGCAAGCATGTGAATAAGAAACAACTATATCAGAAAGAGTTCTGCTAAAACTCCATGGATGCTTGAAACAGATGTTTTGATGTTGATTGCCCTGCTGAAATGTTGATTACTCTCTCTTTCTCTTGAGATGGTGTCCTTCAGAGGTGTAGCAGTCAATTAAGTGTAACAATGCACAGTGAGCTGGTTGATGCAGCACAAGGAAAGATGTGTTATTATCCGACTTCACTGAGACATGAGAGGTGAGGGTCAGTCACAGTGCAGCACTGGTGGACATGCTAGGATGAAGGCAAATAGTTTAAAGACAGGACTTTGTGTTAGAAGAAAGTTTTATTTTGTCTTTATCTTGAGACAGATGCCACTGAGATTCCTGCATCTCAGGAATTTACAGGGGTTCAACACGATCTGAGTGCAATGATCACACTTCCCCCTGCGTAGTTCATCAGTGCTTTGCCCATGCAAGGTGAAACCATTCACCGAGAAGCTGACATTGTCCTCTCAGACTCGGTAAAATAATTTTCATCATACAAAAAGGAGCAACTGACATGTTTCTGTTGCTCGTCTCTGTTGACTGGTGCCCTGTCTGAGCCATGCTACGCCACATCATTATCCAGGCCACCTGCTAGTGGGGCGACAGATGGGAGAGGCTTACCTTGTGCACCCCCGACTGACAGCTCGAGTCATGCAAGCAGACGTTAGTCAATGACAACCACAACAAACTCTGCATGACACTTGTACACTCAAACATATCCCATATGTGGCTCTCTAATGTGCAAACGCATATGGGCCTCTTTTAGCTCAGATTCAGCAGGAGAGAAGTTGTACTGAAAAACAAATGAAATGTAGATGAGGATCTAGACAGACTGTATGCAAAGTACTGCATTCAGCTGGGACCGCTACACCACTATAACCGTGTTGACTGAAGCTAAAACTAGTAATCTTTAAAGGTTAAATCTGTGAGTTTCCACACTGTCGCAGAAGATACGTAACTGTCATTCAGTCAAATTATGTGGTTTACAAAATCATTTTAACATCATAAAAGTAAAAGCTCACAACATGTCAGGTTTTAAAGTTAATGCATCAGGTATTTTTTGCCCCTGAATGTAGTTGTGGTCCCTTGGATATCTGGGCCTGTATATAGTTGACAAGGCAACTGAAGTTTCTGCTGAAATTAGCTTACTAACCCGAGTCCCTCCTGTTTCCTAATATCACTTTGCAATAGTGAGTCACTGTAGTGTCCAGGCTGCCCACCGTCCGACATGAGAGGATGAAGAATTAGCGCTGTCCAGAGGGGGCATTCTAACCTCGTCTGTTCATGCAAACATTGGCTATATTTGTGTGTGTCTTCTCTGCAGACATGATCAAGCCACATTGTACTGCCAGGTCTCTGGGTTGTTAAATCTTTTTGCTCTTTCTCACTATGCTGAACAGTTACTGCTCCTCCTGCTGCTACCTTTCTGCTCCTATTTGTAAAACTCAAGTTTTAAATTTTCCATATCACTTCCCAAAGTCTCCAAAGGCATAACAAATAAAAAATTCAGACTCAAACATACTGTATATATAAACATCTTCCACTGTGGCCATCTCCCACCCTGTCACAAACACACAAACTAGTTCTCGCTGTGTCTCTTTCCCTCATGTACACAAACTCTCTTTCACATCAACTTACCAATTTGCATCAAGGGGAAAGTATTTCTGATTTGCTAAATATCATTCACGTCTCTCTCTCCTAGGGGAGAACTGTTTTTGCTTCATGCCTAAATGTGTTGTATATAACACTGCATGCAATCATTTTCAGCATATGTAAGTACCAGCCTCTCATGGGTAATTAGTAATAGATAAAAGTTAGACATTCAATTTTTGAATATTTGATGATTTTCTATCATTGATGTTTTGTTGTTGTTGATGCTTCCTCATAGCAGGATGAGGACGGAAATGTCATCAAAGACTAGTATTATTTTTTAGAAATATGCCTTTCCCTCTCTCTGAGTCGGACTTTTTCACGCTCAATTTCTGTCTCTGTCTGCTTTTTTATTACACTGTCAGTGGAGCTGAATGATATTGGCAGTCAGCACCTTTTTAATGAACATTGTGAAACATATGGACCCAGCTCTATCTCTGTAATTATATCCATATAGGATTTATTTAAGCGGCGCACTCAAATCCATCTGACCTCATTCGAGAACATTTGTTTTGTATTTTATAGTATAATAACTCCTTCCTTTCAAACACTTGCAAGGGAATGCGGTTGACAGTGTAGATTGATTAAACTTCAGCTAGAATTGCTCATTCATGCGCATTCTTAAAATACCCACTGCTCCCACGAACAGCAATTGTCCAGTCATAGCTTACTAACTAAGCACGGCAGACCGTTCAAACTTTCTCCACATGCTGAAGTGGTGGGCAAAGAGCTGTAATGCTATATTCATATGTCATATTGTTCAGACAGTAAATACAAGCAAGCCAGTTGTTAAAAATATTCACATCAGCATCCTACTTCTGAATCTCCCACTATGGTACAGGAGTGTCAACAAACCTGGCAACCTGGCTGCAAAACCACCATTACGGAAGTTAAATGTAAATTAAATCTAATATAAATTTGTCTCTGGTTTCACTTGTTAACATATGGTGAAAACAAATACATAAAACAGCAAAGGTAGTGAATTTAGGACATTTCACTACAAGGTCATCACTTGGGGTAATAATTTTGAAATAATGTATTTAGACTCGAAATTCTTTGTATCTAAAGAGTTTGGACCGTGGTGTCTTTTTATTCGTTACCCTTTTCAAAAACCAAAACAGTTGGTTTTTGTCCTGCTCTTTGATGGATTTGGGCAAATTTTTACTCAGCAACCCAAAAGTGAAACATGCTGTTAAATAAACAGATATCTAACCTCTATCTTGCTTGTAGCTGTTTATCTAAGCAATAAAATGATCGGGGCTGATTTACGTTATTATTTGTCATACTTACAGAGCTTACTAACTCTACACTGCAATACATGAACAAAGCTGTTTCTTTATTTCAGTGTCTTCTCCATGGATCATTGACTGGGGCATGTAGCTTTAGCTTCAGTTGTGTAGAACAATGGGTGGCCATCAAGTGCATATTTAAAACCCCTTTAATTGTGTTCTTGTTTTTAAATGAGTCAGCTGGAAACCAGTGTTTAAAGCATTGAAGGTGGCAAATCTGCCACTGTTATTAGTGTAAGCTTCATATGGGGTGTACCAGAATGGAAAGCTGGACAGGCACAGCACGAGTAACTAAGGCAGCATGGCTGGTCAGATGGAAATTAGCCAATAAGTCCAATACTGTTTTTTAAACAAGTTTTGATTCAGGATGATAGATACCACCAGCAAGCAAACAATAGATTATTCAGCCTGCGGGAAACCAAAAAAAATATGACTTCCTGACAGACAAATCTACACTATAAAACATTACTTTTCCCCCACATTACTTTACAACTCAGCTACCTCAGTTCACTGTGTCCCTCTCTTGAATTTTCTCCAAAAAAGTTGAAGAATGCATTGCTAAAAAAAAACCAAACCCAATCATAGTTTTGAATTGACATGATATTTCTCTCACACAAGCGCTTAGTATCATGGGATTTTGTTTTTCAGTGTTTTTCTGACATCAAATCCAGGTTTTAATCTTAATTAAGCCTGCTGGTCTGTTGGCTGTTACACCCTACTTGTATAAGCTTCCCAAGATGTTCAGCTTTCCACGTCAACACCTTCCTAATGGCCTCAGCTGTTGATTTGTTTGTCTGATGTGTCCTCGTTGAAATTCAAAGTCTGATATCTTATCCATGCACTGATTATATGATTACTAAACCTAACAAGCTCATTAATTGCTCTGAGGCATTTTAATGAAGGTTCTAATTGAAAAGCATCCAGCGCTGATAGAGAGAGGAGACCCTGGAGAACTTCAGCGCCGGATGGAGACAATTCAGGCAGCAGAAATATTTCATTATTTTTCTCATATCAATTAATTAGTTTTCAATTATGGTGTTTGGTGAACAAACTTGGTCAGAAATGGAAATGACCAGAGATGGAAATAAATAGTTCATCATAGGGAGCATTTGAGGCAGTCAGTATTTCTCCTGCATGCTGTTGTTTCTCAAACCAACCTCACATCACAACCTCTAGCCTAATTATTAGTTTGTGTGTGTGTGTGTGTGTGTGTGTGTGTGTGTGTGTGTGTGTGTGTGTGTGTGTGTGTGTGTGTGTGTGTGTGTGTGTGTGTGTGTGTGAAGTATTACCGGTTATATTTATTAAACTTCGGAATTTAAATGACCAACCTTTTAAGAATCCCTTCCCTCCTTAGCTTTGTTTGTTTGTTTTTTTTTTTTTTTAATTTGTCACCCCTTCTTTCTGTTTTCTCCCATGACTTTGCTGAATGTCAAAGAAAAATATTGGCTTGAGAAATTTTAAAATTAACTCATGCATTCATTAATGTCTTTTTCTTTTCTTCTTATCTACCTCTTATCTCTGTCTTCCAGCTCCTCACGTTCATGCTTTCCTCTCTTCCTTTTCCTCTTTCTTCCCTCCTTCATAACACTACTTGAACTATCCATCCATAATCAAGATTATCATCACAGCTACCATGCTGTAATGACCTCAACAACAGATGAAAGGTAAATCAATAAGCACTGGCCTTGCAGCATAATTGGACTGGGACTCTCTCACTCATAGAACAATAACTTCATTATAGAGGGAGACAACCAAAGTAATAGAGGTGTTATTTTATGAAATTATACACATAAAAAAGATCCACTTGAGCAAAGCACTCCAGTTGCCAGCAGCGGAGACTGGAGACTGGCCAGCTTCCATACCTAACACTAATATGTTGTCATTTTAAAATGTCCAGATGAGCATTTTAGCTCTGTACTTGTATAATCTCTGTCCATACCAACATGCCCTAAATTGCAGATCACACGACCATTTGTGTACACTGGGTGTGTCTGAGCCGGTGTAAACAGGAAACTAAGGGAACAGTAATGGCGAGATGAAGTAGAACTGAAATTAACAGTGCAAGGCAGTCATAGCAGTGGGAAAGATAGATTGGGAGTTGTTGTTTTTCTTCTGAAAAAGGATCATGTGATATGAACATGTTGTATCAGGGAAGGGTAGTGACTGATGAGAACCAATCAAGGAGCGAACGTGGGTGTCTGCCTCATTGTTTCCAAAAGTCTTAGTTTCTACCTGTCCAGACTAAAAGGCAAACCCGTCTTCAAACTAAAAAGGAGCCAGTAACGTTTCTAAAAGTCTTAAGGGCTTTAAAACTGGAGTTGTATGGAAACCAGACTTAAATAGCAAAAGTGATCCTTTTTTAAATGTATTAGTGTGGATGTGGCGTGATAGAGAGGTAGGGAACTGAGATAAAAACATGTTTGCTCATTTTTGTGTTGCCTAGATAGCTAAAGGAAAACAAGTCTACAGCCATGCTCTCAGGCTGTACTTTGAGCTAAATGCTAATGCCAACATGCTAACATACTGATATGTTGAATAGGTACACAAAAAAAAAACCCTGAGATTTTGTGCGAGTTCGTCTCATAGATGTTGAGATATAGGGGGTGAACTGACCGACCAGGGATGTAGCTACCACTGAGGTCATTTCTGCAAATCCAGGAGTTTATTATGACACATTATTGAAAGCTTAAGCAGCTTTAACAGCTTTCTGAGGAATTTAGGATTAACTCCCATCTTGTGGTCAGTATGAATTTCCATGAGCATAGCCATGTGACTAATCAATAGCTACTAGATGAGATGTTCAGAACCAGGAGAAAATGTTATAATTCTGCAGCCATAAAGTGCTGAGGGGGTTTAAAGCCTGAACTGACCTGACCGTGTCTTCTTCTTTTCATGTCCATTAATCTGTCAGGTGACAACAACACACACTAACAAAAAAAAAAAAAAAAAAAAAAGGCAACAGGTAGAGAGAGAGAGAGAGAGAGAGAGAAACAGATGAAGCAGATAGAGTGGCGTCGTTTTCCAACGATAACATAATGGAAACATTAGAACACCTGAGTCAAGATAATGAAGTGAACTAATAGAGATAATTGAATTTTCAATCAGCCTCAGTTATGATTTCACCTTCAATACCTTCATTTACCATCTACCTCATGCCCAGGGTATGAATTTAATGATTTATCTGTCTTTCTCAGTTGCTTAATCTTTTTCTCTCTCTCCCTCCCTCTGGTATCCTCCCCTCCTCCTTTTGTCCTTCCCTTTCTGTCTCCGTCTTTTAAACCCCCGCCCCCCCCCCCCCCCCCCCACACACACACACACACACACACCGTCATTTTATGTATTTCTCTTCTCCTCTTTTCTTTTTTTTTTTCTGTCATACCTGGTTCCCTGATGCTTTTAAAGACTGTAGTTCTGTTCACACATGCATACAAACAGGTGAGGATTCACAGTGTGGATACTCACACAAACTGATCTTCAAGCATGCACGCACACACATACTGATATACACAGTTTAGGAAGGCACACACACACACACACACACACACACACACACACAGTAAACAGAGTAAACAGTAAATGATGGGTGTTAGGGGATTTGGGGGTGTTGGTAGTCCATGTCTGACTGGTTGATTGATCTTGTGAATGGGGAGGTGGTGCTGCTTTTTTGTGTGGTTGTGTTTGTGTGTAATGTTGTGATGGTGATACTCGGCACTAAACACTGAAGGTTGATGTGGAGTGAGTGATGTGGGACATACATAGTACACAGATTTACATATTGTAAGCTTGATTTGTTTCTGAAGTGACACTTGCGCAGCAGAAGGCTGTTAAATAATGCCTAAAAACATGACACCATTATGGTATTTTGCTGACATTAAGTAACTATTACAGAGCAAAATGTGTAATCGTTA